>NC_143022.1:40075333-40378500 GCF_057628025.1 Oncorhynchus mykiss
TCATGTTTTGGAGGATGAATGACTCGACCTTCGCCTCTCCTGAGCCCATTGGGCAGTTGCAGCGAGACACGATTGTAACTACCAATTGGATATCACAAAATTGGGGAGAAAAGGGGGGGGGGGTAACATTTAAAAAATAATAATAATGCAGTGAACCATTCACACAGACCCAATACCTGTATTTTGGTTACAGGGTCTGTGAAAATGCAGGAATCATGATTAGGTCTTCAGGTGGTTTCAGATACACAAAAAGCAGTTTTAAAAATGCAGGCATGGTAAATAAGTGGGCCATTGGTCTTTGTATGAAAATAATATGTTGTGAGAAGTCGAGATGCCTGATTTCAGCCTCGCATTCAAAGTGGTTGTGAAGACTACTACGGATGTCCTGTTTCCCATAAAGAAATTGAATAAGGGCCATGGAGGAAATACTGATCCGGTCTATTCAAGGGTGCAACATTGGTTTTAGAAGTGGGGGGGACATATCTTGGTGGGGGGTCTGGTGTCCTCCGATTTGTTTGGGGCATCTAAAGCTCATTTCCTGCATTTCTTCACAATTTAATATGACCCATGGCGCTTCTAGCTGTCTATTTAGAACAACAAAAAGTAAGCAAAAATGTCCACAGTCATCAAAGCTAGATAAGAGACCATTTATTAAATATGTTTAAGTGATTGTTAAGACTGAACTAGATCAATGATACTTCAATAATCAATATTGTTTTGCACCTTTAACCAAAAGCCTGACAAATTAACAGCTCTTACAAATAAAGTATGAAGAGACTTAACTTCTGATTGTCTTCACTAATGCATTCTCTAAATCAAACTACAGCCAGCCCGAGCTACCTGGACGCCCGACCCCCACCAGTCTAGTCATAAATCAACTCTCTGCCCAACACAATTTAATTCTCAAGGGAAAGGTTTGGGAAAAATAAAGTTTATAAAAATCCACATACACCTACACATTAACAGACAAACAGTACATCTGCCATATAATTCATATCATAGGCATAATAGTACGGTAGAACTCTTTATGCTTGCACACAATATAGCTGGGTCACCCCGTCCTGCCCCTAGGGGTCCACAGCCCTGCATCTCCCCAACCCAACACACCCCACCCCGCTTTAGGATCTTAGTGTAACATTCATTATTGGTTTCAGGTGTGTTAAGCCAAGGCCAGAGTAACAACCAACAGTAGGGCAGTCCCCCAGGGCAGCTAGATATTGCCTTAATAAGTATCTCCCCTGATGTGGGCATGTTTTCAATACAGACTCCTTTTGTCATACAGTATTCCATATAAGGCACCCAGACCTTATGAAAGTTGCACAGTATACCCTTAGTCTTGTAAGAAATTAAATTGAGGGATACATAACATGACATTGCTGCCATCCATTGTGGGAGGATAACCAATCTTCCAATTTCTTAGCCGCTATAAATGCTAGGTTACAGTTTCCAGTAACAACATTTTCAAGCAAACAAAAACAGGAAGAAGGGAGAATCTGTAGACATACTGAGATAAAATAACATACTCTTTGCCAGAAATCAGCTAGCCTTTGCAAGACCATTACTGTCACGGATCCCTCTGGAACTATCATTGCGCACACCTGGCCCCTATTCCCACTGATTGAATTTGAATATATGTGCCCTTTGTTCACCATGGTGCTGTCGATTATTGTTCCCATGTCAGTTGGTGGTGTGAGTACCTATGTGTTGGTGCAGCTGTTATGCTGCGTGCTATATGTTTTGTGTATTACGGTATTGTCCTGTGGTGTTCAACAAGGTTTACCCTCACTCTATTGTTCGGGTACAGCCCAGTGTTATTGTATACATGTTTGTTTTGGGTGTATTAAAAATCCATATGTGTATTCCTGCGCCTGTCTCCAAAATATTTTATACCAGTGTAGGGTTACATAGGCCGCCATCGTAAATAAGAATTTGTTCTTAACTGACTTGCCTAGTTAAATAAAAATATGTCCCCTTTTCTGTTTTACACCTCTAGCACTCATTCATTTAATTATTCTGCATGAAATTCAGTTTCACTGGCATATAAACTCAGCAAAAAAAAACATCCTCTCACTGTCAACTGTGTTTATTTTCGGCAAACTTAACATGTGTAAATATTTTTATGAACATAACATTCAACACACGTGACTAACAGAAATGGAATAATGTGTCCCTGAACAATGAAGTTCTGCAGTACATCTCCTCCTCATGGACTGCACCAGATTTGCCAGTTCTTGCAGTGAGATGTTACCACACTCTTCCACCAAGGCACCTGCAAGTTCCTGGATATTTCTGGGGGAAATGGCACTAGCCCTCACCCTCCGATCCAACAGGTTCCAGACGTGCTCAATGGAATTGAGATCTGGGCTCTTCGCTGGCCATTAAAGAACACTGACATTCCTGTCTTGCAGGAAATCACGCACAGAACGAGCAGTACGAGCATGCTGGAGGGTCATGTCAGGATGAGACTGCAGGAAGAGTACCACATGAGGGAGGAGGATGTCTACCGTGAAACGACCGTTTCACAGGTGCATGTTCATTTATTTTTTTATGGTTCAGTGAAAAAGCATGTGAAACAATGTTTATTAAACACTTTACAATGAAGATCTTCATTGTAATTTTGGATTTTTACGAATTATCTCTGAAAGACAGGGTCCTGAAAAAGAGACTTTTCTAGTTTAGTACATTCTATGAATCATGTTAAACTGTAGTAATTTTTCTGAGATTACAGTTTGATTTCATTAAATAGGCATTCTAACATAGCTGTATCCATTCATTTGCTTCAGTCTACTCTGTCGAGCCACCTCTATAGAAGGATTGGAGTCTGCCATTCCACCCACATCCCACCTATATATGCCCAGTTCCTGAGTGTCTTCAGCAAGAAAAATAAATTCTGCCCTCTTATAACCCAGAGGACTGGGAGAGAATGAAGGGGGGTCCTGTATGTTTGCTGAGGCGGGCAGGGCTTTTGGGCACCTAAGGGCTCTGTTTACCTCGGCTCCAGTGCTGGCCCATCCGGATCCCTCTTTGGCTTTCGTAGTGGAGGAGGACGCGTCCAAGGCTGGGATAGGAGCCGTGCTCTCTGTTTTGAACTATGATGTGGGGGACCAGGAGCTGTTGGCTGTGGTTAAGGCTTTGAAGGCATGGAGACATTGACTTGAGGGGGCTAAACACCCTTTTCTCATCTGGACTGACCCCCGCCACCTGGAGTACATCCGGGCAGAGAGGAGACTGAATCCTTGTCAGGCAAGGTGGGCCATGTTTATTTATCCGTTTTGTGTTTACCCTGTCCTACAGACCAGGTTCCCAAAATGTGAAGGCAGACACACTGTCCCGGCTGTATGATGCAGAGGAGCGGCCCATGGATCAGACTCCCATACTCCTGGCCTCCTGCCTGGCAGCGCCGGTCATATGGGAGCTGGACACGGACATTGAGCAGGCTTTACGTACTGAGCCCACTCCCCTCTAGCTTCCCAACGGGAATCTGTAGGTTCTGTCTACTGTCCGTGACCAGTTGATCTATAGGGCCCACACGTCACTCTCCGCTGGTCATCCAGGGATCGGTCGGCCGGTGCACTGTCTGAGTGGGAAGTACTGGTGGCCTACCTTGGCAAAGGACGTGAGGGTTTATGTTTCCTCCTGCTCGGTGTGCGTCCAGTGTAAGGCTCCTAGACACCTGCCCAGAGGTAAGCTACATCCATTACCCGTTCCACAACGGCCTTGGTCACACCTGTCGGTGGATGTTCTGACCGATCTTCTTCTCTCACAGGGAAACACCACAATCCTGGTGGTTGTGGATCGTTTCTCTTAGTCCTGTCATCTCCTCCCTCTGCCCGGTCTCCCTACAGCCCTACAGACTGCGGAGGCCTTGCTTACACACGTCTTCCGGCACTACGGGGTGCCTGAGGATATAGTGTCTGATCGAGGTCCCCAGTTCACTTCGAGGGTCTGGAGGCCATTCATGGAACGTCTGGGGGTCTAGATCAGCCTTACCTCAGTTTTGAAACCCGAGAGTAATGGGCAGCTGGAGAGAGTGAACCAGGATGTGGGCAGGTTTCTGCGGTCTTATTGCCAGGATCAGCTGGGGGAGTGGGCGGCATTCGTGCCCTGGGCAGAGATGACGCAGAACTCGCTCCGCCACTCCTCCACTAACCTTTCCAGTGCGTATTGAGGTACCAGCAGGTTCTGGCGCCGTGGCATCAGAGTCAGACCGTGGATCCTGCGGTGAACGACTGGTTCAGGCGCGCGGAGGAGACATGGGAGGTTGCCCATGATCACCTCAAGCGGGCCACGCTGCGCCAAAAAAACAGTGCAGACCGTCTCTGCAGTGAGGCCCCGGTGCGACCATGTCTGGCTTTCGACCCGAAACCTGCCCCTCCGCCTGCCCTGCTTGATGCTGGGTCCGCGGTTTGTGGGGCCATTTAAAGTCCTAAAGAGAGTGAACGAGGTGTGTTACAGGATACAGCTTCCCCCCGATTACCGAATGAACCCCTGGTTCCATGTGTCTCTCCTCAGGCCGGTGGTGGTTGGTCCGCTCCAGGAGTCTGAGGTACGGGAGATTCCTCCGCCCCCTCTGGACATCGAGGGTGCCCCGGCGTACTCCGTTCGGACATTCCTGGATTTGAGGCGTTGGGCAAGGGGCCTTCAATACTTTGTGGAGTGGGTGGGTTACGGTCCTGAGGAGAGGATCCGGTACAGGACGTGTTGGACCCTTAAATGCTGCGGGAGTTCCACCGTCTCTGGCCGGATCGCCCTGCGCCTCGTCCTCCGGTTCATCCCTGAGGCCAGTGTCGGCGCGCTGCTGGAGCTGTGCGTCAAGGGGGGGTGGGGGGGTACTGTCACGACTTCCATCGAGGTCTGCTCCTCACCTTGTTCGGGCGGCGTTTGGCAGTCGACGTCACCGGTCTTCTAGCCATCGCCGCTCCACTTGTCATTGTTCCATTTGTTTTGACTTGTTTCCTAGCAAACCTGGTTTACATTCCCTAATCACTACATATACAATGGGGAGAATAAGTATTTGATACACTGCCGATTTTGCAGGTTTTCCTACTTACAAAGCATGTAGAGGTCTGTCATTTTTATCATAGGTACACTTCAACTGTGAGAGACGGAAAATAAAACAAAAATCCAGAAAATCACATTGTATGATTTTTAAGTAATTCATTTGCATTTTATTGCATGACATTAGTATTTGATACATCAGAAAAGCAGAACTTAATATGTGGTACAGAAACATTCGTTTGAAATTACAGAGATCAAACGTTTCCTGTAGTTCTTGACCAGGTTTGCACACACTACAGCAGGTATTTTGGCCCAGATCCAGATCCTTCAGGTTTCGGGGCTGTCGCTGGGCAATACGGACTTTCAGCTCCCTCCAGAGATTTTCTATTAGGTTCAGGTCTGGAGACTGGATAGGCCACTCCAGGACCTTGAGATGCTTCTTACGGAGCCACTCCTTAGTTGCCCTGGCTGTGTGTTTCGGATTGTTGTCATGCTGGAAGACCCAGCCACGACACATCTTCAATGCTCTTACTGAGGGAAGGATGTTGTTGGCCAAGATCTCGCGATACATGGCCCCATCCATCCTCCCCTCAATACGGTGCAGTCATCCTGTCCCCTTTGCAGAAAAGCATCCCCAAATAATGATGTTTCCACCTCCATGCTTCACGGTTGGAATGGTGTTCCTGGGGTTGTACTCATCCTTCTTCTTCCTCCAAACACAACAAGTGGAGTTTAGACCAAAAAGCTATATTCTTGTCTCATCAGACCACATTAACTTCTCCCATTCCTCCTCTGGATCATCCAGATTGTCATTGGCAAACTTCAGACTGGCCTGGACTTGCGCTGGCTTGAGCAGGGGGACCTTGCGTGCGCTGCAGGATTTTAGTCCATAACGGCGTAGTGTGTTACTAATGGTTTCCTTTGAGACGGTGGTCCCAGCTCTCTTCAGGTCATTGACCAGGTCCTGCCGTGTAGTTCTGGGCTGATCCCTCACCTTCCTCATGATCATTGATGCCCCACGAGGTGAGATCTTGCATGGAGCCCCAGACCGAGGGTGATTGACCGTCATCTTGAACTTCTTCCATTTTCTAATAATTGCGCCAACAGTTGTTTCCTTCTCACCAAGCTGCTTGCCTATTGTCCTGTAGCCCATCCCAGCCTTGCGCAGGTCTACAATGTTATCCTGATGTCCTTACACAGCTCTCTGGCCTTGGCCATTGTGGAGAGTTTGGAGTCTGTTTAATTGAGTGTGTGGACAGGTGTCTTTTATACAGGTAACGAGTTCAAACAGGTACAGTTAATACAGGTAATGAGTGGAGAACAGGAGGGCTTCTTAAAGAAAAACTAACAGGTCTGTGAGAGCTGGAATTCTTACTGGTTGGTAGGTGATCAAATACTTACAATACTTACTTAAAATCATACAATGTCATGTTCTGGATTTTTGTTTTAGATTCTGTCTCTCACAGTTGAAGTGTACCTATGATAAAAATGACAGACCTCTACATGCTTTGTAAGTAGGAAAACCTGAAAAATCGGAAGTGTATCAAATACTTGTTCTCCCCGCTGTATATTTACGCCCAGTGTGTCGTCGTGATCTCTGTTGGAATCGTCAGTCCTTCTGTTGGAAAGTTCATCCGAGAGTCTCTCTGCTTCCCTGAAGTCTTTCGTGGTTAGCATGGATACTTCAGAGTACCATTCAGAAATGTTCTCATGGAATAGATGTTTCGGCGGTTGTCGGTCTTCGCATTCCTGGTTGACATAATATCTAGCTGCAGACTAGTAATTAGTATCTAAGATTTGCTCTTATTCCGTCATGATCGATAGTCTCAGAGTTTAACAATTTCCACCCGTGTAGCCAATGCTCCACGTGGTATGGTTATGAATTCAACAACCATTACAACCTTAGCTTATACTGAGGTTTTTGTGGTCTAAACTCAACCTTTTCCCCTCGGTGTCCATCTAGGTACGCGTGGTCTGAAGAGGATTTCTTCAGGTGGGGTTTTTATTCGTAACAGTAGAAAAGGGCTGTTCCATGATGCCAGATAATGTCTGTGAACATGGAGTTGGGCCATTGACTTAGTTAAACTTTAAAGGGAACTAAAATTCTCTCACATTAACATCATTACTCATTCATTTTAATACAATAATTAGCCGCACACCTCAAAATGGAGGCACCTGTATAAACAGAGTTATGGTAATGTGGCTGTATTGTCTTTCATGAGGTCACAAACATGAAACAAAACGGACCGGATCGTAGCCGGCTTCTCTACCGACCGTTTACACATTCTCCAAAACATTGATATTGTTCAGTTCTCAAGTTCTGTGATGTAGAAGAAGTTCCTTAGTTTCACAGTAGAACAGTCTCTCTCTATACTGCATGGCAAGGAGGAGAGAGTCTCCTCCAGGAATTGAAGATATGAGATAACAGAACCTGGATGTAGGAGAGGGGGATGCCACGCACTGTACCCAGAAAGGGCCACTTCATGACAGTTCCAACAATAAGCACCTTGGTCTTGTCTTGATTTAGCTGGAGGAAGTTGTGAGCCATCCAAGTATTTAAATCACTAATACAGTCTAATCCTTTATCTGTGGAGCTAAAATCCTCTGGTGAAACAAATGTACAGTTGTGTATTGTCTGCATAGCAATGAAAATCAATGATGTGCTGTCTGATAATGCTGCAAAGGGGTAACATATACTGTATAAACTGAACAGTACCATACCCAAAATCAAACCTTGTGGAATGCCACATGTAATATGTATTGTCTCTGAGTTATTTTCACCAAGGGTGACACACTCTTCACTGGTTAAATAGGTCCTAAACCAATTTAGAAGTGGAACGTAAGAGGCCAACCTACCTCTCCTGTCTGCCCAGAAGGACATCATGGTCAAAAGTGTTGAATGCAGCACTTAAAGGACAGAGAGCGGTTTGGCATCTGTGTTTGCTCTAAGATCATTTACTAATTTAACCAAGGCTGTCTGAAAATCTGATTGGCACTTAAAACCTCTTAAAGCTCCCCTGAATTATTTCAACATTTTGTTAAAAATCGCGCAACATTTCAACGTCCTGCTACTCATGCCAGGAATATAGTATATGCATAGGATTAGTATGTGTGGATAGGAAACACTCTGACGTTTCAAAAACTGGTTAAATAATGTATGTGACTACAACAGAACATGAACAGCAAGCGAAATCCCAAGAAAAACCTGGTCACAAAAACCACAAAGTATTCATCCGCCAGTCTCTGAATTGTTTATTGCAAGCAAAAATAGATAACGGTGAGGTTGCAGTTCCTACAACGATGTCGCCAGTACTGGCATTTTCATTTGTTTAAATCCTTGGTGGAATAAGAAATAGGCCTTTCCTGTCCTCCAGGAACAGGAAGAGGCTTATAGGAGAGAGACAATGCACGCTGATTTCAAGAGTAGCTGCTATTGAATACAGATCGCCCAGTGATCAATTTGATCGATTATTAACGTTTACAAATACCTAAAGTTGGGTTACAAACGTAGTTTGAAGTTTTTTGTAAAAGTTTCTAGGCAACTTTTTTAATTTAAAAAAATGACGTTGCGTTTTGGAACGGAGATTTGCCATGGATCAGACGGGCTATATAAATTGACATTTTGGGTATACATGGACGGATTTAATCGGGAAAAAGACCCAATTGTGATGTTTATGGGACATATAGGAGTGCCAACAAAGAAGCTCGTCAAAGGTAATGAATGTTTTATATTTTATTTCTGCGTTTTGTGTAGCGCCGGCTACGCTAATTCTTTTGTTTACGTTCCCTTCAGGTATTTCGGGGTGTTGCATGCTATCAGATAATAGCTTCTCATGCTTTCGCCGAAAAGCATTTTAAAAATCTGACATGTTGGCTAGATTCACACCGAGTGTAGCTTTAATTGAGTACCCTGCATGTGTGTTTTAATGGAAGTTTGAGTTTTACCGTGTACAATTAGCATTTGGCGTTGCGCATTTCCGCAGATTATAGGCCAGGAGAGACGCTAGCGTCTAGCCTTAAGAGGTTAATTAAAAAGTAATTTAGCTGTTTGAAAACCAATTTCTCAAGAATTTTGCTAAGAGCAGAAGGATCTAGATTACATTTCTTCAGAAGCAGTTTCACCATAGTAGTTTTCAGTGCAGTAGGGAAAGTGCCTGTGAACAAGGAGTGATTAACAATAGCTTGCACTTCTTTAGATATGCAATAAATACAGTTTTTGAAGAAGGTGATGGGGATAGAATTGAGAAGGCAGGTAGAAGGCTTAAGTTGTAGTATCACTTTCCTGAGCATGTCGGTGTCAACCAGGGAAAATAAATCCATAGTGCCTTTGCGCAGTAGGCTAGGACACAAATCATCAAACTTCTCATCAGGTCTTGCTTGACTGATAACCAACATTAGGCTGGGTATCTTATCTCTGAAATATGCCGCAAACTCATCGCAGTTAGATGTGAAGGAAAGTTCACATATATTTGAGGGGGTAGGATTTATCATGCCATCAATGGTCGAGCAGAGCACTCTCAAATTATTTGGATTAATCAAGTAAGAAAAAAATTGCCCATCTGGATTCTCTAATTGCCTTGTTATATATATGCCAAGTTGCTCTCTGAGAATATTAACTTGGATATCTCCACTTCTGCTCTGCCTTTTTGAAATTTCTCTTTAATTGATTAGTTTCCTCACTTCTCTATTTGGCTGTCCATTTGGATGAGGCCTTTTTCAACTTTTCTGGTGCTATGGCATCAATGGTTGCCCATAATTTGCTATTAAAGTTATCAACTAAATCATCACAAGAGGAAGGCAGAATAGGTGGTGTAGTATTGTTCATATACTTAATAAAATGTGGAGCAACTTCAGAGGTCAGATAGCATTTCTTAATAATGCATTCAGTATTACTCCATGCTATGAGTAACAAGGTAGTAAAAAATGCACAATGGTGAGCAGATAAAACAATAACAATAAATCATATGTCAATAGAAAGCCCCTTGGTAATAACCAGGTCCCAGTAATATATTGGATGAAGTCCATAGAGCTCAAAAGACTAAGGAATTCAATGGCCTTGGAGTCAGTCTCTTTGTCAACATGAATATTAAAGTCGCACAACAAAATGATTGTATTATAGTTCTCAAGGACAATAGACAATAGTTCAGATAAATCACTAAAGAAAGTGGGGCAATGCTTTGGAGGCCTATACAGGGTTATGGCCAGCACTGGAGGCTGACATTTAAACAGTATAGCATCATGCTCAAAAGACCCAAAGTCGCCCAACTAAATATCCTTACAACTGAGAGCATTAGTAAAAATAGAGGCTGTCCCCCGACCCGTAGCAACAGTAGCTAAGATGGGGAGAAGTCTGGCCATAACAAAGCACTGCTCTGCCTTCTTAACAACACTATCAAAAAGGCAGGCCCTAAAGGCCCCTGTTGTCGCCCCTGGACTACTGTCCAGTTCTGTGGTCAGGTGCCACAAAGAGCGACTTAGAAAAATTACAATTGACCCAGAACATGGCAGCATGGCTGACCTTTAAATGTACACCGAGAACTAACATTAATAATACGCATGTAAATCTCTCATGGCTCAATGTAGATGAGACTTAATCACTACTTGTTTTTGTAAGAAGTATTGACAAGCTGAACGCACAGAGCTGTCTGTTTAAACTACCCCACAAGACATGCCACCAGAGGTCTCTTCACAATCCCCAAGTTCAGGACAGACTATGGGAGGCGCACAGTACTACATACAGTATAGTCATGGCTACATAGAACTCTATTCCACATCAGGTAACTGATGCAAGCAGTAGAATTAGATTTTAAAGAGATACAAATACACCTTATGAAACAGCGGGGACTATGTTGAGACACACAGGCACAGACAGACGCATACACATATACATGCTAACACACGCACTCTATACACACGTACACATGGATTTTTCATTGTAAATATGTTGTGAAAAGTGTTATGAAATGTAATGTCATGTCATATTTTTTAGTGTATATAACCACAATGTTGCTGGACCCCAGCAGCTAATGCGGATACTTAATAAATAAAAATACACAATAACCCTTAATATCAAAGTGGAATTATGTTTTAGACACACACATACACACATGCGATCACACACACTCTACACACACGTACACATGGATTTTGCATTGTAGATATGTTGTGAAAGTGTTATGAAATGTCATGTAATATTTTTAAATGTACTGTATATAACCACCTTAATGTTGCTGGATGCAAATAGTCTGGGTAGTCATTTGATTTGCTCTTCAGGAGTCTTATGCTTGGGGGGGGGGGGGGGGGGGGGTAGAAGCTATTTAGGAGCCTCTTGGAAATAGACTTGGCGCTCCGGTACCGCTTGCCCTGCGGTAGCAGAGAGAATGACTAGATGGCTGGAGTCTTGACAATTTTTAGGGCCTTCCTCTGACACCGCCTGGTAAAGAGGTCCTGGATGGCAGGAAGCTTGGCCTTGGTGATGTACTGGGCCGTATGCACTATCCTCTGTACTACCTTGCATTCGGAGGCTGGGCAGTTGCCATACTAGGCAGTGATGTAACCCGTCAGGATACTCGATGGTGCAGCTGTAAAACCTTTTGAGGATCTAAGAACCCATGCCACATATTTTCATTCTCCTGAGGGGGAATACTGTAGGTTTTGTTGTTTGACCAGTTTTTTTTAAATACTATTTTCAAATAGTGACTTCAGAAATTATTCACACTCCTAGACTTTTTCCACATTTTGTTGTGTTACAGCCTGAATTTAAAGTTGATTAAATTTGGATTATTTTTCACTGGCCAATACCCATAATGTCAAAGTGGAATAATGTTTTTTTATTTTTTACAAATGAATAAAACATGAATGCTATAATGTCTTTAATCAATAGGTATTCAACCCCTTTGTTATGGCAAGCCTAAATAAGTTCAGGAGTAAAAAGGTGGTTAACAAGTCACAAAATACTTTACATGGACTCACTATGTCTGCAATAATAGTATTTAACATGATTTTTGAATGACTACCTCATCTCTGTACCGTACGCGTACAATTATATGTAAGGTCCCTCAGTTGAGCAGTGAATTTCAAACACAGATTCAACCATACAGACCAGGGAGGTTTTTCAGTGCCTCGCAAAGGGCACCTTATTAGTTGACAAATAAAACATTGAATATCCCTTTGAGCATGGTGAAATTAATAATTTCACTTTGGATGGTGTATCTATACACCAAGTCACTACAAACATACAGGCGTCCTTCCTAACTCAGTTCCGCAGAGAAAGGAACCCACTCAGGGATTTCACCATGAGGCCAATGGTGACTTTAAAACAGTTATAGTTTTTACCTATCACAGACATTAAACTGAGGATGGATCAAAAACATTGTAGTTACTTCACAATACTAACCTAAATGACAGCGTGAAAAGAAGGAAGCCTGTACATAATACAAATTCCCCAAGACATGCATCCTGAAAAAACAAGTGGTAAAAGTGACCCACCACCTCAATTCGGTCTTGTGTACCAACATTTGAAAGTGTTTTTTTTAAACATTGGATAAAAGTAGAGACTCAGAGCTACAAAATGGTATGCCATACACCACAGTTGCGGAACAATGGGAAAGTCGATCAATTTGTAACCCCACTTTTGAGAAAATTGCCCTTTTGGTTCACCTACTGGAAAGCTCTTCTTGTTCTACACCTATTCAGCAGTCATCTTAAGCATTAGCCCCACCCATCTCTTTACAATAACGAACAACTCCAAGTAAAAATACACTTAAGTTATCTAGTCCTTGGCCTATATCCTAATCTGACTTTGAAAGTGTCAAGATAAAAATATGTTCAAATTGTTCGATGATGCCTACCCAGACACTTGTCTAAATTGATGCGTCATGTGAAAGAAATGCTTTAACCACCCCTCAGCCACATCTAGCTACGTGGATGGGTCACTATTGCCTAGACAAGTACACATGTTCATTAAATACAACAGATGGCCGTAATCATCCCCAGACACACCTGGCTAACATGATAGGTCATGTGTTCATTCACTTGCGAAGTGGAGTCTTTGGTTTAGACATAGCTTGCTAGCTAGTTAAACTATTAACCATAATCCCAATGCATAGCTACAGTACAAACAGATTGTCATAGCTAGCCACTATGCATGAAATGCTTGAGTACAGTATGATTCTGCAGGTAGCTAAAGATAACCAACTAGGTTCAATGTTAGCTAGGTAACATTAGGCTATAACTAGTAATTCAAATGGCTTTCTGAAATGCTAATAATATTACTACACAGATCATTAGCTAGCGAGCCAGCTAACAGTACGTTTTAATTAACTTGCAATGAATACGACTTTCTGATGTACCTGTATACATGAATGAACGCTTCACGGCATCGTGTCTTTCAGTTTGATTTGTAGCTAGCTACAGCTTTTTTGGCACATTGTTGTGTCAAGTCCCTTCAGTTCACACTGGCCTTGTGCAGAAAACTAGTCCATCTCAACTTTTTGTCACTGATCTTTGTCGATAGCACCTGCTAAATCCTGGGCAGCAATGTTGTGAGCAGTAGCAACACTTTTTCAGATCTCTGTGACTAACGCTATGTCTTTAAAAAAGCAGCGGTAGCAAGGATTATATACACATACTGAGCAGTTCATGTTATTGACAGAAGTGTCGACATGCTGAATGCACCGAGGTGTCTGTTTTAAACTACTAGCACACAGATCAGACACCCTTGCATACCTCACAAGACATGCCATCAAACGTCTGGCTACATGGAAATCTATTCCACATCAGGTAGCTGATGCAAGTAGTATCATATATTTTTTTTAAAAGGTAAAAATGCAATTTATGGAACAGCAGGGACTGTGAAGAGACACACACAGGCACATACACATGATAAGACACCCACACATACACATGGATTTTGTATTGTAGATATGTGATAGTAGAGTACTGGCCTGAGGGAACACAATATGTTGTGAAAAGTGTTCCTGTCTTTTTACGTGGCTAAACAAACTAGGATCGTAATTTAACAATTTAAGTTTGTTATTTAACACACATTAAAGTTCACTTGTTCCAGAAGGCATTTCTGCTAAATAATGCATTTTATTTAAAAAAATGTAAAGGTTCAAATGCCTCTCATGTAAAGTAGTGACATGCGACATATGCCTAGCTTCTTGAAACAGGTCACAAGTGAACTTTATGCCCTGAATACAAAGCGTTATGTTTGGGACAAATCCAATATAACACATCACAGAGTACCACTCTTCATATTTTCAAGCATGGTGGTGGCTGCATCATGTCATGTGTATGCTTGTCATCGGCAAGAACTAGGGAGTATTTTTTAGGATAAAAGAAAAGGAATAGAGTTAAGCACAGGCAAAATCATAAAGGAAAACCTGGTTCAGTATGTTCTCAGATCGACATTGGGAAGCAAATTCACTTTTCAGTTTAATAACCTAAAACACATGGATAAATATACACTGGAATTTCTTACCAAGATAACGGGATCTCAGCCGTAAGAAGTTAACGGGATCGATATGACAACAGCCAGTGAAAGTGCAGGGCGCCAAATTCAAACAACAGAAATCTCATAATTAAAATTCCTCAAACATACAAGTATTTTACACCATGTTAAAGATAAACCGGTTGTTAATCTGTTAAAGGAATTAAATAGCTCTGTTTTAATACCCAATTAAAATTAAACACTGTCAATTCATAAGAATTTGTAATTCCCTTATTCTATAATGATACACACACATTTTACCACAGGTTATAAACTGAAAATGACGTCAGCGTTTTCTAAATGTTCTGTCTCTTCTTGACACTGGTAGAAAGGCTCTATAGCTCTCAAGCCTTCCCTCCCCACCTAGAGCCAAGGTCAGTCAGTGTAGATAAGCATTCTAGTCAGTCTGGAGATATAGTTCATTCATTTGTACCAAGGAACAGACCGTCATTGTTCTAAACTCTTGACCACATTCACACACACATTATCTTCAGTACTGGGATCAAGAAAGAAAACTCATACATATATAGTATTCTGATTAGTACATATACAGTAACACACTAGTATTCTGATTAGTCAGTCCTGATTGAAATGTATACATAATTAGTCATTATAGGTAAAAATGCCCTTAACATAATCCCACGACAGTGTCCGATTTCAAAAAGGCTTTACGACGAAGGCACACCATCTGATTATGTTAGGTCAGTACCTAGTCACAGAAAAACACAGCCATTTTTCCAGCCAAAGAGAGGAGTCACAAAAAGCAGAAATAGAGAGAAAAATGAATCACTAACCTTTGATGATCTTCATCAGATGACACTCATAGGACTTCATGTTACATAATTAATGTATGTTTTGTTCGATAAAGTTCATATTTACATCCAAAAATCTCAGTTTACATTGGCGCATTACGTTCAGTAATGTTTTGCTTCCAAAACATCCGGTGATTTTGCAGAGAGCCACATCAATTTACAGAAATACTCATAAAAAACATTGATAAAAGATACAAGAGTTATGCATGGAACTTTACATAAACTTCTTCTTAATGCAAACGCTGTGTCAGATTTCAAAAAAGCTTTACTGAAGTAGCACACCATGCTATAATCTGAGTACAGCGATCAGAGACCAAAACAAGCCATACAGATATCAGAAATAGCGTTATAAATATTCACTTAAGTTTGATGATCTTCATCAGAATGCACTCCCAGGAATCCCTGTTCCACAATAAATGTTTGTTTTGTTCGATAAAGTCCATAATTTATGTCCAAATACCTCCTTTCTGTTCACAAATCCAAATTCACGACGCGCAGGCCAGATGAAAAGTAAAAAACTTCCTGTACATTTCGTAGAAATATGTCAAACGATGTATAGAATCAATCTTTAGAATGTTTTTCACATAAATCTTCAATAATGTTTCAACCGGAGAATTCCTTTGTCTTTAGAAATGCAATGGAACGCAGCTAACTCTCACGGGAGCGTGCCTGAATGAGCTCATGGCACTCTACCAGACCTCTTACTCAATCAGCTCTCATTCTCTCCTCCTTCACAGTAGAGGCCTCAATCAAGGTTCTAAAGACTGTTGACATCTAGTGGAAGCCTTAGGAAGTGCAATCGGACCAAATTTACACTGTCTTGGATAGGCAAAGAGTTGAAAAACTACAAACCTTCGATTTCCCACTTCCTGGTTGGATTCTTTCTCAGGTTTTTGCCTGCCATATGAGTTCTGTTATACTCACAGACATCATTCAAACAGGTTTAGAAACATCAGAGTGTTTTCTATCCAAATCTACTAATAATATGCATATCTTAGCTTCTGGGCCTGAGTAGCAGGCAGTTTACTCTTGGCACCTTATTCATCCAAGCTACTCAACACTGCCTCCAAGCCATAAGAAGATAACATTGAATGTTCTTGAGTGGGCTAGTTACAGTTTTGACTTAAATCGTCTTGAAAATATATGGCAAGACTTGACTTCTCTCAATATGATTTAGTACAGACCAGGCCTGAAACAAAATGTAGAAATAGATGCCTACTTTGACAAGTATTAGATAGAGAGATAAAGATAGAAGATACAAAAACAGGACTACTGTTCAGAGACAATTTCCATATTAGATTTGGAGGACAAATTCATATCACACTGTCACTTGAGTATTTGCATTTAGCCTTCAACATGCCATGAAGCACAGCCCCATCCTACGAAGTAGCACAAAGTGTAAATATAGTACTTTGACAACAATTCAGTAAATGAAACAAGTATTAGATAGAGAAGGGTTCCAAGAAAAAATCCCCCCCAAAATCCAAATGCACTCACACAAAGTAGGTTATTGGATTGACAAAGGTTCTTACGTTTGTAACAATGTGAAAATGCAAACAACTATTCATAGAATATTTAAAAATGTAGATAACCTCTCTCAATAGGATTTAGTTCAAACTAGGCCTGACACAAAATGTAGAAATGGTAGCCTACTTTGACAGCAATTCAGTGAATGCATTCAGATATAGAGAGACTATACAAAACACAATTTAAAAAAAGGTACAACATTTCCCGATAAGATTGAGTAAAAATGTGTATTTCACACTGTCACGCCTACAACATGTCATGGAACTTCTGGAAACATGACCCCATCCTGCAAAGTGGTACAGAACACGTATAGCACCCAAAGAAGGTTTCTATACATCCCCCACTCTTTGCCCTGCGTCCACTCCGGATGCACACACCACACCCTCTCTTGTGCCCTTCAAACCCACACCCCCTGGTGCCATACTCTTGGCTCCCCAGTTCCTGCCAGTGTAGCCATCAAAGTGAATACATTAGCTGCATTTTTAATGCCTTTAGGGACCCATGTCTGAAATTTATGGAGCCTTTGCAGGGTCCCCCACACTGGTCTACTGATGCCGGTACAATAAATAGTTAGCAATGTGCCATGCAACCACTTTGAGTAGCTTTGTAGGTACATGCATTTTTCTGATCCAAATTCAACAAATCAGACAGACAAATAGTACAAAGTAAGCTGTGTGGTATAAGGTTGAATGGTGAGACTTGGGGCAGACGCTCCACTCTGGTGTGCTCTCTCTCTCTCTCCCTCCTCTCCATGTTCCTCTTCCTCCTTGCTCCACATCTTTATCCCTTCAATCATCTGTATCTCCTCTTCCTTCCTGCCTTCTTCTGCTGAGCACAGACTCTCCACATCACTACCCTCGCTTGCACTGAACTAGAAGAACAGACTAACAGGGGGTCGTGAAAGAGGAAGGAAGAGAGAGAGAGAGAAAACAGGTACAAAGGAACAAATAGGAATCAATTCCGGTCAACATCATAATTTCTATCGCTCTCTCTTTCACTCATACACCCACTTTTTTTTCCTTCCTCTCTTTTTCTCAACCATACACTCTCTAATAATCACCTCTTAGGGGTTTCCACAATAAATGGTTTTACAGCTATAACACGCCTCCCATCACACACACACACACACACACAGTATAATCATGTGGTGCCCCGTGACGAATAGCTGCTGCATGTGCAATAGCTAATGGGAATCCTAATAAACTAAATCATGATGCTATACAGCACTTTCAATCAATCAAATCCCATTACACACAAATACACACACATACAATATCATAATAACGCTACACAGCACTTGCATTCTATCAATCAATCATTAATACAAATTATTTTATAAAGCTGTTAGTGGCCAGATTGTTTCTCAGTTCATTGTGTGCATATACAGTATTTTAGTCAGACTGATGGATAATCAGACAGGATAGAGCACACAAAAATATACAGTGGGGCAAAAAAATATTTAGTCAGCCACCCATTGTCCAAGTTCTCCCACTTAAAAAGATGAGAGGCCTGTAATTTTCATCATAGGTACACTTTAACTATGACTGAGAAAAAAAATCCAGAAAATCACATTGTAGGATTTTTAATGAATTATTTGCAAATTATGGTGGAAAATAAGTATTTGGTCACCTACAAACAAGCAAGATTTCTGGCTCTCACAGACCTGTAACTTCTTCTTTAAGAGGCTCCTCTGTCCTCCACTCGTTACCTGTATTAATGGCACCTGTTTGAACTTGTTATCAGTATAAAAGACATCTGTCCACAACCTCAAACAGTCACACTCCAAACTCCACTATGGCCAAGACCAAAGAGCTGTCAAAGGACACCAGAAACAACATTGTAGACCTGCACCAGGCTGGGAAGACTGAATCTGCAATAGGTAAGCAGCTTGGTTTGAAGAAATAAACTGTGGAAGCAATTATTAGGAAATGGAAGACATACAAGACCACTGATAATCTCCCTCGATCTGGGGCTCCACGCAAGATCTCACCCCGTGGGGTCAACTGTAAGGAATATACAGTGGGGCAAAAAAGTATTTAGTCAGCCACCAATTGTGCAAGTTCTCCCACTTAAAAAGATGAGAGAGGCCTGTAATTTTCATCATAGGTACACTTCAGCTATGACAGACAAAATGAGAAAATGACATCCAGACTTGTGGAGGTCTACATTTTTTTTTTTCTGATGTCTTCTGATTTCTTTAGATTTTCCCATGATGTCAAGCAAAGAGGAACTGAGTTTGAAGGTAGGCCAAGAAATACATCCACAGATACACCTCTAATTGACTCAAATGATGTCAATTAGCCTATCGGAAGCTTCTAAAGCCATGACATAATTTTCTGGAATTTTCCAAGCTGTTTAAAGCACAGTCAACTTAGTGTATGTAAACTTCTGACCCACTGGAAATGTGATACAGTGAATTATAAGTGAAATAATCTGTCTGCAAACAATTGTTGGAAAAATTACTTGTGTCATGCATGAAGTAGATGTCCTAACCGACTTGCCAAAACTATAGTTTGTTAACAAGAAATGTGTGGACTGGTTGAAAAACTAGTTTTAATGACTGAAACCTAAGTGTAAATAAACTACCTACTTCAACTGTAGGTGGGGGCGAAATGAGTATGCATAAGTAACAAACTAACAGCGAGTAGCTGCAGAGTACAAGATTGGAGGGGGTCAATGTAAAATGGTCATTGGCAAATTTTATGAATTGTTCAGCAGTCTAATGGCTTGGGGGTAGAAGCTGTTGAGGAGCCTTTTGGTCCTACAGTAGACTTGGTGCTCCGGTACCGCTTGCTTTGCGGTAGCAGAGAAAATAGTCTATATCTGGAGTCTCTGAAAATTGTATGGGCTTTCATCTGACACCGGCGATTATATTGGTCCTGGATGGCAGGAAGCTTGGCCCCAGTGATGTACTGGGCCGTTCACACTACCCTCTGTAGCACCTTACGGTCAGATGCCGAGTTGCCATACCAAGCGGTGATGTAACCGGTCAGGATGCTCTCGATAGAGCAGCTGTAGAAACTTTTGATGATATGGGGACCCATGGCAAATCTTTTCAGTCTCCTGAGGCGTAAAAGGTTTTGTCGTGCCCTCTTCACGACTGTCTTGGTATGTTTGGACCATGATAGTTCGTTGGGGATGTGGATACAGAGAAACTTGAAACTCTCGACCCGCTCCACTACAGCCCCTTTGATGTTAATGGGGGCCTGTTCGGCCATTGGTCATTCACGATCAGCTCCTTTGTCTTTCTCACATTGAGGGAGAGGTTGTTGTCCTGGCACCACACTGCCAGTTCTCTGACCACCTCCCTATAGGCCATCTCATTTTTGTCAGTGATCAGGCCTACCACTGTTGTGCAGTCAGCAAACTTAATGATATTGTTGGATGCGTGGGTGAACAAGGAATACAGGAGGGGACTAAGTACGCACCCCTGTGGGGCCCCAGTGTTAAGGATCAACGTGGCAGACGTGTTGTTGCCTACTCATACCACCTGGGGGCGGCCCGTCAGGAAGTATAGGATCCAGATGCAGTGAGAGGTGTTTAGTCCCAGAGTCCTTAGTTTAGTGATGAGCTTTATGGGCACTATGGTGTTGAACACTAAGCTGAGGTCAATGAACAGCATTCTCACATAGGTGTTCCTTTTGTCCAGGTTGAAAGGGCAGTGTGGAGTGCAATTGAGATTGCGCCATCTTTGGATCTGTTGGGGCGGTATGCGAATTGGAGTGGGTCTAGGGTATCCTGGAGGATGCTGTTGATGTGAGCCATGACCAGCCTTTCAAAGCACTTCATGGCTACCGACGTGAGTGCCACGGGGCGGTAAATATTCAGGCAGGTTACCTTTGCTTCCTTGGGCACAGGGACTATGTTGGTCTGCTTGAAACATGTAGGTATTACAGACTCGGTCAGGAGAGGTTGAAAATGTAATTGAAGACACTTGACAGTTGGTCCATGCATGCTTTGAGTGCACGTCCTGGTAATCCGTCTGGCCCAGCAGGTTTGTGAATGTTGACCTGTATAAAGGTTTTGTTCACATCGGCTACCGAGAGCGTTATCATACAGTCATCCAGAACAGCTGGTGCTTTTGTGCATGCTTCAGTGTTGCTTGCCTCGAAGCAAGCATGAAAGGCATTTAGCTGGTCTGGTAGGCTCACATCACTGGGCAGCTCGCATCTGGGTTTCCTTTTGTAGTCTGTAATAGTTTTCAAGCCCTGCCACATCCGACAAGCAGGATTCAATCTTAATCCTGTATTGACACTTTGCTTGATTGATGGTTCGTCTGAGGGCATAGCGGGATTTCTTATAAGCGTCCGGATTAATCTCGAAGCAAGCGTCTGGGTTCCCCTTTGTAGTCCGTAATAGTTTTCAAGCCCAGCCACTGAGGTCATAGCGGGATTTCTTAAAAGCGTCCGGATTAGTCTCCCGCTACTTGAAAGCGGCAGCTCTAGCCTTTAGCTCAATGCGGATGTTGCCTGTAATCCATGGTTTCTGGTTGGGATAGGTACATACAGTCACTGTGAGGACTATATCAACAATGCACTTATTGATGAAGCCGATGACTGAGGATGTGTATTCCTCAATGCCATTGGATGAATCCCGGAACATATTCCAGTCTGTGCTAGCAAAACAGTCCTGTGGTGTAGCATCCGCGTCATCTGACCACTTCCGTAATGAGCAAGTCACTTGTACTTCCTGCTTTAGTTTTTGCTTGGAAGCAGGAATCAGGAGGATAGAATTATGGTCAAATTTGCCAAATGGAGGGCAGGGGAGAGCTTTGCATGCATCTCTGTGTGTGGAGTTTTTTTCCCTGCTTGCACATGTGACATGCTGGGTAAAATGTGGTAAAACTGATTTAAGTTTTAATTCATTAAAGTACCCGGCTACCAGGAGTGCCGCTTCTAGGTGGGCATTTTCTTCTTTGATTATGGCCTCATAGAGTTGGTTGAGAGCAGTCTTAGTGCCAGCTTCCCTTTGTGGTGGTAAATAGATGGCTACAATTAATACAGATGAGAACTCTCAGTATATAGTGTGGTCGACAGCTTATCATAAGGCACTCTACCTCAGGTGAGCAATACCTCAAGACTTCATTAATATTAGACATCGCGCACCAGCTGTTATTGACAAAAAGACACACATCCACCCCTCTTACCATAGGTAGCGTCTCTGTTCTGCCAGTGCATGGAAAATCCAGCCCGCTCTATATTGTCAGTTTCTTTGTTCAGCCACGTTTCGGTGAAACATAAGATGTTACAGTTTTTAATGTCCAGTTGGTAGGATAATCTTAGTAGTAGGTCATCAATTTTATTTTCCAATGATTGCACGTCAGCAAGAAGAAGGGAAGGCATTGGGAGTTCTCACTCACTCCGGATTCTCAGAAGGATCCCCGATCTGTGTCCCCTTTTCCGCCGTATTTTCTTCACGCAAACGGCATAGATCTGGGCCTATTCCAGTGAAAGCAGGATTTCCATCTCGTTGGACTCGTTAAAAACAGTTTCTTCCAGTCCGCGGTGAGGAACCGCTTTTCTGATGTCCAGAAGTTATTTTCGGTCATAAGAGACAGTAGTAGCAACATTATGTACACAATAAGTTAAAAAATAAGTTACACAAAATGCAAAAAAAAATAAAACAAATTGCACAATTGGTTGGGAGAATGTAAAATGTCCGCCATGTTCTTCGGCACCAACCTTTCAAAGAATAGTATAAATCAAACCAAATCAAATGTATTTATATAGCCCTTCGTACATCAGCTGATGTCATCTCAAAGTGCTGTACAGAAACCCAGCCTAAAACCCCAAACAGCAAGCAATATAGGTGTAGAAGCACGGTGGCTAGGAAAAACTCCCTAGAAAGGCCGAAACCTATCGAGGAACCAGGCTATGTGGGGTGGCCAGTCCTCTTCTGGCTGTGCCGGGTGGAGATTATAACAGAACATGGCCAAGATGTTCAAATTTTCATAAATGACCAGCATGGTCAAATAATAACAATCACAGGCAGAACAGTTGAAACTGGAGTAGCAGCACGGCCAGGTGGACTGGGGAAAGCAAGGAGTCATCATGCCAGGTAGTCCTGAGACATGATCCTAGGGCTCAGATCCTCCAAGAGTGAGGAAGAAAGAGAGAAAGAGAGAGCATACTTAAATTAACACAGGACACCGGATAGGAAGGGAGAAGTACTCCAGATATAACAAACTGACCCTAGACCCCGACACAAACTACTGAAGCATAAATACTGGAGGCAGGAGAGATCAGGAGACACTATTGCCCCATCCAATGATACCCCCGGATAGGGCCAAACAGGAAGGATATAACCCCACCCACTTTGCCAAAGCACAGCCCCGACACCACTGGGATATCTTCAACTACCAACTTACCATCCTGAGACAAGGCCGAGTACAGCCCACAAAGATCTCCGCCACGGCACAACCCAAGGGGGGCGCCAACCCAGACAGGAAGATCACATCAGTGACTCAACCCACTCAAGTGAAGAACCCCTCCTAGGGAAGGTATGAAAGAGCCCTAGTAAGCCAGTGACTCAGCCCTGTAATAGGGTTAGAGGCAGAGAATCCCAGTGGAAAGAGGAGAACCGGCCAGGCAGAGACAGCAAGGGTGGTTCGTTGCTCCAGAGCCTTTCCGTTCACCTTCACTCTCCTGGGCCAGACTACACTCAATCATATGACCCACTGAAGAGATGAGTCTTCAGTAAAGACTTAAAGGTTGAGACCGAGTTTGCGTCTCTGACATGGGTAGGCAGACCATTGCATAAAAATGGAGCTCTATAGGAGAAAGCCCTGCCTCCAGCTGTTTGCTTAGAAATTCTAGGGACAATTAGGAGGCCTGCGTCTTGTGACCGTAGCGTACGTGTAGGTATGTACGGCAGGACCAAATCAGAGAGATAGGTAGGAGCAAGCCCATGTAATGCTTTGTAGGTTAGCAGTAAAACCTTGAAATCAGCCCTTGCCTTGACAGGAAGCCAGTGTAGGGAGGCTAGCACTGGAGTAATATGATCACATTTTTTGGTTCTAGTCAGGATTCTAGCAGCCGTATTTAGCACTAACTGAAGTGTATTTAGTGCTTTATCCGGGTAGCCGGAAAGTAGAGCATTGCAGCAGTCCAACCTAGAAGCAACAAAAGCATGGACCAACTTTTCTGCATCATTTTTGGACAGAAAGTTTCTGATTTTTGCAATGTTTACGTAGATGGAAAAAGGCTGTCCTTGAAACCGTCTTGATATGTTCTTCAAAAGAGAGATCAGGATCCAGAGTAACGCCGAGGTCCTTCAGTTTTATTTGAGACGACTGTACAACCATTAAGATTAGTTGTCTGATTCAACAGAAGATCTCTTTGTTTCTTCGGACCTAGAACAAGCATCTCTGTTTTGTCCGAGTTTAAAAGTAGAAAGTTTGCAGCCATCCACTTCCTTATATCTGAAACACATGCTTCTAGCGAGGGCAATTTTGAGGCTTCACCATGTTTCATTGAAATGTACACCTGTGTGTCATCCGCATAGCAGTGAAAGTTAACATTATGTTTTCGAATTACATCCCCAAAAGGTAAAATATATAGTGAAAACAATAGTGGTCCTAAAACGGAACCTTGAGGAACACCGGAATTTACAGTTGATTTGTCAGAGGACAAACCATTCACAGAGACAAACTGATATCTTTCCGACAGATAAGATCTAAACCAGGCCAGAACTTGTCCGTGTAGACCAATTTGGGTTTCCAATCTCTCCAAAAGAATGTGGTGATCGATGGTATCAAAAGCAGCACTAAGGTCTAGGAGCACGAGGACAGATGCAGAGCCTTGGTCTGATGCCATTAAAAGGTAATTTACCACCTTCACAAGTGCAGTCTCAGTGCTATGATGGGGTCTAAAACCAGACTGACGCATTTCATATACATTGTTTTTCT
Organism: Oncorhynchus mykiss; assembly: GCF_057628025.1. Taxonomy (NCBI): domain Eukaryota; kingdom Metazoa; phylum Chordata; class Actinopteri; order Salmoniformes; family Salmonidae; genus Oncorhynchus; species Oncorhynchus mykiss. The sequence continues at coordinate 40,100,070 of NC_143022.1, forward strand.
TCAGGTAGGCAGTGAGTTGCTGCGCAACAGCCTTTTCTAAAGATTTTGAGAGGAATATGGTACACATCTGGTGGATAGAGAGCCGTTTATTATGTTCAACATAGGAGCTCCAAGCACAGGAAGCAGCTCTTTCAATAGTTTAGTTGGAATAGGGTTCAGTATGCAGCTTGAAGGTTTAGAGGCCATTATTATTTTCATCATTGTATCAAGAGATATAGAGATAGAGCTTGCACATAGGAGATGAGTAATGCAATGTCACGCCCTGATCTGTTTCACCTGTCCTTGCGCTCGTCTACACCCCCCTCCAGATGTTGCCAATTTTACCATTATCCCTTGGGTACTTATACCTCTGTTCTCTGTTTGTCTGTTGCCAGTTTGTCTTGTTTGTTTAAGTCAACCAGCGTTTTGTGTCTCAGCTCCTGATTTTTCTAGTCCCTCTTTCATCACCTTCCTGGTTTTTACCCTTGCCTATCCTGAATCTAAGCCCTCCTGCCTGACCCTGAGCCTGCCTGCCGACCTGTACCTTTGCCCCACTCTGGATTATCGACTCCTGCCTGCCTTGACCTTGTCGTTTGCCTGCCCCTGTTGCTGTAATAAACATTGTTACTCTCACACAGTCTGAACTAGGGTCTTACCTGAAACGTTATATGCAAGATACGGAGACATTATTACAAAAATCCAGAAAATCACATTGTATGATTTTTAAGTAATTAATTTGCATTTTATTGCATTACATAAGTATTTGATACATCAGAAAAGCAGAACTTAATATTTGGTACAGATTCCTTTCTTTGCAATTACAGAGATCATATGTTTCCTGTAGTTCTTGACCAGGTTTGCACACACTGCAGCAGGGATTTTGGCCCACTCCTCCATGTAGACCGTCTCCAGATCCTTCAGGTTTTGGGGCTGTCGCTGGGCAATACGGACTTTCAGCTCCCTCCAAAGATGTTCTATTGGGTTCAGGTCTGGAGACTGGCTAGGCCACTCCAGGACCTTGAGATGCTTCTTACGGAGCCACTCCTTAGTTGCCCTGGCTGTGTGTTTCGTGTCGTTGTCATGCTGGAAGACCCAGCCACGACCCATCTTTAATGCTCTTACTGAGGGAAGGAGGTTGTTGGCCAAGATCTCGCGATACATGGCCCCATCCATCCTCCCCTCAATATGGTGCAGTCGTCCTGTCCCCTTTGCAGAAAAGCATCCCCAAATAATGATGTTTCCACCTCCATGCTTCATGGTTGGGATGGTGTCTTGGGGTTTTGTAAATGTATTAATCAACTTTAGAGGTTTGTCCGCTGCCTTATAATAGTTTCAATCTTTTAAGTTTCTTGCTTGTCCAGTGTTATCGTCACATAGTAATAAAGTGTTGATCTTCAAAAGTTTACCTCTGCGCCATCACTGACTGGTCTTCCCTGGCTGCTTATCCCTGATGAGACCCTGGTCACGATCCGATCATGCTCAGATTAGTCATGACAGAGAATTACCTTGGTGTACATTTACATGTATGGTTCAATAATTGAAATGACCAGTATTCCCAGACCCCAGACTGTAGCCTACCCATCAACTCAAGATGGAACTTTGTATCATTCACTGATATTGTTAACATCTGAGCTCTGTGAACTGGGCTACCCTGGCTGTCTAACAGTGTAGGGAGACCTGTCACCATACGATCCTGCTAAGACATGAGAATAATGTTGTGTACTGACTGTGCACCATGGCAGTGAAGCCTGTAGAGTTGTTTATAAATCCTGTTATGGATGATGCGAATTTTCGCAGCTTTTTGTTAAAAATCGCGCAACATTTCAAAGTCCTGCTACTCATGCCAGGAATATAGTATATGCATATGATAAGTATGTGTGGATAGAAAACACTCTGAAGTCTCTAAAACTGGTTAAATCGGGTCTGTGGCTATAACAGAACGTGTTTAGGAGTAAAAATCCCTGGTAAAACTGTTTACCAACAACACAAAAAAAATATTTGTCCGCCATTCAATGTATTGTTTAACCTTTCTGATCTCCCCATCCCGGATCCGGGATCGTGAATACAGACTCAAGCTCATTACCATAACGCAACGTTAACTATTCATGAAAATCGCAAATGAAATTAAATAAATATGCTAGCTCTCAAGCTTAGCCTTTTGTTAACAACACTGTCATCTCAGATTTTCAAAATATGCTTCTCAACCATTGCAAAACAAGCATTTGTGTAACAGTATTGATGGCTAACGTAGCATTTAGCATTAGCATTCAGCTGGCAACATTTACACAAAAAAACAGAAAAGCATTCAAATAAAATCATTTACCTTTGAAGAACTTCAGATGTTTTCAATGAGGAGACTCTCAGATAGCAAATGTTCAGTTTTTCCTGAAAGATTATTTGTTTAGGACAAATCGCTCCGTTTTCTGCGTCACGTTTAGCTATGAAAAAAACCCTGTATCCAGGATTGTGTAAATCTATCAGCAAGCTCATTAGCATAACACAACGTTAACTATTTATGAAAATCGCAAATGAAATGAAATAAATATGCCATCTCTCAAGCTTAGCCTTTTGTAAACAACACTGTCATCTCAGATTTTCAAAATATGCTTCTCAACCATAGGAAAACAATCATTTGTATAAAAGTAGCTAGCTAGCGTTAGCATTTCGCGTTAGCATTTAGCGTTAGCATTAGCGTTAGCATCCAGCATGCAACATTAACAAAAAAGCCTTCAAATAAAATAATTTACCTTTGAAGAACTTCTGATGTTTTCAATGAGGATACTCTCAGTTAGATAGCAGATGCTCAGTTTTTCCAAAAAGATTCCTTGTGTATTAGAAATAGCTCCGTTTTATACATCACATTTGGCTACCAAAAAAAATCCGTAAATTCAGTCCTCAAAACGCGAACTTTTTTCCAAATTAACTCCATAATATCGACTGAAAACATGGCAAACGTTGTTTAGAATCAATCATCAAGGTGTTTTTCACATATCTCTTCATTGATACATCGTTCTTGGACACATGCTTTCTCCCCTGAATCAAATGGTAAAGTAGAAGCAGCTGGCAATTGCGCACAGAATTCGACGCAGGACACCAGGCGGACACTTGGAAAATGTAGTCTCTTATGGTCAATCTTCCAATGATATGCCTACAAATACGTCACAATGCTGCTAAGACCTTGGGCGAACGACAGAAAGTGTAGGCTCATTCGTTGGGCAATCACAGCCATATAAGGAGAGAATGGAAAACAGAGCTTCAGAAATTCTGCTAATTCCTGGGTGATGCATCATCTTGGTTTCGCCTGTAGAATGAGTTCTGGGGCACTTACAGACAAAATCTTTGCAGATTCTGAAACTTCAGAGTGTTTTCTTTCCAAAACTGTCAAGAATATGCATAGTCGAGCATCTTTTCGTGAAAAAATATCGCGCTTAAAACGGGAACGTTTTTTATCCAAAAATGAAATAGCGCCCCTAGAGCTCTAACAGGTTAAGGCGACCTAAAATAAATGAGGATCCCCTGTAAACGCCTACAGCTTCCACACGATGTCGCCATTGCTGTCATTTTCTGACTTATTTATCCTTGGTTACAACACGAATAAGCTCCTCCTTTCTTGAGGCGCACCACAGTATGTTGTGAAACTGAAAAAATGGACGATGATTTCCAGACTTGCTGCTATCGAATACAGATCGCCCTGTGATCAATTTGATACATCATTAACGTTTATTAATACCTAAAGTTGGTTTAGAAAAGTCGTTTGAAGTGATTTGTAAAAGTTTATAGGCGACTTTTGTAATTTTAAAAAGTGACGTGCGTCTTGTAAATGGGCTTTTTGCAGCATCAGACTGGCCTTCAGCAAATTACATTTTGGGTATACAAGGACGGATTTAATCGGGAAAAATACCCAATTGTGATGTTTATGGGACATATAGGAGTGCCAACAAAGAAGCTCGTCCAAGGTAATGAATGTTTTATATTTTATTTCTGCGTTTTGGGTAGCGCCGGCTACCACAAAATCTGTTGTTTACGTGTCGTGCTGGTATTTTGGGGGGGTGCATGCTATCAGATAATAGCTTCTCATGCTTTCGCCGAAAAGCATTTTACAAATCTGACTTGGTGGCTAGATTCACAACGAGTGTAGCTTTAATTCAGTACCTTGCATGTGTATTTTTATGAAAGTTTGAGATTTATCAAGTACTATACTCGAGTACTATAGGTGGCGCTGGGAGAAGACAGATTTAACCTTATGTGATTGCTCGACGTCTACTGATATTACATTATTAGAGGATTGATATGACTATAATGGACCATTCATGTCCTGTCCTTTACCATTATCATGTTGCTGTATGGATTTTTGGATCAAGTCCAACTAATGTTGAAGTTCAGTGGTTTCAATGGACATGACACTGCACATGTGATTAGTGGAAAGCTGAAATCGAAGTCTAGGCTCTTGTCTTGACTTGAAAGAGTCGGTAAGAAGATGTGACAACATGATAAAGCCACTGTCTACTTTGGATGAAGAGATGCATTATGCATAGATGCCATCACATCCTGATTGAGAGAAATTGATAGAAATTGTTGGCATTGATGCACTTATTCTGGACTTTTTGGTATAATCTATTTCTAAAAGCCTTTTTGTTGAATACAATCCTGTCAGTTAGGGACTTTAATATCTCACAACACAAACACCAGGTTTGAAATCCTGTCTGTCATTTTCTACATCCTATGGGCAGATAGAGCTCAATGTAACAAAAATCCTCTTCTTCAGAGGAGGAGTAGCAAGGATCAGACCAATGTGCAGCGTGGTAAGTGTCCATAATGATATATTTAATAAATCAACAGAACACTGAACACAATAACAAAAGTACAAACAACCGAAACAGTCCCGTATGGTGAAAACACTAACAACCACCCACCAAAACACATGAAAAAACAGGCTACCTAAATATGGCTCCCAATCAGAGACAACGACTGACACCTGCCTCTGATTGAGAACCATACTAGGCCAAACACATAGATTTAAACAAAACATAGAAAAACAACAGAATGCCCACCCCAACTCACGCCCTGACCAACTAAAATAAAGACATAAAAAAGGAACTAAGGTCAGAACATGACACTCAAACCATTATCAGGCCAACCAGAAAGCATTTACTCCAGTGATGGATGGGCATCCCAGAGTGACAATGGCTGGACAGTTAAATTAATGACAGGTGATTAGGTGGTTTAGCGGAACAAAAAAATAACGTTCCCGTACTAAACGGGATATTTTGTCAGGACAAGATGCTAGAATATGCATATCATTTACAGCTTAGGATAGAAAACACTCTAAAGTTTCCAAAACTGTAAAAATATTGTCTGAGTATAACAGAACTGATATTGCAGGTGAAAGCCTGAGAAAAATCCAATCCGGAAGTGACTCATCTTTCGAAAGCTCTGCGTTCCAATGCGTCCCTATTGAGCAGTGAATGGGCTATCAACCAGATTACTTTTTCTACGTATTCCCCAAGGTGTCTACAGCATTGTGACGTAGTTTAACGCATTTATGTTGAAGAATACCCGTAAGCGGCTACATTGCGCAAGTGGTCACCTGATGGCTCTCAGAGTGATTCTCGCGTAAAATACAGAGGTAGCCATTATTCCAATCAGTCCTACTGAAAAACCAATTGTCCTGGTGGATATATTATCGAATAGATATTTGAAAAACACCTTGAGGATTGATTATAAACAACGTTTGCCATGTTTCTGTCGATATTATGGAGCTAATTTGGAATATTTTTCGTGACTGCAATTTCCGGGCGATTTCTCAGCCAAACGTGAAGAACAAACGGAGCTATTTCGCCTACAAAAATACTTTTTGGGAAAAAAAGGAACATTGGCTATCTAACTGGGAGTCTCGTGAGTGAAAACATCTGAAGCTCATCAAAGGTAAACTATTTAATATGATTGCTTTTCTGATTTCCGTGACCAAGTTACCTGCTGCTAGCTGGACAAAATGCTATGCTAGGCTATCGATAAACTTACACAAATGCTTGTCCTAGCTTTGGCTGTAAAGCATATTTTGAAAATCTGAGATGACAGGGTGATTAACAAAACGCTAAGCTGTGTCTCAATATATTTCACTTGTGATTTTCATGAATAGGAATATTTTCTAGGAATATTTATGTCCGTTGCGTTATGCTAATTAGTGTCAGTCAATGATTACGCTCCCGGACCCGGGATGGGGAGTTACTAGAGGTTAACCCAATGACCATGATCGTCTTGAATTCTAGCTGGGTAGATAGCCAATGAGCTGAGCTAAACTGCAATAGGCAATGTTTGTGTTGCAAGACCAACCCATGTAGTAAGCTCCAGCGTAAAGTGAGTCATTCGCTATTGAAGTTTCATACCGGAAAGAGAAACACATATTACGCATTGCATTCTTTGGTAAACGCGCAGATTCAGCTGTTTATATATCAATCATTATGGCGACTAAGTCAGGGAAAGCTAAATCTAAGTCTAGATATACAGATGTACACACAATTTTAGAAGAAATTGATTGGGAAGGTGAGACAGAGATTGTTGTAGGACTATTAATTTAGCGATTGTGGAGGAATATTTTTTGAACGGGAGAGGATCCTTTTGAGAATCATTTTGAACTGGTAAGTTCTTATCATGCTAATGCCCTTGTTTGAAATTAATAATATAAAATATTATTTGTGATTTTTTTTTTGTAAATTTTAGAAGCAATATATAAACATGTAATGTCATGAAATGTGAGATGCGTGTGTCTGCCGCCCCACCCCAACCCACATGAAAGCCTATTTGAGGCTGTTGATGGGAGGGCAGGCCCACACAACAATGGCCAAAGTGAAATGGAGACAGTAGATACAGCTGGTCTGTCATAATATAAAAGAGAGTAGATCTAGCTGGTCTGTCATAATATAAAAGAGAGTAGATCTAGCAGGTCATAATAATGTATTCAACCTTACTTTCCCTGTACTCTCTATATATATATATATATCTGTTTATTATACCTGTTGATACATGGCTCATATGTGAAACTATTCTAACTGAACATTTTCTTTCACAGTGACACTGGCTCCGATTCCGGTGTCCTGTGTGAATTTAAGTATGCTCTCTCTAATTCTCTCTTTCTCTCTCTCGGAGGACCTGAGCCCTAGGACCATGCGTCAGGACTACCTGGCATGATGACTCCTTGCTCTCCCCAGTCCACCTGGCCTTGCCGCTGTTCCAGTTTCAACTGTTCTGCCTGCGGCTATGGAACCCTCAACTGTTCATTTTTACTCTTGAGGTGCTGTCCTGTTGCACCCTCTACAACCACTGTGATCTCCACCCGGCACAGCCAGAAGAGGACTGGCCACCCCTCATAGCATGGTTCCTCTCTAGGTTTTTGCCTTTCTAGGGAGTTTTTCCTAGCCACCGTGCTTCTACACCTGCATTGCTTGCTGTTTGGGGTTTTAGGCTGGGGCTATATAAATAGATTTTATTTGATAGAGGACTGAGGGTCTTCCAAATATTGAAAGTGTGTAAATAGTTAGTTATGTTATTTTGTAAATGTATATATATTTTTTTCATATTTTTTATCAATAATTATTTTTTTCCCATTTTTTTAAATGTATTTATTTATTTTTTCATTTATTTATTTTTCTCAATTTTGGGAGTGGGGGGAGTGTTAGAATACAATTTTGGTATTTTGTATATAGTTATTTGTTTCAAAATGTATACCTTCACCAATTTGGCCACTTAGGTACATTTGGGCTACTTGTGTGGGACACCTGGGTGACTTCATGATAAATGTCATGTAGCACACTCATTTTGGAAGTTATCATTCTGAAACGTTGCACAAGTACTGTTGCCCTCTTATACACTGCTCAAAAAAAATTAAGGAAACACTTAAACAACACAACACAACCCACACAAGTGGCTCAGGTAGTGCAGCTCATCCCGGATGGCACATCAATGCGAGCTGTGGTTTGCTGTGTCTGTCAGCGTAGTGTCCAGAGCATGGAGGCACTACCAGGAGACAGACCAGTACATCAGGAGACGTGGAGGAGGCCGTAGGAGGGCAACAACCCAGCAGCAGGACCGCTACCTCCGCCTTTGTGCAAGGAGGATCAGGAGGAGCACTGCCAGAGCCCTGCAAAATGATCTCCAGCAGGCCACAAATGTGCATGTGTCTGCTCAAACGGTCAGAAACAGACTCCATGAGGGTGGTATGAGGGCCTGACGTCCACAGGTGGGGGTTGTGCTTACAGCCCAACACCGTGCAGGACGTTTTTCATTTGCCAGAGAACACCAAGATTGGCAAATTCGCCACTGGCGCCCAGTGCTCTTCACAGATGAAAGCAGGTTCACACTGAGCACTTGACAGACGTGACAGTCTGGAGACGCCGTGGAGAACGTTCTGCTGCCTGCAACATCCTCCAGCATGACAGGTTGGGCAGTGGGTCAGTCATGGTGTGGGGTGGCATTTCTTTGGGGGGGCCGCACAGCCCTCCATGTGCTCGCCAGAGGTAACCTGAATGCCATTAGGTACCGAGATGAGATCCTCAGACCCCTTGTGAGACCATATGCTGGTGCGGTTGGCCCTGGGTTCCTCCTAATGTAAGACAATGCTAGACCTCATGTGGCTGGAGTGTGTCAGCAGTTCCTGCAAGAGGAAGGCCTTGATGCTATGGACTGGCCCGCCCGTTCCCCAGACCTGAATCCAATTGAGCACATCTGGGACATCATATCTCGCTCCATCCACCAACGCCACGTTGCACCACAGACTGTCCAGGAGTTGGCGGATGCTTTAGTCCAGGTCTGGGAGGAGATCCCTCAGGAGACCATCCGCCACCTCACCTGGAGCATGCCCAGGCATTGTAGGGAGGTCATACAGGCACGTGGAGGCCACACACACTCATTTTGACTTGTTTTAAGGACATTACATCAAAGTTGGATCAGCTTGTAGTGTGGTTTTCCACTTTAATTTTGTGTGACTCCTCCAAATCCAGACCTCCATGGGTTGATACATTTGATTTCCATTGATAATTTTCAACTATGTAAAAAAAAGTGTTTAATAAGAATATTTAATTCACTCAGATCTAGGATGTGTTATTTTAATGTTCCTTTTATTTTTTTGAGACGTGTATTTTTCACTGAAATTGTCCCCATCATCTTATCTGAATGTTTGTTTTATCTTGTTCATTTTATAGATGATGATATAAAAATAGAAAACATGTTTTTTTTAATTTTTTTTATCTAAACCAGATCTATTGTATTATATTATCCTACATTCAATTCACATTTCCACAAACTTCAGAGTGTTTTCTTTCAAATGGTACCAATAATATGCATATGCTTGGTTCTGTGCCTGAGCTACAGGCTGTTAGATTTGTGTGTGTCTTCAGCTGGAAATTGCACAAAGTAGGGGTGGAGCTCTAAGAGGTTAATTAAGACATGAAGGTTAGTTAATCCGGAACATTTCAAGAACTTTGAAAGTTTCTTCAAGTGCAGTTGCAAAAAACATAAATCGCTATGAAGAAACTGGCTCTCATGGGGACTGCCACAGGAAAGGACGACCCAGAGTTACCTCTGCTTCAGAGGATACGTTCATTAGAGTTAACTGCACCTCATATTGCTGTCCATATAAATGCTTCACATAGTTCAAATAACAGACACATCAACTGTTCAGATGAGACTGTATGAATCAGGCCTTCGTGGTCGAATTTCTGCAAAGAAGCCACTACTAAAGGACACCAATAATAAGAAGAGACTTGCTTGGGTTAGAAACAAGAGCAATGGACATTAGACCAGTGGAAATCTGTCCTTTGGTCGGATGAGTCAAAATTTGAGATTTTTGTTTCCAACCATCGTGTCTTTGTGAGATGCAAAGTAGATGAACGGATGATCTCCACCAACAAATGCTCAGCATATGTGGGAACTATTTCAAGACTGTTAGAAAAGCATTCCTCATGAAGCTTGTTGAGATAATGCCAAGAGTGTGCAAAGCTGCCATCTTGGCAACGGGTGGCTACTTTAAAGAATCCAGAATATAAAATATATTTTGATTTGTTTAACACTTCTTTGGTTACTACATGATTCCATATGTGTTATGTCATAGTTTTGATATCTTCACTATTATTCTACAATTTAGAAAATAGTACAAATAATGAAAAACCCTTGAATGAGTAGGTGTGTCCAAACTTTTCACAGGTACTGTATATTTTTTCCCTTTCATCTGTGTCTGGTTTTAGCTAGCTACTGGCTAGCTAGGTCTTCAGACAGCATGGAACAATCAAAACTCAGACACAGTTGTCAAGTCTACACATCCGTCAGTGCTTCTGTGAACAAGAGATAAAACAAAACACAGCATATATCATTGATGCAATTTCAATGTTGTTTGAGTTGCTTTGTGCATCACCAAATTTGTTGGAGATTATTTTCCTGCAACACTGCTCATTGCACCCAAGTTGCTTGACATAGGCGTTTTATAGAGCTGTCAGTCAAGCCAAGCTCGTGAAATTAAGCTCCACACTAACTCATCCTTTTTTCAAACTTCCTGGTAGTTAGTCATTTTCATGACCTTTATTTTCCTCTCCTCTCTTTCCCCATATTCCCCTGTTGACCTATAGGTTTGTGTCAAAATATTTAACTTGTAAGTTAACATTCAAGACAAAAAAAGTTGGTGACAGACTCAGACACTGACCTCATTGACTGTTTTCTAGCCTCCACTTTGTTTTGAAATGAGGCCATCTCCCAACAGTCTCACCTTTCATCTGACCTAAGTTAAGGCATGCCTCCCTGTTCTCTGCCACCTGGTGATCAAGATTGTAAATGCATCCCTCACATCTGGCATTGTTCCTACTCCTTTGAAAACAGCAGCGAAAACACCCATACTTTAGATACAGGGCCTGGACGGGGGCTGATTAACCTTGTCGTAGGCCTCTGGGTTAAAGGTCTTTATTTGCCCATCCACGGTGAACTCAACATCCATAGAAATAAGAATGCTGCACACACAAGTATGTTGCACAGAAAAAGGATGTTGCACACATACTAATGTCATACATCAATGCAACGATGTGAACTAAATTCTAACCAACTGAAATCATGTGCAAAATTAGAATGACATACAAACAGTGCAAATACATATCATTTTCCTTGAGACAAACAAGTAAGACATGCTACCAACTTCAACTCTAATGTGTAGGCCTACCTACTGTGAAAACCCAACACAGCCACGGAGGACAGTCCTCTATGGGCCTACCAGTCAATACGAAGTCATGTCTGACAGCATTTAGTCCATTTCAACTCAATTTAACACCAGAGCAACAACAAGTTATTTATGTGATATCTGTGATAAAGTGCACATATACAGTGCCTTGCAAAAGTGTTCATCCTCCTTGGCATTTTTACTATTTTGTTACATTACAACCTGTAATTTAAATGGATTTTATTTTGATTTCATGTAATGGACATACAATGTCAAGTATAATAGGCCAAAAGGCTATACTGGAAAACCTAACCTCTATCAAAATAAAAAGATGGCGGTGCCGCAAAAGTTCTTCTCTGCAAGGATGTTTATTTACATAGTGATTCCGGAACAAAAACAACAGTACTGCAATCAAACGTATACCTTATGGGACAGCTAAAAACAATGGTACCCCATCCACAGCTCAATCCAAAATGCCTCCCCATGAACTGACAGAGAGGCCAGTGACGGACGTCTACGTCACACACAAAATAGAGGTGAAAATAAAATTCTAAAAACAAAAACCTGAAAAGTGGTGCGTGCATATGTATTCCCCCCCTTTGCTATGAAGCCCCAAAATAAGATTTGGTGAAACCAATTACCTTCAGAAGTCCAATAATTACTTAAATAAAGTCCACCTGTATGCAATCTAAGCGTCACATGATCTGACACATGATCTCAGTATATGTTCTGTTCTGAAAAGCCCCAGAGTCTGCAACACCACTAAGCAAGTGGCACCATGAAGACCAAGGAGCTCTCCAAACAGGTCAGGGACAAAGTTGTGGAGAAGTACAGATCAGGGTTGAGTTATAAAAAAATATCAGAAACTTTGAACATCCCACTGAGCACCATTTAAAAAGTGAAAGAATATGGCCCCACAACAAACCTGCCAAGAGAAGGCCGCACACCAAAACTCACAGACCAGGGAAGGAGGGCATTAATCAGAGGCAACAAAGAGACCAAAGATAACCCTGAAGGAGCTGCAAAGCTCTACAGTGGAGATTGGAGTATCTGTCCACAGGTCCACTTTAAGCTGTACACGCCACAGAGCTGGGATTTACGGAAGAGTGTCCAGAAAAAAAGTTATTGCTTATAGCAACAAATAAGCAAACACATTTGGTTCGCCAAAAGGCATGTGGGTGACTCCCCAAACATATGGAATAAGGTACTCTGGTCAGATGAGACAAAAATTGAGCTCTTTGGCCATCAAGGAAAACGCTATGTCTGGCACAAACCCAACAACTCCCATCACCCCAAGAACACCATCCATTTTTCACCGGGACTGGGAAACTGGGGCTGGTCAGAATTGAAGGAATGGTGGATGGTGCTAAATTCAGGGAAATACCTGAGGGAAACCTGTTTCAGTCTTCCAGAGATATGAGACTGGCATGGAGGTTCACCTTCCAGTAGTACAATGACCCTAAGCATACTGCTAAATCAACACTCAAGTGGTTTAAGGGGAAACTATTAAATGTCTTGGAATGTCCTAGTCAAAACCCAGACCTCAATCCAATTGAGAATCTGTGGTATGATTTTAAGATTGCTGTACACCAGCGGAACCCATCCAACTTGAATGAGCTGGAGCAGTTTTGCCTTGAAGAAAGGGCAAAAATCCCAGTGGCTAGATGTGCCAAGCTTATAGAGATATACCCCAAGAGACTTGCAGCTGTAATTGCTGCAAAAGGTGGCTCTACAAAGTATTTTGGGGGGTGAATAGTTATGCATGCTCAAGTTCTGTTTATTTTTTGTCTTATTTCTTGTTTGTTTGATTCACAATAAAAACATATTTTGCATCTTCAAGGTAGAGGCATCTTGTGTAAATCTAATGATGCAAACCCTCCAAAAATATAGTTCAATTCCAGGTTGTAAGGCAACAAAATAGGAAAAATGCAAAGGGGGTGAATACTTTCGCAAGCCACTGTACCTACTACAACAGACTAATCAAATGTTTACCTGGACAATTTGCATTGTGTACCCCCCCCCAACCACTCTTTTTACACTGCTGCTACTCTGTTTATCATACAGTATATGCATAGTAACTAACTATACATTCATGCACATACTACCTCAATTGGGCCAACAAACCAGTGCTCCTGCACATTGGCTAACCAGGCTATCTGCATTGTGTTCCACCACCCGCCAACCCCTCTTTTACGCTACTGCTACTCTCTGTTCATCATTTATGCATAGTCACTTTAACCATATCTACATGTACATACTACCTCAATCAGCCTAACTAACCGGTATGTAGCCTCGCTACCTTTATAGCCTGGCTACTCTATATAGCCTGTCTTTTTACTGTTGTTTTATTTCTTTACTTACCTCTTGTTCACCTACTACCTTTTTTGAACTATTGGTTAGAGCCTGTAAGTAAGCATTTCCCTGTAAGGTCTACTACACCTGTTGTATTATGCACACGTGACAAATAAACTTTGATTTGATTTGAGATTGGACTCTTGGAAACCCCTTTGTTAACATAGAGAGAGTCTGGTACCATCAGAAGGTTGGGAACGGAACCATATTTTGATAATCCAAACAGTTGAAAATATCCGCTGGTACTTAAAGATTATGATGTCAGATCAGTTGTCGTCTGAGACATTATTAATGATGATAGGATGACAAAGTGTATCTTGGGAAGTCTACACATTCTAGTTATCAGATTCAAATTGAATTGTGGTGCAATTTACATTTTTAAATATGAAACCATTTGTGAAAAGACTAAATTTAATTTTAGCTTCCAAATGAGAGAATTGTTTTCATAAGTGAAATTTGCTCACTCAGTGGCCCCGCCCAAGTGAACAGGCATTGGTTGTGAACTATGAAACATATCCTTCTCTCCCCCACTACAAAATCCTATTGACGAAAGTCAACCTCTTGTGTTCCCGATGACTGCTGTCCATACGTATAACTTCTTATGGTTTTGGCCAAGTGGGACGCTGGCCATAAGCCAGGGAAAATGCAGCGCAGCAAATTCAAATAAAATGTAAAAATCAAACTTTCAAATCTCACATGTAATATTCTAAATTAAAGCTACACTCGTTGTGAATCCAGCCAACATGTCAGATTTTAAAAAGGCTTTTTGGCGAAAGCATAAGAAGCTATTATCTGATGATAGCACAACAGTAAACAAAGAGGGTAGCATATTTCAACCCTGTAGGCGCTACACAAAACGCAGAAAAAATAAATAAAACATGCCTTACCTTTGACAAGCTTCTTTTGTTGGCACTCCAATATGTCCCATAAATATCACAATTGATCCTTTTGTTCGATTAATTCCGTCCATATATATCCAAAATGTTACTTGGCGCATTTGATCCAGAAAAAACTGCTTCCAAATTGCGCAACGTCACTACAAAATATTTCAAACTACTTTTGTAATGCAACTTTAGGTATTTTTTTATGTTAAAAATCGATCAAATTTAAGACGGGTCTATCTGAACAGACCTCATGAGAGACCTCATGATTCATGATTCACCGTTTTAGAAACTTCAGCGTTTTCTATCTAAATCTACTAATAATATGCATAGCTTATATTCTTGGCATGAGTAGCAGGACGTTGAAATTGGACACGCTATTTATCCAAAAGTGAAAATGCTGCCCCCTATACCTTAACCTCTCTAGGGTATGTGGGATGCTAGCGTCCCATCTGGCCAACATCCAGTGATGTCGCCAAATTCAATTACAGAAATGCTCATTGTAAAAATTCAGAAAACAAAATATATTTTACATAGGTTTAAAGATTAACTTCTTGTTAAACCAACCAAAGTGTCATATTTATAAAATGCTTTTCGGCGAAAGCATACCTAGCCCAGAACATACCTAGCCCAGTTGACAAATTATTACAAACAGTAACCAGCCAAGCAAAAGCGTTACAAAACTCAGAAATAGAGGTAAAATGAATCCCTGACCTTTGATGATCTTCATAGGTTGGCAATCAGAAGACATTCATTTACTCAATCAATGTTCCTTTTGTACGATGAAGTCTCTTTATATCCAAAAACCTCATTTTTGTTAGCGCGTTTTCTTCAGTAATCCACAGGTTCAAACTCAGTCAATACAATCAGACCAAAAAATCCAAATTGTATCCGTAAAATTCATAGAAACAAGTCAAACGATGTTTATATTCAACCCTCAGTTTTTTTAGCCTAAATTATCTATAATATTTCAACCGGACAATAACGTCGTCAATATAAAAAGTAAACAAGAAATGCACATGCGCCTGAAAAAAACTCTGCGTCACGCTAAGGTCCACTCGTTCAGACTGGTCTTACTCCCTCATTTATAAGAATACAAGCCTGAAACAATTTCTAAAGACTGTTGACATCTAGTGGAAGGCATATGAACTGCAAATGGTGTCCTAAGTCATTGGATACTGAAATGGCATTGAATAGAAAACCAACCATTGAAAACTACAAAACCAAACAAGAAACGACTTCCTGAATAGATTTTTCTCAAGTTTTCGCCTGCTAAATTGGTTCTGTTATACTCACAGACGCTATTTTAACGGTTTTAGAAACTTTAGAGTGTTTTCTATCCAAATCTACCATTTATATGCATATCATATATTCTGGGCCCGAGTAGCAGGCCGTTTAATTTGGGCATAACTTTTCATCCAAAATTCTGAATGCTGCCCCCTACCCTAGAGAGGTTTAAGAAGTTAAAGGAGCTAATATCAATTGAAGAACTAAGCCAACCTCAGCGTGAGCTCTGGTTGCGAATGGTTGAATGACTACAACCTAACGAAATTAACATTGTGTTCTCGGTGACGTTAGGACTGATGTCCATATGTTTAGAAGGGCGAATTTCAACGTGGAGGTGACTCATATAGTATGAGCTTATAGTATGGCAGCTATGTATGATCTTTGAACTCTTATTCACTAATGAAGTGATACATCCTAGACGTCGAGTTATCAGCAGCTGCTGTAAATGTGCATGGCCTAGGAAAGGATGAACAATCTCTTCAGAAAGAAAGAAAGGGTGCTACAACCTATCCGTTCTAACACACGATGTCAGTACTACAACGTATCCGTTCTACCACGTTCTTCAAGGGAGATCTCTGCACAGCTCAGAGTCAATATATTTCTTGCATTTCCCTTTTCGAATGGGCAGATATTTATGCATAAGATTCTGCATTTACGATAGCATAGCTTCATAAGGTCCGATAGAGACCCAATACTTTTGTTTCTCAGTCTTCCCGCGCTTTCATTCAAACCCAACCCCCTTTCTTTGTGTAACCAGTCGTCAAATCGGTTTTGTCCGCTAGGGTCGTTTTTCTTTTAAGACATAATTAGTATTCAATGTATGATCCATCCTGTGTATATGTAATTCTGTGTGACTATTTAGTAAA
Organism: Oncorhynchus mykiss; assembly: GCF_057628025.1. NCBI lineage: Eukaryota > Metazoa > Chordata > Actinopteri > Salmoniformes > Salmonidae > Oncorhynchus > Oncorhynchus mykiss. Next base: position 40,116,629 of record NC_143022.1, read on the forward strand.
CAAATACTGAAACCAGATTTTGTATTTGCTGATTCAACTTATTATCCAGGGTTCATGAAGAGAACCAATAATTTTATGACGTTCAAATGAGACTCTATGAGGAGACAATTAATAATTGACTGCTATTGATATAAAAGATTACCAGGTCTTTAAGAGTTTATTTGAAAGACAAAAGCTCTATAAACATTCTTCCGTGGTGCCCCGACTTCCTAGTTAATGATTAGTTCAATCAGGTCATATTAATTGGAGAATTGATTTCATAAAATAGCATGTGATATCATTTAATCCATAGTAAAGATACAACACTGTCTTTTCAGCACCATGGACAGCCATAGGCATCAAACAGAGGACAAATGAGGCTACTAAATAAACGTGTTTACCTACAGAAGTATTTGTCTTTTTGTTTTTGTAGTGGATAAGTCCTTGATTACGTTGGTAAAATCCATACCACGAAGGATGTCACTTTCAAGGGACATCAACATTAAGTGATTGAGTCTTTCCTGATGCATTGTTGATCTCAGTTTATTTTTCACCAAAGAAAGCTTTGAAAAAGCTTTGCGTTGGTCACCAGGAAAGTTTAAAATATCCATAGTGCAATATCAACATTGGGAAATACTGACTGCAACTTCCTTTGCCTTAAAAGTTGTAGTAGTGCCCTTGCAGCTGTGTTACATTCCTAATTATGGATAATTGATTACATTTAAATAAATACACATTTCCCAGCTGGGGTCCCTAGGCTATAGTGCAGGTTAGCCCGTGCATTAAAATGCACATGCTTCTTTGAGTCTCTGGAACACCCCTTACCTAGTTCCACTCCTATCTGTTAGACAACCGTTTGTCTCCCTTGGCAACTGCAGGTCTGCCCCAGCCCCTGTATCTCAAGGTTTCCAACAAGCCTCAGTGATTTTTTACATTACTGTTTAGTATTTACATGCTACTTGCATCAGATCCTCCCATCACTTTGGACTCAGATTTCACTTTAAGCAGATGTCACACAAATCTACATCCACCCACTGCCCACAAATTGTCATGAAGGCGTCAAGTTTGACACCCACCACTCCGTCCATTGGTTGGGCCTGTTAATCTACCCTTTACAGAGCTTGCGCGTGCCCGGTTGCACCTGCTGCCCTGTACGGTTGGGTAATATTCGCAACACATAGAGGTAGAAAGACAGAGTGGAACGGCTGCATAAACAACCTGCAGACTCAACTCCATCCCTTCTTCACGTGTATTTCAGGGCGGCAGCAATAGAGTCTACACTTTAGCTAACCATCATATACTAAAATCTCCAAACCAGACACTAGCCAGCCATATACTGTATCTTGAGTTAGAGATAATGAATATTATATAATTAAGTTATTATTTGATACAAGCATTGAAGATGAATCACAATCAGTCAAATAAATTGAGCTAGATACAGTGCCTTGCGAAAGTATTCGGCCCCCTTGAACTTTGCGACCTTTTGCCACATTTCAGGCTTCAAACATAAAGATATAAAACTGTATTTTTTTGTGAAGAATCAACAACAAGTGGGACACAATCGTGAAGTGGAACGACATTTATTGGATATTTCAAACTTTTTTAACAAATCAAAAACTGAAAAATTGGGCGTGCAAAATTATTCAGCCCCCTTAATTAAGTTAATACTTTGTAGCGCCACCTTTTGCTGCGATTACAGCTGTAAGTCGCTTGGGGTATGTCTCTATCAGTTTTGCACATCGAGAGACTGAATTTTTTTCCCATTCCTCCTTGCAAAACAGCTCGAGCTCAGTGAGGTTGGATGGAGAGCATTTGTGAACAGCAGTTTTCAGTTCTTTCCACAGATTCTCGATTGGATTCAGGTCTGGACTTTGACTTGGCCATTCTAACACCTGGATATGTTTATTTTTGAACCATTCCATTGTAGATTTTGCTTTATGTTTTGGATCATTGTCTTGTTGGAAGACAAATCTCCATCCCAGTCTCAGGTCTTTTGCAGACTACATCAGGTTTTCTTCCAGAATGGTCCTGTATTTGGCTCCATCCATCTCCCCATCAATTTTAACCATCTTCCCTGTCCCTGCTGAAGAAAAGCAGGCCCAAACCATGATGCTGCCACCACCATGTTTGACAGTGGGGATGGTGTGTTCAGCTGTGTTGCTTTTACGCCAAACATAACGTTTTGCATTGTTGCCAAAATGTTCCATTTTGGTTTCATCTGACCAGAGCACCTTTTTCCACATGTTTGGTGTGTCTCCCAGGTGGCTTGTGGCAAACTTTAAACAACACTTTTTATGGATATCTTTAAGAAATGGCTTTCTTCTTGCCACTCTTCCATAAAGGCCAGATTTGTGCAAAATACGACTGATTGTTGTCCAATGGACAGTCTCCCACCTCAGCTGTAGATCTCTGCAGTTCATCCAGAGTGATCATGGGCCTCTTGGCTGCATCTCTGATCAGTCTTCTCCTTGTATGAGCTGAAAGTTTAGAGGGACGGCCAGGTCTTGGTAGATTTGCAGTGGTCTGATACTCCTTCCATTTCAATATTATCGCTTGCACAGTGCTCCTTGGGATGTTTAAAGCTTGGGAAATCTTTTTGTATCCAAATCCGGCTTTAAACTTCTTCACAACAGTATCTCGGACCTGCCTGGTGTGTTCCTTGTTCTTCATGATGCTCTCTGCGCTTTTAACAGACCTCTGAGACTATCACAGTGCAGATGCATTTATACGGAGACTTGATTACACACAGGTGGATTGTATTTATCATCATTAGTCATTTAGGTCAACATTGGATCATTCAGAGATCCTCACTGAACTTCTGGAGAGAGTTTGCTGCACTGAAAGTAAAGGGGCTGAATAATTTTTTTTCTCAACTGCCAACAGTTTGAAACATTTACAACAAAGACTTATTGATATAATAAAATAAATAACAGTGTGTAAAACATAAGTAAAGTATATTTCATGCTGAAACCCACATTAAACACCAATGGTATTCACCAAATTGATGGTTTATATTTAGGATGTTTTACAGCTTTGTCATTCTATTTTTATTCATTACATAATAATAGATTTTACATATGATACTCATCCCTCATCTTTATCCAGAGTGCCAATATTTATGCTTATGACTGTATGTAACGTGTCTCAGTTTAGTTCAGCTTTATGCAGTCCTCCGGCATAACTTTAGACTAGGAGTGTCAAACTCATTCCATGGAGGGCCTAGTGTCTGCTGGTTTTTGTTTTTTCCTTTCAATTAAAACCTAGATAACCAGGTGAGGGGAGTTCCTTACTAGTCAGTAACCTTAATTAATCAAATCAAGGGAGGAGCGGAAACCCGCAGTCACTCAGCACTCCATGGACTGAGTTTGACACGTGCTTTAGACAGTGCTTTTTCCCACACCTGTCCAGATAAAAGAGCAGAGTGACAAAGAGCCTCTATAGCAGAATATAGCTCCCATTCTGATATGTGACGAGGGTGACCTTCAACACTGCATCAGGTCAGCTCAGTGCTGGATGTAGACAGAGCTGTGTGGGTTGCGTAGGTTGCCAACTTAAAGGCACTATGGCTGTTCAGTCCACCCACTTCCTGACCTTTCTAGTACAACACATTTCACTTAAAGTAATGCAAACCAGTTTGTATGTAATGCCCTGTAGCCAGGAGCGTATATCACGCACACTGACAAACAACGTTTCCCAAACTCTGTCCTCGGGACCCCAAGGGGTGTACGTTTTGTTTTTTGGCCTAACACTACACAGCTGATTAAAATGTAATATTAATGTATTATTTGAATCAGGTGTGTAGTGCTAAGGCAAAAAATGAAATGTGCACCCGTTGGGGTCCCGAGGACAGATTTTGGGAAACCCTACATTAAGACAAGATGGTCTTGGCATATAATTTATACAGTCAAAGTGTCTTGCTGTGTCCTCGCTTCATGAGTATCTTCACTCATTGTGATTTCCCATGCATTTTAATGTACCAGGTCCCAGTTTCCCGATAGTGATTGAACAATTGAAAAATCCTTAAATATATTGAGGCAAACATTTGACAATAGCGTACAAATAACTAAATATAAATCAATTGAATTAACATGACATTGATTTCAATATAATTCAAATATATACACTACATGACCAATAGTATGTGGGCACCTACGTCAAACATCTCATTCCAAAATCATGGGTATGAATATGTGGTTGGGGCCCCCTTTTCTACTACACTGCTCAAAAAAATAAAGGGAACACTAAAATAACACATCCTAGATCTGAATGAATTAAATATTCGTTCTAAATACTTTTTTCTTTACATAGTTGAATGTGCTGACAACAAAATCACACACAAATGATCAATGGAAATCAAAGTTATCAACCCATGGAGGTCTGGATTTGGAGTCACACTCAAAATTAAAGTGGAAAACCACACTACAGGCTGATCCAACTTTGATGTAATGTCCTTAAAACAAGTCAACATGAGGCTCAGTAGTGTGTGAGGCCTCCACATTCCTGTATGACCTCCCTACAACGCATGGGCATGCTCCTGATGAGGTGGCGGATGGTCTCCTGAGGGATCTCCTCCCAGACCTGGACTAAAGCATCCACCAACTCCTGGACAGTCTGTGGTGCAACGTGGCGTTGGTGGATGGAGCGAAACATGACGTCCCAGATGTGCTCAATTGGATTCAGGTCTGGGGAACGGGCGGGCCAGTCCATAGCATCAATGCCTTCCTCTTGCAGGAACTGCTGACACACTCCAGCCACATGAGGTCTAGCATTGTCTTGCATTAGGAGGAACCCAGGTCCAACCGCACCAGCATATGGTCTCACAAGGGGTCTGAGGATCTCATCTCGTTACCTAATGGCATTCAGGCTACCTCTGGCGAGCACATGGAGGGCCGTGCGACCCCCCCAAAGAAATGCCACCCACACCATGACTGACCCACCGCCAAACCAGTCATGCTGGAGGATGTTGCAGGCAGCAGAACGTTCTCCACGGCATCTCCAGACTGTCACGTCTGTCACATGTGCTCAGTGTGAACCTGCTTTCATCTGTGAAGAGCACAGAGCGCCAGTGGCGAATTTGCCAATCTAGGTGTTCTCTGGCAAATGCCAAACGTCCTGCACGGTGTTGGGCTGTAAGCACAACCCCCACCTGTGGACGTCGGGCCCTCATACCACCCTCATGGAGGCTGTTTGTGAGCGTTTGAGCAGACACATCCACATTTGTGGCCTGCTGGAGGTCATTTTGCAGGGCTCTGCCAGTGCTCCTCCTGGTCCTCCTTGCGCAAAGGCGGAGGTAGCGGTCCTGCTGCTGGGTTGTTGCCCTCCTATGGCCTCCTCCACGTCTCCTGATGTACTGGCCTGTCTCCTGGTAGCGCCTCCATGCTCTGGACACTACGCTGACAGACACAGCAAACCTTCTTGCCACAGCTCGCATTGATGTTCCATCCTGGATGAGCTGCACTACCTGAGCCACTTGTGTGGGTTGTAGACTCCGTCTCATGCTACCGCTAGAGTGAAAGCACCTCCAGCATTCAAAAGTGACCAAAACATCAGCCAGAAAGCATAGGAACTGAGAAGTGGTCTGTGGTTATCACCTGCAGAACCACTCCTTTATTGGGGGTGTCTTGCTAATTGCCTATAATTTCCACCTGTTGTGTATTCCATTTGCACAACAGCATGTGAAATGTATTGTCAATCAGTGTTGCTTCCTAAGTGGACAGTTTGATTTCACAGAAGTGTGATTGACTTGGAGTTACATTGTGTTGTTTAAGTGTTCCCTTTATTTTTTTGAGTAGTGTATTACAGCCTCTACTCTTCTGGGAAGGCTTTCCACTAGATGTTGGAACATTGCTGTGGGGACTTGCTTCCAATCAGCCACAACAGATTTAGTGAGGTCAGGTACTGATGTTGGGCGATATGGCCTGGCTTGCAGTCGGCGTTCCAATTCATCCCAAAGGTGTTCAATGGGGTTGAGGTCAGGACTCTGTGCAGGCCTGTCAAGTTCTTCCACACCGATCTCGACAAACCATTTCTGTATGGACCTCACTATCTGCACAGGGGCATTGTCATGCTGAAACAGGAAAGGGCCTTCCACAAACTGTTGCCACAAAGTTGGAAGCACAGAATCATATAGAATGTCATTGTATGCTGTAGCGTTTAGAGTTTCCTTCACTGGAACTAAGGGGGATAGCCTCAACCATGAAAAACAGCCCTAGACCTGTATTCCTCTTCCACCAAACTGTACAGTTGGCACTATGCATTGGGAAAGGTAGCGTTTTCCTGGCATCCGCCAAACCCAGATCTGTCCTTCGGACTGCAAGATTGATTCATCACAGAGAACACGCTTACACTGCTCAAGAGTCCAATGGCAGAGAGCTTTACACCACTCAAGACGACGCTTGGAATTGCACATGGTGATCTTAGGGTTGTGTGCGGCTGTTCAGCCATTTCAACCCATTTCATGAAGCGCCGACGAACAGTTCTCGTGCTGACATTGCTTCCAGAGGCAGTTTGGAACTCAGTAGTGAGTGTTGCAACCGAGGACAGACAATTTTTAAATGCTACACACTTCAGAAATCGGCAATCCCGAGAGCTTGTGTGGCCTACCACTTCCCGCTGAGCCGTTGTTTCTCCTAGATGTTTCGACTTTACAATAACAGCACTTACAGTTGACCGAGGCAACTCAAACAGGGCAGATATTTGACAAACTGACTTGTCGGAAAGGTTGCATTACATGAAAGTGGCACGTTGAATGTCACTGGGCTCTTCAGTAAGGCCATTATACTGCCAATGTGTGTCTATGGAGATTGAATGTCTGTGTGTTCAATTTTATACACCTGTCAGCAACGGGTGTGGCTGAAATAGCCGAATCCACTAATTTGAAGGGGTGTCCACATACAGGTGAATTTTGGCCCATTCTTCCTGACAGAGCTGGTGTAACTGAGCCAGATTTGTGGGCCTCCTTGCTCGTAGATGCTTTTTCAGTTCTGCCCATATATTTTCTATAGGATTGAGGTCAGGGCTTTGTGTTGGCCAACCCAATACCTTGACTTTGTAGTCCTTAAGCCATTTTGCCACAACTTTAGAAGTATGCTCAGGGTCATTGTCCATTTCAAAGACATTTGTCATTCCTAATGGAATCCAGCCAGAGTTAGGATATCCAAAATTGATATCACCCTCAACCTGCATTCACAGTAACTTCTAGGGTTAGGAACAGTATGAGGAGACCACTAAAGCCATTTAAACTGGACCAACCATTTCAGTAATGGATGCAAAAAGTCAAACTAAAGGATTTGGATTATTTTAGAAAAATTTATTATTTATCTTTGTAGCATAAGATTGCTCAAAGACACAGAAACACAGATATCCAAAAACACAGATAATAAAACAATTACAAAAAAAATTCTACCTGCAGTACAGCATGCTGGGAAAAAATATTATTTGTTGTTGCCTTCTCATTTTAGTCTTGAGTCAGTACCACAAATTAAATAATCACTTTTCATTGACTGAGTTCAATTTACAAGTATTTGAGTCAAAAAATCTTTGGGGATTAGTGTACAATAGTTAAAATCATTAAAATCTAATTTTAATAGTCACATGCATCGAATAGAACAGGTACAGTGAAATGCTTACTTACAATGCCTTGCAAAAGTATTGATCCCCCTTGGCATTTTTCCTATTTTGTTGCATTACAACCTGTTATTTAAATGGATTTTTATTTGGATTTCATGTAAATGGACATACACAAAATAGTCCAAATTGATGAAGTGAAATGGAAAAAAATAACTTGTTTCAAAAAAATATAAAATGGAAAAGTGGTGTGTGTATATGTATTCAACCCCTTTGCTATGAAGCTCCTAAATAAGATCTGGTGCAACCAATTCACTTCATAAATCACATAATTTGTTAATGAAGGATGAGAAAGACCAGATGAGAAAGTAACCTCTAAACAAAAAGAAGACATCTCATCACTGGATCTCTCGCTCCACACTGGAGACCTCTCCCTGCAAACCATGACAGACAAGTATGAGGCCGAGCGGAGCAAGTGCGACACCTACGTGGCTAAAATAAACACCCTCAACTCTCAAGTTTACTCTGCAATGCAGCTGAATAACACCCTTACATATCATCTTATATGTATCATATCATATTTTAGCCATTTCTGATAATTAATTTGATGATACAGCAGTAGCAAAAACAAGGATATAACATCTATGTAAGATACAGGAATGGTTATGGGGGGATGTTGCTGTATATATATTCAGAGCCATGTCCATGTAAAGCTTAGAGAAGATCTAATGTCAAGTGTTATTGAAGTGTTGTGGTTGCAGGTTCACTTAGCACATCTAAAGCCTTTTCTTTTAGGGTGTTTCTGTAGGCCACCAAGTGCTAACAGTCAGTATCTAAACAATATGTTTGTTATGTAAACAGAGAGTTCTACATTCTTGGGCCGCTCAAGAGGAAGTTTCTCACTGTAACCAGTGCCTGTAATCTGGTTCAGGTTATTAATCAACCTACCAGGTGTTTATAAACACTACAGGAACAAGATCATCCACATGTATCGATCACATTTTTACTAATACTGTAGAACTGTTTTCTAAAGCTGTATCCGTACCCATTGGCTGCAGTGATCACAATATAGGGGCTATATCCAGGAAAGCCAAAGGTCCAAAAGCTGGGCCTAAAATAGTGTATAAAAGATCATACAAAAGATTTTGCTCTGACTCTTATGTGTATGATGTTAAAAATATGTGTTGTTCTGATGTGATTAATAAGGAGCATCCAGACACTGCACTTCATGAATTTATGAAATTTCTTCTTCCAATTATTGATAAATGTGCACCTGTTAACAGTTCTACGAGTCAGTTTCTTAAGGTCCCATGGATTGAGGAAGAATTTAAAAACTGTATGGTTGAAAATGATGGGGAAAAAGGAGCGGCTAATAAGTCTGGCTGCACATCTGACTGGTTTACTTACTGCATATTGATGGTACTAAACTCAACAAAAAGAAGAAACTGTATTATGAAGCCAGGGTCAATTATATAAAGAATGATGGGTGAAAAAACACTTGAGTACTTTAAATTAAATTATGGACAGAAAGACAAATTCAACTCCATCTTTCATCGAATCAGATTACTTATTCATCACAAAACCATTTCATGTTGCCAATTATTTTAATGAAAACTTAGGCAGGAAATGCCAACAACAGCGAACCATCGTATTCATGCATAAGAAACATATAATGCATTGCAAGTTTGAATTTAGTAAAGTTAGTGTGGGAGAGGTGGAAAAATTGTTATTAATCAATAATGACAAACCTCCTGGCATTGACAATTTAGATGTAAATCTACTGAGGATGGTAGCTGACTCTACAGCCAATCCTATCTGTAATATCTTTAATATGAGCCTAGAGGAAAGTCTTTGTCCTCAGGCCTGGAGGGAAGCCAAAGTTATTCTGCTACCCAAGAGTGGTAAAGCGGCATTTACTGGTTCTAACAGCAGACCTACAGTGCCATTCAAAAGTTTGGACACATCTACTCATTCAAGGGTTTGTCTTTATTTTTTACTATTTTCTACATTGTAGAATAATAGTGAAGACATCAAAACTATGAAATAACACATATGGAATAATGTAGTAACCAAAAAAAGTGTTAAGCAAATCAAAATATATTTGAGATTCTTCAAAGTAGCCACCCTTTGCCTTGATGACCGCTTTGCACACTTGGCATTCTTTCAACCAGCTCATGAATAATGCTTTTCGGGAGATTGTGGAGGCAAGGTCATCTGATGCAGCACCATCACTCTCCTTCTTGGTCAAATAGCCTGGAGGTGTGTTTTGGGTCATTGTCCTGTGAAAAACAAATGATAGTCCTGCTAATGACAAACCAGATGGGATGGCATGTTGCTGCAGAATGCTGTGCTAGCCATGCTGGTTAATTAGGCCTTGAATTCTAAATAAATCACAGACAGTGTCACCAGCAAAACACCCCCACATCATCGCACCACCTCCTCCATGCTTCACGGTGGGAACCACACATGCAGAGATGATCTGTTTACTTACTCTGTGTCTCACAAAGACACGGCAGTTGGAAACAAAAATCTCAAATTTGGACTCATCAGACAAAAGGACAGATTGCCACCGGTCTAATGTCCATTGCTTGTGTTTCTTGGCCCAAGTAAGTCTCTTCTTATTATTGGTGTCCTTTAGTAGTGGTTTCTTTTCATCATTTTGACAGCAATTCAACAATTCGACCTTGAAGGCCTGATTCACGCAGTCTCATCCACGCAGTCTCATCTGAACAGTTGAACAGTTGATGTTGAGATGTGTCTGTTACTTGTACTCTGTGAAGCTTTTATTTGGGCTGCAATCTGAGGTACAGTTAACTCTAATGAACTTATCCTCTGCCACAGAGGTAACTCTGGGTCTTCCTTTCCTGTGGCGGTCCTCATGAGAGCCAGTTTCAACATAGCGCTTGATGGTTTTTTCAACTCCACTTGAAAGTTCTTTGAATTTTCTGTATTTATTTACCTTCATGTCTTAAAGTAACGATGGACTGTTGTTTGTCTTTCCTTATTTGAGCTGTTCTTGCCATAATATGGAATTGTTTTTTTAACAAATAGGACTATCTTCTGTATACCACCCCTACCTTGCACAACACAACTGATTGGCTCAAACGCATTAATTCCACAAATTAACAAGGCACATCTGTTAAATTGAAATGCATTCCAGGTGACTACCTCATGAAGCTGGTTAAGAGAATGTCAAAAGTATGTAAAGCTGTCATCAAGGCAAAGGGTGTCTACTTTGAAGAATCTCAAATAAAATATATTTTGAATTGTTTAAACACTCTTTTTTGGTTCCTACATGATTCCATGTGCTATTTCATAGATGTCTTTACTATTATTCTGCAATTTAGAAAATAGTACAAATTTAAAAAAAAACTTGAATGAGTAGGTGTGTCTAACTTTTGACTGGTACTGTATAATCTTGCTGCCAGGTCTTACCAAATACAAAGCTATTTCTCTGTAAACAAATTAACATCAGACTTTAAGCATGCTTATAGAGAAGGGCACTCACCATGTTCTGCACTGATGACTGATGATTGGTTGAAATAAATTGATAATAAGAGGAATGTGGGACCTGTACTGTTATATATTTCAGTGCAGCCTTTGATGTTATTGACCATAACCTGTCTTTGAAAAACTTGTGTTATGGCTTTTCAACCTATGCCATATCGTGGATTCAAAGCTATCCTCAGCAACCACAGGTAATGAAGTCATTGAAACCCTTAACATAGAACATCAATAATGTTCCAAACTGAGAATTCCTATGTCTGAAGAAAAGCACTGGAGCCTGAGACACTCTGCCAGACCACTGCCTCAAACAGGTCTCATGAGCCCCTCCTTTATAGTAGAATCCTCATTCAAGTTTCTAAAGACGGTTGACATCTAGTGGAAGCCGTAGGAAGTGCAACTTGACTCCATAGACACTGTGTATTCGGTAGGCCAAGCTTTGAAAAACTACAAACCTCAGATTTCCCACTTCATGGTTGGATTTTTCTCAGGATTTCACCTCCCATATGAGTTCTGTTATACTCACAAACATCATTCAAACAGTTTTAGAAACCTCAGTGTTTTCTATCCAATACTAATAATAATATGCATATATTAGCATCTGGGACAGAGTAGGAGGCAGTTCACTCTGGGTACGCTATTCATCCAAAAGTGAAAATTCTGCCCCTATCCCAAAAAGGCTAAATGTATTTGGCTAAGGTGTATGTAAACTTGTAAAGATGGAGAGGTCTTTCCGTATTAAAGATATGCTCTGCTTTTTTGACATTACACTCCAAAAAGCGAGACCTGCAGGCTCTGGTTTTGTCTAATCTTGATTATTGTCCAGTCGTGTAGTCGAGTGCTGCAAGGAAAGTTAAGCTGCAGCTGGCCCAAAACTGAGCGGCACGTCTTGCTCTTCATTGTAATTGGAGGGATGATAAAAATATGCCAGTCTCTCTTGGCTAATACTTCAGGAGAGACTGACTGCATCACTTCTTTTTATAAGAAACATGAAGATGTTGAAAATCCCAAATTGTTTGAATAGTCAATTAACAGAACTACATAGATTAAAACAATTACAAACGGCACTCGTAGCCTACATATCAATGCATGAACATAAACTATTTAAGTCAAATATGGGAGAGGCGTTGTGCCGTGGGGTGTTGCTTTATCTGTTTTTTGAAGCCAGGTTTGCTGTTTGGAAAAATAACGTTCCCAAAGTAAACGGCCTATTTCTCAGGACCAGATGCTAGAATATGCATATAATTAACAGCTTAGGATAGAAAACACTAACGTTTCCAAAACTGTAAAAATATTGTCTGGGAGTATAACAGATATGATATTGCAGGCGAAAGCCTGAGAAAAATCCAATCAGGAAGTGCCTCTTATTTTGAAATCTCTGTGTTCCTATGCATCCCTATTGACCATTGAAAGGGATATCAACCAGATTCCTTTTTCTATGGCATTCCTAAGGTGTCTACAGCCTTTAGACAGTTTCAGGCCTTTATTTTGAAGAATGAGCGTGAACATTACGTAAGTGGTCAGGTGGTGGCTCTGAGTGATTTTTGCACAAAATAGAGAGACGGCCATTGTTCCTATCGGTCCTAGTGAAAAGCCAACTCTTCCGGTTGATATATTAGATAGATATTTGAAAAACACCTTGAGGATTGATTATAAGAAACGTTTTCAATGTTTCTGTCGACATTATGGATATAATTTGGAATTTTTGTCTGCGTTGTCGTGACCTCTATTTCCCGGTGGATTCCTGGGCATAACGCACCAAACTAACGGAGGTATTTGGATATAAAAAATATCTTTATGGAACAAATGGAATATTTGCTGTCTAACTGGGAGTCTCGTGAGTGAAAACATCCGAAGATCAAAGGTAAACGGTTAATTTGATTGCTTTTCTGATTTTCGTGACCAAGCTTCCTGATGCTAAGTGTATATAATGCTATGCTAGGCTATCGATAAACTAACACAAACGCTTATATTGCTTTCGCTGTAAAGCATAATTTCATTAACAAAAGGCTAAGCTGTGTTTCGCTATATTTCACTTGTGATTTCATGAATATGAATATTTTCTAGTAATATTTTTGACTGTTGCGCTATGCTATTCAGCGGTTGCTGATGACAAATATACCGGATCCGGGATGGGTAGTTCTAAGAGGTTTTAATGTTCTGTATTATGTTTTTTTGTGGACCCCAGGAAAAGTAGTTAGCTGCTTTTGCAACAGCTAATGGGGATCCAAATAAAATACCAAATACCAAAAATGCAACAGTTGGATCTCATTTAGCTGTTATCCCTTGTCCTCACAGTCGCCATAAATGTTTGCCACTTTCACTTGATTGCAACACTTCCCACAAACAAGTTGCATGCAGCTGAAACAGGTGTTGTGGGTTCCAAGTGCATCTGCCCACCTGGCAGTTTCTCCTCCCCGGGAACTGTGTGCAATTTGGCTCAAGTGGAATCTTTGCTGGTGTCTTGGCTCTCATTTGTCTGTCACGTAGCACGTGTGCCAGACAAATGACGTAGTCTCTCCGGCTCATAGTGTTTTTCATGCACTGCTTCAACCACACATATGCGTTGATAGCAACCAAGTCAAGCATGGTGTAGAACACAGCACCAGGCTAGCTACGAGTTCCTTCTTTCACAGAGTACAGCGGTGCCATCTGATCCAAAACATTATCTGACACTCGCTTACCTGCTGACCGATATGGATCCTTTCTGAGATATGGAAAGCCATTCACCATGAATCATAATAACATCAGAGGTGTCTTGATCCATTTATTCCCTGCCTTCCGAGTAATTTTCATTCAGATCTTGTAGCAACGCTAGCGCAGCATGTGCATCCATTCGTCTTGGTCTTGCCATTGTAAATTATGCACACTCTCCATGTAGGCCTAGAGTAGACTAATAAGAATGCTTGGATTTGTTGGACTGATATAGGGTACACCGTTTTGAGATTATAATTAGAATAGCATGGCCTACCCTGGGTTATTACATAATTATGCATTGTTCAACTCCTTGCTCATCAGCTCACCCATCTCCCCCATCATACTTAACTTCATTTATTTCGTCTGTTATGTGTGGAATTAGTTTTGGTATAGATTAGGTTCAGTTTCGAGGAAATTTTCGGGGTGATTATCAACTGGTCAAAACACCTTCAACTATCGGGAGGAGTGGAGCAGGCCCTACTGTTGCGAGGAGCAATGGGAAAAACCATTTAAAAAATGACATGCCCTCTTAACTGGTTGTAACTCCAGTTCTGTTTGTGATGTTACTCTTCTAACAAGGACAGTATATTATATATACTTATTTGGGAAAAGTCAAGGACAAGGGGGATATGACTTTAAAAATGGCATACTATGATTTAAAAAATGGCATATTGTTAAACATTTCAATTTGTTTTGAACCATTATGACACACTGCCTTTCTAGTGTTAATATACACAATCACAAAGAAAACCATTAATATGTAATTTAGGAAGGTCATAAAAAACATCATGCAAGAATTTATTTCAAAAGAACAGAATATCATGTTTTGAGTTGTATTTGTCTATGCTTAGTAGCTAAGGCTATGGCATTTACAGTAGCATACATTGCAGTCCTGCCCTACCACAGTCAAAACACATATTTTACAGTAAGAATAATGGAATGTAACAGAAAATAGAAAGGCTATCTTTCCAAAAATGGCTATTGCTGATTGTCACCAGTTGCCTACTTGCATGAAGGAGCCATAATAATAATTGAAACAGAGACCATCTGCACAATTTGTAGAATTGTTTGGATGAAATAGGTTCATTAGAAACTTTGGAATCTTTTTTTTCTAATAGGTTATAGCAATTGAAACAAATGTCATGCATGGACCTCTGTAATGATATGGAAGAAGTGCTATTTGGTAAGCTCTGTTCCCTTATTTGTCAATGCACCCTGCACTGGTCTTCAGTATCTTCATTCTCTATTGTAAATGTAATATTGTCTCAAGGCCACATATATTATTATTATTATTTGTTTCAATGTAGTTTAGGTGTAGTTTGGATGGGCCAGCTGGGCAGGCAACTGTTTTCTCACAGTCAGAAAACACACTTGTTTTATTTGAGTATTTACAGTCTATGCGGATAAATCAATATATTTGCTGTCTTATTACAATTTACATTTGGTGTCCTGAGGTTTCCTGTAACCTATTTTAACATAATAAATGCAATCATTTAGCAATTTATTATGGAATATTTACACAATTCAAATATCAACGTAATGGCCATGTCACGTTCTGACCTTTATTTCCTTTGTTTTGTCTTTATTTAGTATGGTAAGGGCGTGAGAAGGGATGGCCAGTCTGTGTGTTTTTCTAGGTTGGGGTTTTGAGTTTAGCCAAGTATGGTTCTCAATCAGAGGCAGGTGTCGTTAGTTGTCTCTGATTGAGAATCATACTTAGGTATCCTGGGTTTCACTTTTGAGTTGTGAGTGTTTGTTGCCACACGGTACTGTTTCGGTTTCGTTCATGTTCACATTTATTGTTTTGTATTTCATAGTGTTCAGTTTATGTCTTAAAATAAATGTTATGGACAGTTACCACTCTGCGCATTGGTACTCCGATCCTTCTCGCTTCTCCTCCTCAGAAGAGGAGAGGCAGCGATACCTAGAGAGATGGACTTGGGAGGAGATTCTGGACGGCAAAGGACCCTGGACTCAGCCAGGGGAATATCGCCGTCCCAAAGCAGAGCTGGAGGCAGCGAAAGCAGAGAGGCACCGGTATGAGGAGGCAGCACGGCAGCGCGGCTGGGGAGTGTGGCGAGTTCAGGTAGGAGACCTGCGCCAACTTCCCGTGCTTACCGGAGAGCGAGAGGGACAGGGCAGGTACCGTGTTATGCGGTGGAGCGCACGGTGTCCCCGGTGCGTGTGCATAGCCCGGTGCGGTACATTCCAGCTCCAGTGCGCCTGCATGGTCCGGTCTATCGGGTGCCACCTCCACGCAACAGTCCTCCGGTGTCAGCCCCCCGCACCAGGCTGTCTCTCTGTCTTCTCCCTACAGGTGCTCCTGTCTGTCCTGAGCCGCCAGAGTCTCCCGTCTGTCCTGAGTCGCCAGAGTCTCCCGTCTGTCCTGAGTCGCCAGAGTCTCCCGTCTGTCCTGAGCCACCAGTCAGCCAGAAGCCGCCCGAGCCGCCAGATTTCACTTTTGAGTTGTGAGTGTTTGTTGCCACACGGTACTGTTTCGGTTTTGTTCATGTTCACATTTATTGTTTTGTATTTCATAGTGTTCAGTTTATTTCTTAAAATAAACGTTATGACACTTACCACGCTGCACATTTGTCCTCCGATCCTTCTCACTACTCAGAAGAGGAGGAGGAATGCCGTTACAGACCATTCTTGTAGTTATAGAATTCCAGCGCTCTGAGGGTTAAACAGTGGGAATGTGTGGCTAAATTGCTAAACTAAATGTAGTTATAAGCAGAAAAAAAGACTAACATTTTATTAGCTTTAGCAATAGGTCACTCTGTAAAAAGGTGCACCTTCTGCCTGAGCAGCACTTCTTCGAAACAAAGAAAAGAGTGTGACAGAGGGTGGATAGGAAAAGGCTTAGTTTGGAAGATCAGATATGACACAGTAACTTTTTGGTCTAATCAATTTAATTTGCCGGTAGTTGAAGAGTGAAAAAAAATGTAAGTGTATTTTTTCCCCTTAAAAGGTGCAGTTCAGTCAAAAACGTGATTTTCTGTGTTTTATACATAATTTCCACACTGAAGTTGGAATAATACTGTGAAATTGGGAAAATTATGATAATGCCCTTTTTAAGAGCGCCTGACATTTAAGGCTGTTTTGGTGGGATGGAGTTTTGGCATTAAGAAAGAGTTCCAAACTTCACTGCCAATAACAGATAGTGTTCAGTTCTCCTCCCCACTCAGACCACTCCCAGACAGTCCTAGCAAAAATCTCCTTGCTAAGAAGCTTTTTTACCATTTTTTACCATTTTAATTGAAAATAAATCACAGTAAGGTACTTAATTGTTACCCAGAAATTAGATCAAAACAGCTGCATTGGTCCTTTAAAGGGAGTATGTGAAACATTTTAACAGGCCAAATAACTGTTACAAAACAACTCAAGCCTATTCACAACCAATACTATATAACCTATTTTTATGTGCATTTGCAGAGACATTCTGAAAAACAGTGACAATCTTGCTGTGACAATCACTGGGGGAACCACTCACGAAACTGCCACTGCAAACATTATGCACATATTCCGTATTTCTGGTCAAGAAATTAACAAAAATATTCTGTATGACACAAAAGCCAATTTTGGATAATTTACAGATGACCATGTCCTACGACAGGGTGATGGATAGCATACACTCTTCATGTGAATATGTCCCAATCATGCCATCTGTCATATCATAATAACACAGTCATTGGTAATTTGCATTATGAGATGGATTAGGGGATGGATTTACCAGAGGATGTTCATTCAACAAACAAACAAACCGCTAGCTGTCCAACTCAATGCCTATCCATTGGAGTAGCTTACTCATACGTCCAAAAGGCTACTGACTGAGTGTAGCCTACAGTCAAAGTCTAAATGCTATAGCTGCCATGATCTCATCTTAGAAAACACACTGTGGTCTTTGCCTAGAAAACTCCTCAGACTAGCCTATTATTTAAGACATTATTGGAGGAACAGCACAAACCATGAACAAGGCAGAGAGAGCGAGCGAGCGAGAGCTGTAGGTGAACACATTTTCCACATCTCAAAACATACTGCTAATGAAGTTAGAAGGTCAACTGCCCCTAAGAACCAACTGCTCTGGTTTTAAAATAGCCTGTTGCATCGACATGAGTCTAAAATATAATTCTAGTGTCAAAATTTACTACAAGGTGTAAATAGGATAATTTTGGTCTTTAAAGTCAGTGTCGTCCAAAACTGAGTTTTGTAAGTGAGTTCATCACAACTTACTGGAGTGTTGGTTATGGATTACTTACATGGCCACTTTTGCCAATGATGCCCAATTGCCCAGAGACAACACGTTGTGGTCCACCCCCAGCTGCCATGTGGACATTTGTTGCCAGGAACATATTATATATAGCGTTCTGGGTTTTTGTCTGCTAACACAAAACAACAAACCTGTTCTCATAAAAGTATATCTAGTGAAAAAAATAAATGAAGGAGAGTACTTGTCTACTAAAAATATAGAGTAGCTTTGGCTCTGGGAGCAAATAGCTAAAGAGCAAGCATTCAGCAAAGTACACAGCTGGTTGCATAGTAACGGCATCAGCGTCACCGACCTGAATCCATTCTGTAGTTAGAGTCCCTCTCTCAGATTTGATTTGATTTACATTAA
The DNA here is from genome assembly GCF_057628025.1 of Oncorhynchus mykiss. NCBI lineage: Eukaryota > Metazoa > Chordata > Actinopteri > Salmoniformes > Salmonidae > Oncorhynchus > Oncorhynchus mykiss. The sequence continues at coordinate 40,134,993 of NC_143022.1, forward strand.
TTATATTTTTTTGCAATATGTTTGAGTGATTATATTTGATTTCATTCACAGAATACTTACAAAACCTATTGGATTTGTTGTTCAGCAGCGTCGTTGGAACCCCCCTACCATATCATTGGTTGTTACAGAAGGCAGAGGCAGTGGCCAGACACCAGTCTTTTCAGGGGAAAAGTTTGAATGACCAAATTCAACCTAGCTTACTTCCCGAAACATATGCAGTTATGTTTTTCTATAGAGGTTGCTTTTCAAACTTTAAATACCCTAACATGGTTCCACACAGTTGAAAGTGCTCAAATTCACTGGTGTTACGTAAACAATCAACCCTGGAATCCCAACCATGGAATCCATTACCACGATGTTTTACGAATCATACATCCAGTCTCTCCCTCTCTAACATGGTTCAACCCAAACCAACGCCACAAACCTTGATGCCTACCTAGGTATCAGCTGATAGTCAGGAAAGATGCTAAAAACTATCCTGGCAACTCTCAAATTACTGTTAAAAATGTATTTTGTAATTTATATCAACTTCTGAAAAGTTACTCGAAACACCAATACACACCCTAACAGAAACAATTTTCTCCGTTATCCCCAGTCCCTGGCGACAAAAGTGCCTCGCTAGTGACGTCATCATCAAGCGCTCAACCTCAGCCCAATTCGTAGCAACTTTAAATGAATTGTAAATAATTCTTGTTCGATTAACCAAACCTAATTTATCACATCTGTTCAAATCCTGAATTATAATTTACCACCCCATATGTGAGTGTACACCTTTAAAATACCTTGTCACTGGGAACAGGGAAATCCCCTTAACCCAAACTTTTACTACTACAACGACACCCAATAATTCTGATAATCCCTCCACATCGTTTTGTTTTAAATCTCTTGATGTATCATGTAACTTATTTTTCTATCTTCAAATTGTCGTCCCACAATATTTTTTCCACTGTCATACACTCAAACCACTGTGATTACCGTGCACTGTCCCTTTAAGATAAGACATTTTATTTGTTCCCCGCAATGAGAACGGAAAACAGATAATTTTTAGAATGCGTTACTTTTTGTTCAAATTCACTGGCGTTACCCTAACCAAAAATCAATACTCGGAAAAACAATCACAACTTTTTACGATTAAACTATTCTTACCTATTTTATAGTCCAAAGCGTTGCACTATATAGCCCATTTAGTGCTTGGCACTTCCGTTGCAAGCTGTGTGCATCTTTACGATACTTATCCTTTTTTAAATGAAATGTATCTGGAACTTCTGGCCGCTTTTGAAAAGTAACTCTAAGCTATAATGCACGCATTTTTCCTCTAAATGCCACAACCCCTTTTCTCGGTTTAAATGAGGAAACGATGTTGTTAAACGTGCAACGTCATCACACATCTGCCTGCCTCTGTAAAATATATATATTCCCTATTCAGATTGCGTTCAGTTTTAAATTCTAATCATCAAAGTAACCCCAACCCAACTTCTCAGCTTACCATACTCTAACATTTAAACGTAGCATGTTTTGTGCTAAATGTATCATATGTCAGTCGATTCATAAATAGCTATAACGTCCGGATAGCCCGAAATTGTATTGTATCTCTCCGTTATTCCATACATTTAACTTTAGGTGCCTTTCTCTTCTATGATACATTTATTTAAATACGACTCCCATCTCAATACATTATTCCACCAGATCATTTTGGGCAAAATAGCGTTTTACATCGAAATTGTCTCGCGATTATTTTTAATGACTTCTTTTTTCAATTCTATCTAGAACACATAATAAACGTTCAGTTATATTTAGACAAACACTGGCAAAACATGCAAATGGGTGAATTTCACTCTAATATCAGTTTTAGTTAACCGCGTCGGCTGGGAACCGAACCGTGAATTGTCGTTGGTGAGACTGCTATGCTCACCACTATCCTACCAGCGCAATGGAATTGACTGAGACTCTCCGCAAATATACCCATTTTTACAGTTATCTGTATTTGTTACTCCGACATCTAGACAACAGAAAATAGCCCAAATTTAAACTCCCAAAGTTTTCCCTCAGTTAGAATTCTCATTAATCTCGCTCCCTGTATCTGAACCTTCTCTTTCTTTACTCGATTGTCGCCTCTGACTTCCCCACAGTTAAATTACAACCTGTTGACGATTTTTGCGGGGAGTGTTACACTCCCGGGCAAAATGTCCAATTTTGTTACAATTAAAACATCTTGTATTTTTCTTTTGACTCACCTTATCCATTTTTCTCGACTTTATTCCCTTCTCTAACTCCATTATACCTCCCTCGGCTTCACATACTTGGGTGGTAATTTCACAGGTTGCTCCAGCAGCCGTATTCTTATTACTACTATTTCGTCGACTGGATTATCTCTGCATTGTTGGTATAATCGAGGAAGATATAGTTTGTTACCCTCACGCCCACCCAATTGGTTAACTTCTCCATCTGCGGGAGCGGTGGGTAGTGCCTCTCGAACCTTGTTAGATTTAACCTCCTTTTCTGCGCGTCCCATTCTCTTTTTTGCTTCCGAAAGCCAAACTCCGGCTGTGTATAACCCCTGTTTATTCTGCCTTTTCACATTATTACAACATTCCTTGTGTATCTGTTTTATAAAGGATTCCAGCTTTTCTACATTTAGACAGCCATCAAAATCATATTTCTTTCTCCATCTTAGACCGAAATCGATGTTTCTCTTGTCTTTCTGTCCCATATAACGCTCGTCTCCCGTTAGTTCCGGGGCTTTCTTCGAAGCATTCCCACCCATTCTAAATCCTTGCCGTTACTAGTAGCTATGGTATCTAATATTTTATCTATGTCTTTCTATATAATTTTAAATTCTATGTGCGTGCAGTTCTATAAATTTGTAATTTACCGTTACTTAGTTTTTTTCTGTCTGCCTATGTGTGTGTTCCTTTAAAAATAATCAGTATGTATTTTCCATCCTGTGAACCGCGTTTTTGATCGGACATCACATTTCACCCATATGATTTTCCTTTTGGGATTTTCAACGTTAATGTCTCATATCTCACTACTCTAGACTAATCACATATCCATTTTGATATTAATTTCTTTCAGCATTGTACAGGTTCAATTATTCTGTTCGCCTAGAATTACCCTGCCTTCTCACCAAGCCTAATTTATCCTCACCTGTTTTAATATATCTGCTACTTTTCATAGTCAGACTATTTCCCATATACAGATAGACTATCAGGTAAAAACTTTATTTAGGTATGTTTATTGAATTATTGGCCATCCTATTTGTACGGAACAAGCATCCTACTCTCCAATGCGTACTATATCACTCCTTAATAACCTTCTGGCTTGCAAGACCAGGCTTTATTAAGCTCTAGTTTATTTGATGGTAGCGCACCTTACCACAGGTCAATTTCGGACCTGCTTCCTTTTTATCGATCCTGGTTAATACCCCCGGTAGAAACCCATTTTATTTGTTCAGAATATTCAAGCACCTATTATTGATCAAATTCAACTCCTTCATAACATTTTAATCAATAAATATCCTAAATAATCCGTCCCAAATTCGAGAATAAAGGTTACTTTACCTGCTGCCGACTGGGATAAGCACTGTTCGTTGTATCTAGTCACCTTCCCGATTTTCTGTGGTAGTAACACAGGCCTGAATTTTTAACCACAATTCAGTGGTCAGGTCTTTTTAGTAAAACGAGTCAAACTCGTCCGTGCACGATTTTCAGCGTACTACCTCCAGATAACAGTATTTAGATCCGGCTCGAAGGACCAATTGTTAGAGGAATTCTAAATTCCTATATGTTTTATAGCCAAAATCAAATTCGCACTCTCTAGTTCATTAATGACTTGTAAATTCATGAATTATGCATGAAGTAGATCGAGACCAGTCTTAAAAACCAGGTAACAGTGTTTATTGCAAGAGAGTACTAACCACATACACATATTTCCACAGGTTATAAACTGAAAATGACATCATCAGTTTCCCACACTCTCTCCGATTCCCACAATAGCCCAGTGTTTTCAGGTCCGGAGATGTCTTCTACTCCTCTCATAAACCAGACATTCCAATCTGTCTAAAATATATCTTCTCCTCCACAAATGGTACATCAAGGACCATTCTTATCTGTCAGAAAAGATACATAATCCCTCTACCTTAAACTTCCCGCGAGGTACAGACAATTAATTTGTTTTGCTTACATTTAACAGCTAACAGCTTAACCAAGAGCCCATACAGCTTAACCAAGAGCCCATACATAATATTATTAGAATAAATGGTTCTAATTGAAATGTATACATTATTAATCATTTCAACTATAATTTCCTCCAACATCTACACACACACACCTTATTTTTATTTACTAGGTAAGTTTAGTAATACTGACTTTATAAGCACATCAATATGATATTTACAGCATTAAATGTTTTGTGTTTGTAACAAACACATACTTTTTGTGGATCAATTAATCTAGACAAGCTGGTCGGTGTTTGTGCAATGTCCCCATGTAGCATACAATGTCCCCATGTAGCCTACCCATGTGTAGCCTACACCTACATTCAACTCACAGTTGATACCGTTTCCATGTTAGCATGTGGTCAAATGTTGAAACTAAGTTGCAAGCTACTTTTGTAGCAAGATGCGGTAGAACAAGTATCTTATGAAACACATTCCATACCCCACATTCTCTCTCTCTTCTTATCCCTTGCAAGCTAGCCAACTACGGCTAATTTACAGTCACATCAAAAAGTACAGTCAGAATAACAGGAAAGTAGCTGCATTTTCATTTGTTTCAGCTATTTTGTAGTTAGATTAATTTGGATATATCCATAACAATGAGCTTGTGATGCGCAACTTTGCCTGGCATAGAAAATGTGTTCTCGTCAGGGCAATCCATGGCATTCATTTGAGCTGATTTTAATAAATGAAACCATACATTATCTTTGTTATCCACCACAGCTGACATAGCTATAGCTACTTATTGTATGCACATTTATCTGTACATTCCCCTGGATTGAGAATTGGTTGAAATATCTGTCGGAGTCTGTGTGTCTACTTCTGCTGCCTTGCTTCAGCTTTTTAGTGTTGATGGTGCTGCAGTGTTCTTTGTTTTCGGCCAGGATGTTGCTCTAGCATTTTCTGTCTGTCAGTGACGGACGCCAGTAGCTATGGAGCGAACCTTTGCACTGATGCCCGCTCACTGACAATCTCCTTCGCTTCTAAACCAGCATTGGCCAACTCCTGGACTGTCGTGGTCCTGATGCTATGATTTGTGTATGTAGTTGTTCCCGCTGCCCTGCAAATCTTGGGTAGAAGTGCTGGTAGATACAGTGCCTTGCGAAAGTATTCGGCCCCCTTGAAATTTGCGACCTTTTGCCACATTTCAGGCTTCAAACATAAAGATATAAAACTGTATTTTTTTGTGAAGAATCAACAACAAGTGGGACACAATCATGAAGTGGAACGACATTTATTGGATATTTCAAACTTTTTTAACAATCAAAAACTGAAAAATTGGGCGTGCAAAATTATTCAGCCCCCTTAAGTTAATACTTTGTAGCGCCACCTTTTGCTGCGATTACAGCTGCAAGTCGCTTGGGGTATGTCTCGATCAGTTTTTCACATCGAGAGACTGACATTTTTTCCCATTCCTCCTTGCAAAACAGCTCGAGCTCAGTGAGGTTGGATGGAGAGCATTTGTGAACAGCAGTTTTCAGTTCTTTCCACAGATTCTCGATTGGATTCAGGTCTGGACTTTGACTTGGCCATTCTAACACCTGGATGTTTATTTTTGAACCATTCCATTGTAGATTTTGCTTTATGTTTTGGATGATTGTCTTGTTGGAAGACAAATCTCCGTCCCAGTCTCAGGTCTTTTGCAGACTCCATCAGGTTTTCTTCCAGAATGGTCCTGTATTTGGCTCCATCCATCTTCCCATCAATTTTAACCATCTTCCCTGTCCCTGCTGAAGAAAAGCTGCCACCACCATGTTTGACAGTGGGGATGGTGTGTTCAGGGTGTTGCTTTTACGCCAAACATAACGTTTTGCATTGTTGCCAAAAAGTTCAATTTTGGTTTCATCTGACCAGAGCACCTTCTTCCACATGTTTGGTGTGTCTCCCAGGTGGCTTGTGGCAAACTTTAAACGACTCTTTTTATGGATATCTTTAAGAAATGGCTTTCTTCTTGCCACTCTTCCATAAAGGCCAGATTTGTGCAATATATGACTGAATGTTGTCCTATGGACAGAGTCTCCCATCTCAGCTGTAGATCTCTGCAGTTCATCCAGAGTGATCATGGGCCTCTTGGCTGCATCTCTGATCAGTCTTCTCCTTGTATGAGCTGAAAGTTTAGAGGGAAGGCCAGGTCTTGGTAGATTTTCAGTGGTCTGATACTCCTTCCATTTCAATATTATTGCTTGCACAGTGCTCCTTGGGATGTTTAAAGCTTGGGAAATATTTTTGTATCCAAATCCGGCTTTAAACTTCTTCACAACAGTATCTCGGACCTGCCTGGTGTGTTCCTTGTTCTTCATGATGCTCTCTGCGCTTTTAACAAACCTCTGAGACTATCACAGTGCAGGTGCATTTATACGGAGACTTGATTACACACAGGTGGATTGTATTTATCATCAGTCATTTAGGTCAACATTGGATCATTCAGAGATCCTCACTGAACTTCTGGAGAGAGTTTGCTGCACTGAAAGTAAAGGGGCTGAATAATTTTTTCAGTTTTTGATTTGTTAAAAAAAAGTTTACAATATCCAATAAATGTCGTTCCACTTCATTATTGTGTCCCACTTGTTGTTGATTCTTCACAAAAAAATACAGTTTTATATCTTTATGTTTGAAGCCTGAAATGTGGCAAAAGTTCGCAAAGTTCAAGGGGGCTGAATACTTTCGCAAGGCACTGTAGTTAATGCCCATCATCTCTCATGTGTACCAGATTTAGTCCCCGATACACTCTTCTCTCCTTGGGTGGAGATAAAATGCAAGGACATTCTCCGGGCATTGCGATAGATATTTCTCCAGTGATACCACTGGGCATAGTGGGTTCTCTGGCTGCTCGAACATGAATCCCCTCTTGGACTTCATGCCCCTCTCCCTTGGGTCCAGATGATTATTTGTGGCTTCGTTATATGCGAGAGTGGCATATCTGAGAGAGAGAATGTGTTGTCATAATATTGTTTTCCAGTAGCCTAATTACGAGTGCAACTTAGAAATAACACAAACAGGCTATGAACAACATACTTTAGACCATTCTTGTCTGTTTTTACGAGGAATGAGTTTGGCTTTAGATGTCTGTTCCCCTGTTTTCCTATTCAACTGAGATGGAACCTGAGGTCGAACCACATTTTTCGGGACCAGACCCCTTGGTGTACCGGGATTCAGGGCATTGGAGTTTGAGCTGGGCCATGTCCTTATCGGTGATGGGAGGGTGGCTGTTTGTGATATCTTTTCCTTGCCTTCTTAGCTGTTTGATGTTGCCCAAAAATACATGATTCAAGGTGGTAAATTCAGTGTCCTTCATAATGCACCAGCTGCAACCGATGGTTGGGTCATTTAGAAACCAGTTGAGTCCACACCGGAGTGCCAGGTAGCTACTTATGCTATACTGCTCCCCCTTCCCATTTCATACATTTCTCATACATACCTGCTTATGCTTTAGCCAAAGAGCCATGACAGTTAGCCTCAGTGCTTACAAAACGACTCCATTACTATTGCATTGTATGTGAAGAGCAAGCCAATGATCAATCATATACTATAGGCCTGTCGCATGTGGATGCTCAAGAAAGAGATTTTATTTATAGTTGGCCTATCAGATGCCTATATGAATGAATAGGCAGGTCCATCTTAAATCTGGTATTAGGCAATGGATATCGATTTCATAAAAAATGTTTCTATGGCCTTTACTATAGTAGCCTAATATTCTGCAGTTGCTTGATTGGTTCCTGAGTGACATCAAAGGCCATTGTTTCAGAACGCAAAACATCCAGAACATTTAAAAAAGTACTTTTCAAGCCGTTGGCTTAAAAATTCATAGTTTAATTTTTAGTGCTCAAATTTGTATAAACAGACAAAACAATACTATGATATCTGGTTAACCTGTAGTGACTCCCAGCCCGTGAACGGGACCGTTATCATCATCTGACACTAATTAGCATAAAGCAACGGACATAAATCTTCCTAGAAAATCTTCCTATTCATGAAAATCACAAGTGAAATACATTGGAACACAGCTTAGCCTTTTGTTAATCACCCTGTCATCTCAGATTTTCAAAATATGCTTTACAGCCAAAGCTAGACAAGCATTTGTGTAAGTTTATCATAGCATTATGCTATGGCTAGGCTCTGCTAGCAGCAGGCAACATTTTCACAAAAATCAGAAAAGCAATCAAATTAAATCATTTACCTTTGAAGAACTTCGGATGTTTTCACTCACGAGACTCCCAGTTAGATAGCAAATGTTCCTTTTTTCCAAAAATATTATTTTTGTAGGCGAAATAGCTCCGTTTGTTCTTCACGTTTGGCTGAGAAATCGCCTGGAAATTGCGGTCACTACAACGCCGAAATTCGTTCCAAATTAGCTCCATAATATCGACAGAAACATGGCAAACGTTGTTTAGAATCAATCCTCAAGGTGTTTTTCACATATCTATTCGATAATATGTCCAATATTGGTTTCTCATTAGAAGCGATTGGAATAATGGCTACCTCTGTACTTTACGCAAGATTTTCTGCGGGAGCCATCATGTGACCACTTGCTCAATGTAGTCCCTTACGGCTATTCTTCAACATAATGTGTAAAAATACGTCACAATGCTGTAGGTACCTTGGGGAATACGTAGAAAGCGTAAGCTCATTCGTAGCCCATTCACAGCCATATAAGGAGTCATTGGCATGCAGTGCTTTCAAAATATGGGGCACTTCCTGATTGGATTTTTATCTGGGTTTCGCCTGTAACATCAGTTCTGTTATACTCACGGTTACAAATCCCTTTTGGCCTGACAGTCTAGGGGAAATGGGAACGAGACCCGTAACATAACTCATACAATTTATAATAGTGACAAAGTAAAAGTGAGAATGAAATAACCACGACAACCGAAATCTACCATCAAACTCATGGTTTATTAGTAAACACGGTAATGGGGGGGGGGGGGGGACCCAAGGAAAGAAACAATAAGCATCCAAAACACCCCTAAGCTAGACTAGCCTATTTTAACAACAGCTAACTAACCAAAAATACAGTGGGTGGTCCGCCCAGTTCTAACTAGTGTTTTTAACAAAGTTTACCTACGGTAGTGTATGCCCATGGGCAACTTGTCTTGGTTCCCCCTTTTACCACCAGCAAACAAACAAACACCATAACCAAAATCAATACTCACAGGTTAGGACAAAGTGATATGGAGGTGCTCAAACAAAAGATAGCTCAATATATAAAGATCGATAGAGACATAGTAGGAGAGGGTGAACCAGCGCGATCTACAGACATATGGCATTTACAGAGAGATTAAGCTTTAGAGCAAACAACTGACAGGGTTTTAAACCAAGGGAAAGGAACTGTGATTGGGTAGGAAACAGGAGGAGGTGTGTCTTCTGATTGATTATTGATTGGTGACTGATTGGGGAGTGATGTTTTTCACCTGTGAGGGGAGAAGGAGAGAAAGGAACACAGGATACATACACGCATACTCACAGACAATATCTTTGCAGTTTTGGAAACATTAGTGTTTTCTATCCAAAGCTGTCAATTATATGCATAGTGCATCTTGTCCTGACAAAATATCCCGTTTTAAAACGGGAACGTTTTTTATCCAAAAATGAAATACAGCCCCCAGAGTTTCAAGAGGTTATTAAGGGTTTTCTTCTCCATGACCTCTTGTTTTCCATATACACCCTTTAAATACTGCAATGTGATTGGACTGCAGAGGCTTAACACAGAGCACCATGGAGGGTCAAAGTTCATTATAACACCTCGACCATCCAAACAAAGACGTAAACCTTCTATATAAAGAGACCTGACAACATCAGAATTTTTTTTTATGCCTTAAACAATTTCAAAAATGTTAATCTATAAAATCACTTTTGATAATACTGACTGATTAGAAACAAGACACCTGCTTCCAGAAACTAATTAGCTATGACACAAATTAGACATTTACATTCAGTAATTGTTTGCCAAGAACAGAATAGCTTTCCTCCATCATTTTGGAGTGTAAATACACACCTGTCTCCCAACAGCTGTCTTTCAGTGCTGAAATAAAGAAACATTGGATCAATCTAACCAAATTATACATAAACATTCCCAATGATTAATTCATTTCCACCAATATTCATAGAAACAGTACATTTAACGTGTTTTTGTATGTATACTGTTTGCCAGCCAAAATATAGAATCTGAAAACCAACCAAAAATATTTCACAGAATCTTCTATTTGCCTGTAGTAAATAGATCAAGTACGGAACGACCTCTCCTCAACAGGTTCTAATTCTCAGAGTAAAAAACTAAATGGACACTGAAAGGTTAACCAAGTTTGGTTCTTCCCAGAGGTTCAATACAGCTGCAGTCAGACAAATATATTTTCACACAAGCACTGATGTTTAACCATTCATCATAGGCTGAGTCTCCTCCTACACATCTGTACAAACATTGTTCTTTGCTGCTAGGCAGGACACTAGTGATACAGGCCATAAATCTTTTTTCTCCCTTAAGGTGACCTGACCTGACCTCAACCGCCCTTCATCACTAATCCATGGTTCTCTCCCCTTATCAATGCCTGCCGCATGTAATCGCTTCCCTGCACTCAACACATACCAAGCTTAATTGCACACATTATAAACCTTCCTCTTATAACTATTAAATTCTGGTGTTGACCCTCTAAACCTCAGCACTCCTTCAGTGACATTAGTAAGTATTTTTCATATTCTCAGACAATGGAAATGGGAGAAATTGTTATTTTATAAGGGTGATGGGACATCCATCTTCACACCTGCATAATCACATGAAGGTACTCCTACCTAGAGAATAAGCTATGTAATCTGTTTATGATATCAATGCAAACATCCACAGCATAGATAAATATCCTATCTATGTGCCAGTTGTCCTCTGAAGCTGTGGTGGTTTCAAGAACGATAGTCATCAGAACATCTAGAAAATTTGAAAATTCCATCTTGGCAACACACAGACGACATTTTAACACAACCTCATTGTACCTTGTGGATCCAGAATCACCCTGGCTCAGTTGGCCAAGCTCATGACAGAAGACAAGACATACTTGGCCTTCAGTCTTCTTAAGCCTTGTAAACACTGTAGACCTTAATGCTCGAATCAGTTTTTGATTTTCAAATCCGTTTTCGAATACTGACTGCAAGAAAGGAATTTCACTGTACTTGTGCAGGTGACATTAAAACTTTAAACTTGTCCAAACAGTATGTGTGTGTTCAGTCAATTGCTGATATACAAAAAATGTAATAGAATTTGAGTCACTTCAAACTCACAATGTGAACAAGGCTACAGTAACTTTAATTCTCTCAACTGGTCAACGCAACTGTATCTCACCAATGATAAATGTATCATTGATCCACTTCACTTTCGAAAAACCTTCCTTGCTGTTCTCAATTTTTGCCATTCAACATACAGTATGTTGTAGGTTGGCTATTTGATTTAAGATAAGAGCACTGATATTCAATCATTATCCCAGGTGACCACTGATTTAAAACAACAAGGTTTCTGTGCCGAAGCAGGTTGGTAAGTGATAAAAGTCAGAAGGAATGACTAAATACACACATGCCAATACAACAAGCACATTATTTCTAAAGGCATGTGCCTTATCAGCTCCCTCAAAAGCACTCCAGCAGAAAAGTGTCAAATCTCATGCAGCTAATCAATAGTCCCTAATGTTCACACAACAGTGTAATTGGCATCTGGAACCCTTTGGGGCTGTTAGGTTCCCCAGCAAGAAAACAAACAATTGTCAAACAGAAAGGGGAATTAACAAAGAGTCACTGTTAACAACCAAAACTAATCAGGTGGGGTTTTAGGAGGGGCACTGAAAGTTGACTAGCAACCACTGGGACCTAAAAGACACCCACCATGAGCGCCCACTAAATTTGCCCAAAAAGAAACAAACAAAAGTAAAACCCACACCAATCTTAGACCGGAGGCAAAGCCAAACGCAAAGACAATCACACAAAGGATTGTTTTTCTAGAAATCAACTAGGTAGTGCCAACTAAAGGTGTAAAGCCTCAACATGTCTCAAGACAACTGGAGCACTGGGCCAGTCACTAAATATCATCTGGGCCAGAACAGGTCAAATACTGTGGCAAATCTCTTCAAGGTTAGGAGCGTTTGTCACAAATTAAGTGGTAAACTGTCACCAAATCACCCAAGAATGAGAGTTCTTTCGAACAGGACAGTACCTGTGTGTTTGTTTCTCCGTCCTGGTCCACCCAGGCCGTAGGCAAGGTCAAGGATAGCAGGGTTCGGTACACAAATCGGGTTCTCGGTGGGTCCAGGTCCAAACGCCAACAGGTAAGTCCAAAACAATCCAGCTCATACACGGTAAATCCAGCCAATCTCTATTGTCTCTTTCTCTATTGTTCATAGATCCTTCCAGCACTCTCTCTACCTCTTCCTGGTTTTTCTTGACCCTTTATCTGTGGGTCGGCTCCACCTTCTGAGGGTTCCCCTTGCTTCTTGGACTTATAGTTTTGGCGGTCTGCCATTTTGTGAGCTGTAGTTCTGACAGGGGTGGCCATTTTAGTAATCGGGCAGAGCCCGTTTATTAGTTCTGCTCTCACATATCTGCCATTTATCACTCGACCCCCTTCTTTGCCACACATCTCTCCCCCTAGATCCGACCCCCTAGGTCGGGCTACCGCAGCAAAATATGCGTGCATGCGGGATAACCCATCCACGTTTCCCATTTCCTTCCCTGCTCTGTGTTTCAAGTCAAAATGAAACGGTTGGAGTCTCAAAAACCACCGCATCACCCGAGCGTTCTTCTCTTTAGCCCTATGCATCCAGGTGAGTGGGGCATGGTCACTGATGAGGGTGAAGTGGCGCCCCAGCAGGTAGTATTTCAGGCTTTCTAGAGCCCACTTTACTGCCAGCGCCTCTTTCTCAACGACTGAGTAGTTGGTTTCCCGTGGTTCCAGCTTCCTACTTAAAAACAGGTTGGGGTGTTCCACCCCTTCTACCTAAATCAAATCATCAAATCAAATTTTATTTGTCACATACACATGGTTAGCAGATGTTAATGCGAGTGTAGCGAAATGCTTGTGCTTCTAGTTCCGACAATGCAGTAATAACCAACAAGTAATCTAACTAACAATTCCAAAACTACTGTCTTGTACACAGTGTAAGGGGATAAAGAATATGTACATAAGGATATATGAATGAGTGATGGTACAGAGCAGCATAGGCAAGATACAGTAGATGGTATCGAGTACAGTATATACATATGAGATGAGTATGTAAACAAAGTGGCATAGTTAAAGTGGCTAGTGATACATGTATTACATAAGAATACAGTCGATGATATAGAGTACAGTATATACGTATGCATATGAGATGAATAATGTAGGGTAAGTAACATTATATAAGGTAGCATTGTTTAAAGTGGCTAGTGATATATGTACATAATTTCCCATCAATTCCCATTATTAAAGTGGCTGGAGTTGAGTCAGTGTCAGTGTGTTGGCAGCAGCCACTCAATGTTAGTGGTGGCTGTTTAACAGTCTGATGGCCTTGAGATAGAAGCTGTTTTTCAGTCTCTCGGTCCCAGCTTTGATGCACCTGTACTGACCTCGCCTTCTGGATGATAGCGGGGTGAACAGGCAGTGGCTCGGGTGGTTGATGTCCTTGATGATCTTTATGGCCTTCCTGTGACATCGGGTGGTGTAGGTGTCCTGGAGGGCAGGTAGTTTGCCCCCGGTGATGCGTTGTGCAGACCTCACTACCCTCTGGAGAGCCTTACGGTTGAGGGCGGAGCAGTTGCCGTACCAGGCGGTGATACAGCCTGCCAGGATGCTCTCGATTGTGCATCTGTAGAAGTTTGTGAGTGCTTATGGGGGTCTTTACTTCCTGTACTTGTGCTGGGGACAGAGTGGGTAAAATATTTACATCGGCTGTCTCCTGAGTGTGTGTGGGGTATGTGACCATTAGTGTTTCTCTCTCTCTCTCCATGCTTTTAACAGGTTCATGTGATAAATCTGTTCCTGGGGCCGTCGACCTGGCTGTCGGATCCGATAATTGACTTCTCCTATTCTCTCCAGTACTTCATATGGTCCTTTCCATGTGGCTAGTAGTTTACACTCTACCGTGGGGATCAGCACTAACACCTTATCTCCCGGTTGAAATTTCCTCAGGGTAGCCTGTCGGTTATAAGTGTGCCGCTGGTGCTCCTGTGCTTGTCTCATGTGCTCTCTGACGATGGGCATGACTGTGGCTGTCCTGTCTTGCATTGCCGTGACGTGCTCTATGACACTAGTATACGGGGTGGATTGGTGCTCCCAGGTTTCCCGGGCGATGTCTAAGATTCCCCGGGGATGCCTCCCATATACCAGCTCAAAGGGAGAAAACCCCAGCGAGGCTTGAGGAACCTCTCTAATGGCAAACATCAGATACGGCAACATGCAATCCCAGTTTTTCCCATCCTTATCGATTACCTTCCTGAGCATTGACTTCAGGGTTCGGTTGAATCTCTCAACCAGCCCGTCCGTCTGAGGATGGTAAACCGATGTCCTCAACTGTTTCACCTGCCACAGTTTACAAAGGTCCGCCATAAGGCGGGACATAAAGGGGGTCCCCTGGTCGGTAAGGATCTCCTTTGGAACCCCTACCCTGGTGAACAAGAGCACTAATTCCTTTGCAATATTTTTGGAAGCCATCGTCCGAAGGGGAATGGCTTCTGGGTAGCGAGTGGCATAATCTAGAATGACCAGAATGTATTGGTGCCCTCTGGCGGATTTGGGTAGTGGGCCCACTAAATCCATCGCTATCCTCTCAAATGGCGTTTCGATTATGGGGAGTGGCACTAACGGGCTTCTAACAGCTGGTCGGGGAGCTGTTAACTGGCACTCCGGGCACTCTCCACAATGCCGAGCCACTTCAGCTTGAATTCCTGGCCAGTAAAACCTCCTTACAATCCGGTCTCTGGTTTTATCGATACCAAGGTGTCCACCCAGAATGTGCCCATGAGCTAGATCCAGTACTGTCCTCCGGTACCGAGTGGGAACCAACAACTGTTCCACCACATCAACCCCTATTTTCGAGACTCTGTACACCAAACCCTTTTTCATGATGAGGTTGGGAAAACTATTAGGCATCATCCCAACATTTATGGGAGTACCATCTACGACCTGCACATCTGCCCTGGCTTGCTGCAGGGTTGGATCCTGGTTTTGGGCCGTTCCAAAATTAGTCAAGGTCCCTGCCAGGTCTGCTGGTTCTAGATCGTCGTCCTCTGGATTCAGATCGACCCCAGCCCCACTAGTACCGGGCTGTTCGTTATCAGCGAGGTTTGCCACTTCATCCTCCTCCTCCCCTACTAGCACCTGTGATGTTGTCCCCTGGGAGACCTCTTTTATTGGCTTTGGTTGAAGGCCCCATGCTTCTTCCTGCTTGGTCAGGGTTGTTGGCTTCTCAAATACGCCATTCTTGTGGCCTAACTTTGCAAAGTTAGGAAAGTCTCTACCCAATATTACATCATATGGCATCTTTGGGACCACGCCGACCTCATAATCCAGCAGACCATCCTCTGTTTGTATGCTCACTAAGGCCGTGGGGTACAGACGGGTATCCCCATGAATGCATGTAACACTGATATCCTGTCTTGTATCCAGTTTATGATTCGGCACTAGGCTTGCAACGACCAGGGTTAGCATACTGCCGGAATCCAGCAGTGATTCAACCTCTTTCCCTTCAACCTTCACCCTACACATATGTTTGTTTCTTGATCTTTCAAGTACAGTGGTTACAACAGGACATGCATACCGTATATCATCTTCATTTTCACCGAGGTTACATTGCATTGGCTCTTCTTTAATAGGGCAGTAGGCTGCAATATGTCCCGGTTGATTACAATTGTAACAGATAATAGGGGTTCGGGGGGGAGACCCCCTCGACACCCAGTCCCGGTTTCCGTTTTTTTCCTTAGTGTCTCGGCCTGATTCTGATTCTTTCCTCATGGCCCCACGCTGCTCTCTTCCCCCTCTATATGTTGGGACAGCCATACCCTGTCCGCTGGTTCGCCCAGGCCTGGGGAACGGGAATCTTTCCTCCTGTGCCTGCTCAGCTGTTCCTGCCGTACAATACCGTTCAACCAGGCCCACGAGATGGTCGGCGGAAAGTACCTCGTTCTGGCCAACCCATCGTCTCACTTCTTGGGGTAGACCTCGCTGAAACTGGTTGAGTACGATGGTCTCGACGATCTCGGCGGATGACCGGGTCTCTGGTTGCAACCATTTCCGTGCCAGGTGAATCAAGTCGAACATCTGTGTTCGTGGGGGTTGTCCCGGTCGGTAGGACCACTGGTGGAAGCGGTGTGCCCTCACGGTATCGGTCACTCCCAGTCTAGTCAAGATCTCTCCCTTTAGTTTATCGTAATCCTGTGCATCTTTCAACTCCAGGTCGAAATATGCTTTTTGAGCGTCCCCTGCCAGGTATGGTGCCAGAAGCCCTGCCCATTCTTCTTTCGGCCACTTTATGCTTCCACATCATCCTGTGCTGTCATTTTTTGAAGAAAATGATTGGCCCGCCTCTGGGTATTTGCATCTGGTAATTGAGCCCCAATTTGGTCCGCTAGTCCCTTTAGGCCTTCTCTTAACTCCCGGGTGTTTCTCTCTTGCTCTTCTCTGAGCAGCTGGTTGGTGCAGTGCTGGACCTGTAACGTGTCCTGATACATTCGCATTGCATCCTGATGAGCTATTTGTTGAGCTCTAGTTGCCTCTTGTTGGGCGGCCACCGCTTGTAACAGGGCCTGTATGGCTCCCTCCATACTCATTTTCCTGAGAAACTGTCCTAACCAAACAAAGCCACAAAAAAAAACCTTTGTAGTGCTAACTGAACATTTTTTTAATTTTTCTTCTACCTAACCGGTGGTATGGTTAGTCCGTGCCCGAATTCTCCACCACGTGTGGCAAATCTCTTCAAGGTTAGGAGCGTTTGTCACAAATTAAGTGGTAAACTGTCACCAAATCACCCAAGAATGAGAGTTCTTTCGAACAGGACAGTACCTGTGTGTTTGTTTCTCCGTCCTGGTCCACCCAGGCCGTAGGCAAGGTCAAGGATAGCAGGGTTCGGTACACGAATCGGGTTCTCGGTAGGTCCAGGTCCAAACGCCAACAGGTAAGTCCAAAACAATCCAGCTCATACACGGTAAATCCAGCCAATCTCTATTGTCTCTTTCTCTATTGTTCATAGATCCTTCCAGCACTCTCTCTACCTCTTCCTGGTTTTTCTTGACCCTTTATCTGTGGGTCGGCTCCACCTTCTGAGGGTTCCCCTTGCTTCTGGGACTTATAGTTTTGGCGGTCTGCCATTTTGTGAGCTGTAGTTCTGACAGGGGTGGCCATTTTAGTGATTGGGCAGAGCCCGTTTATTAGTTCTGCTCTCACATATCTGCCATTTATCACTCGACCCCCTTCTTTGGTGGTCGGCCATTTTGTGATCTGTAGTTCTGACAGGGGTGGCCATTTTAGTGATCGGGCAGAGCCCGTTTATTAGTTCTGCTCTCACATATCTGCCATTTATCACTCGACCCCCTTCTTTGGTGGTCGGCCATTTTGTGATCTGTAGTTCTGACAGGGGTGGCCATTTTAGTGATCGGGCAGAGCCCGTTTATTAGTTCTGCTCTCACATATCTGCCATTTATCACTCGACCCCCTTCTTTGACACAATACCTTTTGACTAATGAGATGGAAAAGCCAGCACAGGTGCTACACAGGTGACACCAAGCTATGTGCCCACCGTGCTAACGTACAACCTCAAAATATAAATGGAAAAACCAAAACCTGTAACACCTCCCTTAAGACAACACCTATATCCTATATTTGCTCACAACCATCAGAAAATGACTTTGATCTCACATGATGAGCTTAAATGCGTACCTCCTTAACCCTTGTGTGATATTAACTTTCTGTACACTCCCCTTGTCCTAAGGGTAAAAAATAACCCGCCTTCACTAAACCCCTAAAACAAAGCATCTTAATTGAATTTTAAACCCCAAATTTATTTTGCATGAAGAAACAACCTGTCGTTCATCACAAACTTTATGAATATCTGGGTTTTCCCTCTTCACAATGCAGAAAGACTGCATTTAATCAGTGGACACCACTCATTTTTATTACAACACACCTGTAATAATTGTTTTCTTTACTAAAATAGATGTTTAACATCCTCTAGATTATTTCTTAAGCATGCCAATATATTCCCAGTATTGAAAAAAATGTAATCCCTAATAGAATCAAATGTTAGACCTTTTTTGCCTTTTTTGATCTAATCATCAAAAAGTAAATTGCTATAACTCATACAGATCCGTTGCTTGCATATTCTCTGTCGTGACGTTGCTATCATTAAGACGATGACATGCTATTTATCGAATAATTAACTCTTTATTATTACGTGATTAAATTAATCATGTAACAATTAACTCATTGTAACGGTTTTCTATATGAGAAGGAGAGTCGGACCAAAATGCGGCGTGTCTATTGCAATCCATGTTTAATGAAGGAACACACTAAACACAAACACTACCAAAACAATAAACTTAACGAAAACCGAAACAGTCTATACTTGTGTAACCTAACACAGAACAATGACATCAGGACACTAAGGACAATCACCCACGACAAACTCAAAGAATATGGCTGCCTAAATATGGTTCCCAATCAGAGACAACGAATAAACACCTGCCTCTGATTGAGAACCACTTCAGACAGCCATAGACTTAGCTAGAACGCCCCACTAGCTACAATCCCCATACATACACACCACATACAAAAACCCATGCCACACCCTGGCCTGACCAAATAAATAAAGATAAACACAAAATACTTTGACCAGGGTGTGACAGAACCCCCCCCCCTAAGGTGCGGACTCCCGAACGCACCTCAAAACAATAGGGAGGGTCCGGGTGGGCGTCTGTCCATGGTGGCGGCTCCGGCGCGGGACGTGGACCCCACTCAATCAATGTCTTAGTCCCTTCTCCTCGCGTCCCTGGATAGTCCACCCTCGCCGCCGACCATGGCCTAGTAGTCCTCACCCAGAACCCCACTGGACTGAGGAGCAGATCGGGACTGAGGGGCAGCTCGGGACTGAGGCAGCTCGGAACTGAGGGGAAGCTCAGGAGTGAGAGGAAGCTCAGGAGTGAGAGGAAGCTCAGGAGTGAGAGGAAGCTCAGGCAGGTTGATGAATCTACCAGATCCTGGCTGGCTGGTGGTTTCGGCAGATCCTGGCTGACTGGCAGATCCTGGCTGACTGGCAGATCTGGCAGATCCTGGCTGACTGGCAGATCTGGAAAAGTCTGGTCGACTGGCAGATCTGGAAGAGTCTGGTCGACTGGCAGATCTGGAAGAGTCTGGTCGACTGGCAGATCTGGAAAAGTCTGGTCGACTGGCAGATCTGGAAGAGTCTGGTCGACTGGCAGATCTGGAAGAGTCTGGTCGACTGGCAGATCTGGAAGAGTCTGGTCGACTGGCAGATCTGGAAGAGTCTGGTCGACTGGCAGCTCTGGCTGCTCCATGCTGACTGGCTGCTCTGGCTGCTCCATGCTGACTGGCTGCTCCATGCTGACTGGCTGCTCCATGCTGACTGGCTGCTCCATGCTGACTGGCAGCTCTGGCTGCTCCATGCTGACTGACAGCTCTGGCTGCTCCATGCTGACTGACAGCTCTGGCTGCTCCATGCTGACTGGCTGCTCTATGATGACTGGCAGCTCTGGCTGCTCCATGCTGACTGGCAGCTCTGGCTGCTCCATGCTGACTGGCAGCTCTGGCTGCTCCATGCTGACTGGCTGCTCTGGCTGCTCCATGCTGACTGGCTGCTCCATGCTGACTGGCTGCTCAATGCTGACTGGCAGCTCTGGCTGCTCCATGCTGACTGACTGCCCTGGCTGCTCCATGCTGACTGGCGGCCCTGGCTGCTCCATGCTGACTGGCGGCTCTGGCTGCTCCATGCTGACTGGCGGCTCTGGCTGCTCCATGCTAATTGGCAGCTCTGGCGGCTCCTTGCAGACTGGCAGCTCCTTGCAGACTGGCAGCTCCTTGCAGACTGGCAGCTCCATGCAGACTGGCAGCTCCATGCAGACTGGCAGCTCCTTGCAGACTGGCAGCTCCTTGCAGACTGGCAGCTCCATGCTAACTGGCAGCTCTGAACAGGCGGGAGACTCCGGCAGCGCTGTAGAGAAGGAAGGCTCTAACAGAGCTAAACAGGCGGGAGACTCCGACAGCGCTGGAGAGGAGGAGGGCTCCGACAGCGCTGGACAGGCGAGGCGCACTGTAGGCCTGATGCGTGGTGCTGGCACTGGTGGTACTGGGCCGAGGACACGCACAGGAAGCCTGGTGCGGGGAGCTGCTACCGGAGGGCTGGGGTGTGGAGGTGGCACAGGATGGGTTAGACCGTGAAGGCGTACTGGAGATCTTGAGAGCGGTGCTGGCACAGGACGTGCAAGGCTAGGGAGGTGCACAGGAGGCCTGGTACGTGAGACTGGCACCATCTTCACCAGCCGACTAACACGCACCTCAGGACGAGTATGGAGCGCTGACCCAGGTGCCATCAAATCCCCGACACGCTCCGTCGGGCGAATTCCATGTTTAAAACACCAACACAGCAACTCCCTCATTTCTCTCTCCTCCAATTTCCCCATTAACTCCTTCACAGTCTCTGTTTCGCTCACCTCCAACACCGGCTCTGGTTCTGGTCTCCTCCTTGGCTCCTCACGATAAACAGGGAGAGTTGGCTCAGGTCTGGCTCCTGACTCTGCCACACTCTCCCTGAGCCCCCCCCCAAGAAATTTTTGGGGCTGACTATGGGGCCTCCGTCCGCGCCGCCTTGCTTGCTTCGCAAACTCCATTCTCCTATATCCTTCCGCGCACTGCTCCATCGAATCCCAGGCGGGCTCCGGCACTCTCCCTGGGTCGACCGCCCACCTGTCTATCTCCTCCCAAGAAGTATAGTCCATACTGTACTCCACTTTGGGCTGTTCTTGCCTGTTGACACGCTGCTTGGTCCCTTTGTGGTGGGTGATTCTGTAACGGTTTTCTATATGAGAAGGAGAGTCGGACCAAAATGCGGCGTGTCTATTGCAATCCATGTTTAATGAAGGAACACACTAAACACAAACACTACCAAAACAATAAACTTAACGAAAACTGAAACAGCCTATACTTGTGTAACCTAACACAGAACAATGACATCAGGACACTAAGGACAATCACCCACGACAAACTCAAAGAATATGGCTGCCTAAATATGGTTCCCAATCAGAGACAACGAATAAACACCTGCCTCTGATTGAGAACCACTTCAGACAGCCATAGACTTAGCTAGAACGCCCCACTAGCTACAATCCCCATACATACACACCACATACAAAAACCCATGCCACACCCTGGCCTGACCAAATAAATAAAGATAAACACAAAATACTTTGACCAGGGTGTGACACTCATTGGTATCCTGGGGCAGTTATCGTTTCCCAAATTAACTCAATAATATCAGAATCTGGATATCAGTCTCATTCTGAACATTAAATAATCCCTTAAATCTGCACAACCAGGTCTCATTAATCATTCCGTACCACACCAACTGAGTTGATTATTTATTTACTAACAAGCTAAATGATAACATAAGATACACAAACAGCCTAGGTTATTGGTTAGAACTTCATACAATGACAACAGGTCCTTAGCAGACCAACACAATATGACACCTGTTACACAAGATGCAGATTTAAAGAGAGGCCGAGCGAGCAAGAGAGAAAAGTAACATTTTTTTTGTTTGTTTTTTTACAGTTCCTCTGTCCAGTGTCTGTGTTCTTTTGCCCATCTTAATCTTTTATTTTTATTGGCCAGTCTGAAATGTATTTTTCTTTGCAACTCTGCCTAGAAGGCCAGCATCCCGGAGTTGCCTCTTCACTGTTGATGTTGAGAGTTGTGTTTTGCGGCCTATTTAATGAAGCTGCCAGTTGAGGACTTGTGAGGCATCTGTTTCTCAAACTAAACACTCTAATGTACTTGTCCTCTTGTTCAGTTGTACACCGGGGCCTCCCACTCCTCTTTCTATTTTGGATTGAGCCAGTTTGCTCTGTTCTGTGAAGGAAGTAGTACACAGCGTTGCACGAGATCTTCAGTTTCTTGGCAATTTCTCAGAACAAGAATAGACGGATTTCAGAAGAAAGTTATTTGTTTCTGGATATCTTGAGCCTGTAATCAAACCCACAAATGCTGATGTTGTAGATACTCAACTAGTCTAAAGGACAGTTTTATTGCTTCATTAATCAGGGCAACAGTTTTCATCTTTGCTAACGTAATTGGAAAAGGGTTTTCTAATGATCAATTAGCCTTTCAAAATTATAAACTTGGATTAGCTAACACAGCGTGCCGTTGGAACACAGGATTGATGGTTGCTGATAATGGGCCTCTGTACGTAGATATTCTATAAAAAAATCAGCCGTTTCCAGATACAATAGTCATTTACAACATTTACAATGTATACACTGTATTTGTGATCAATTTGATGTTATTTTAATGGACAAATTGTGATTTTCTTTCAAAAACAAGGACATTTCTAAGTGACCCCAAACTTTTGAACAGTAGCGTATGTATGTTGTGTAGTTAAGCCCGCTAGTGGTTAACCCATGACATTGCATACCAAGATTTACAGATTCTGTAATTGGCACCCCTTTCAAGCCTATCACAAGACAAACAAAACATCCTCTTACGACTTGGATATGCTAAAGGTCAGGAGAAAATTAACAGAACCCCTTCATGACCCACATGTATGATGGTTTGGAAGGTCCTCAGAGACCTTTTGGCGCCACTGCTATGTTCCAACAAAGGACCCCTTCTCTCCCCTTTCTCTCAGCAACAAAGTGGAAATGGGCAAGAGAGAAAAACATATATTAAACACATCGCCTTCACTGTTTTAAAAATGTCAGACTCATGACCTGTTGGTATATCCCGAATATAAATTGTGACTGTTCCTCTTTTATTTCTATGTATTAAAAGTGAATTAAGTGTTTCACTGTAATATGAAAGGAACAGATATTATCATGACCATATTTGGAACCTGTAAACTACTTATTTCATCCTGGAGATTGCTATTCTTGTTCAAAGCACATTTAAACATGCTGTGAATAATTATGAGGAAATCTCATGTTTTGTCCAAATAATGGCATGACCTATGGTAAACTCAAAGCAGTGACCGGGTTATCTTCATGACACTTCCTGGCTGAGCCCTCCCCCACTATAAGTAGGTAGACTCGGACTAACCAGATCGGAACTTAGGGAGGTAGACCACCCCCTTAGGGGTTCAATGATACACTGCATGAGAAACCTAATGCAACTCGTGAGTTATGCCATTCGACTCCGAGAGAGACAATCACCGGAAAGGAACTATGGAAAGAATGACACACTGTTATCACTAAAAACTAACAGTGGAGTCTCGCCTCTCCGAAAAAGGGCACAACTTTACTTTATATTGAACACAGTGCTTTAACAAACGTTGTCTCTATGGACTGAATGAATTGAGAACTGAACTGAGAGAAAAATAGAGCCTACACTTGAGCTCAGAGGAGCGAGAAGAACAGAAAACTCCAAACACCAAGACCAAGGACCTTTATCCTGCCTATCACTCCTTCATAACGACAACTCAACTGACACAGGCGATACATCATGTAAATATACCATTTCATTGGTTCAAGACATGTACCATGAAGAAAGATATCATTTCTGAGAAAAGAGGTCAGCTCCTCTGCAAAACTATCCAGTCTGTAATTCTACACGTTCCCTGCCAATGAGCTACGAAAGAAGTGGGTGATCAACATCCAGCGAAAGTCACCATCGGGAAAAGCTGTAAGGTCTGTGGCCACTCGTGTTCCGGACACACCCACAAGTCATGGATGTCAATTTTTTTAATTTAATAAATCATTGCTGTTAGCCCTCCTAAAAGCCATTATTTTTTATTTCCATCTGTACTAGGAAGCTAAGTATTTGTTTCTTAGGATTAAAGAAAGTGACTGATCAAAGTGCCTCAGGCATAGAAAAGTAAATAAATGAACAGATTGAAACTAAGGGGATATCGGTGAACAAATGCTGTGGTCAAGGCTACGATGTAGCCAGTGCAACGAGTGGAGCTTACTCAGGTGTTCTTACATAGCTCTTCATGTGTTTTAGTTTAGAAAACAATCTCTCCGCAGAAGCGACACTACGGGGATGGTTAAAAATATCTTTATTGCCGTAGCAACATCAGGGAAAACGGCACAGAAAGGAGTGGTGCTTCAAATACAGAATTTCTGCAACATCTTTAATTGAGGCTCTTGCATTCTCCTTAATTGCAGGCCTTATTAACACGTTACAGAAAGAGATTAACTGTATAGTAAGCTATGGGACAGAAATCTTTAGTGGACAACAGTTCTTGAGGGCTCAAACAAAAAAGCGGTTTGCAATTTTCTTCATGCTGGTGAACCGTTGTTTGAGTTGTATGGTTTCAATTTCAACAGTCCCTTATCTCTGGAAAATATTGTCATGCATCATTCAAGACTAAGTTTAATAAATTGTGTGCAACTGCTACGTAGACACAGGGATTCAGGAAGCAAGTGCAGTTGGTGGGTTTAACAATGAAGACCGTGAAGATATACAAAATAAGCATACTGGGTATGAAAAATAAAACCAATGCTGCCTGAAGACTGAGGCTACTGAGGTCTAAATAAAGGGGAATTAATCAAGGTACTGATAAAGTCCAGGTGTGCATAAGGATGGGGAGCAGGTGTGCATAATGATGGTTGCAAGGTGTGCGTAATGTGGGTTGCCAGGACCTGTGGTTAGTAGACCAGTGATGCGATGGGAGAAACACATTTGTACTTTAGATTTTTATTCTGTACATAAAAATGTAAGCAAAAAAGTATATTTTGTGTGCACTACTTCATCACGCACTGCTTCTATTTACAACAAGTCTGTTTGGTGGGAAATGTACATATTTTCTTTATGCAGATTTTTAAATATTTGCATAATGTGTCGCCAATCGGATGGAAACCTAGCTACTGTTAGGTTATTTAATGTGCAATTTTTATAAAAAGTTTATAAATAGCAGCTAAATACTGTATATAGCTATAGATAGTAGGCTACATTGCACAATGAGACAATCCATAGCAAGCTAGTATTTTGAGGGTAAACTGACTGTATTATTTGTCATTAATAGACTGGCTTTATGCACAACAACTTTCTATCCAAGTTGGGAGAGACTGCGAGGACAGCTCATGCCATGCAAGTTCAGGTAGGCTATATTGTTTGCTGATTAGTATGCTGTTGTATCGGAACTACATTTGACAATCTGCAATGTTGGAATTTCCATCTTCAATTACTGAACAAGTAATTACATTATCGCCACCAGCCAGTAGGCCTAGTCTAAATAGCAGCCTTACGACACAGTGTACGGTCATGGCCAAAGGTTTTGACGATGACACAAATATTAATTTCCACAAAGTTTGCTGCTTCAGTGTCTTTAGATATTTTTTGTCAGATGTTACTATGCAATACTGAAGTATATATAATTTCAAGCATTTCATAAGTGTCAAAGGCTTTTATTAGCAATTACATGAAGTTGATGCAAAGAGTAAATATTTGCAGTGTTGACCCTTCTTTTTCAAGACCTCTGCAATCCGCGCTGGCATGCTGTCAATTAACTTCTGGGCCACATCCTGAATGATGGCAGCCCATTCTTTCATAATCAATGCTTGGAGTTTTTGTTTTTCAATGGGATTAAGGTCTGGGGAGTTTCCTGGCCATGGACCCAAAATATAAATGTTTTGTTCCCCGAGCCACTTAGTTATGGCAAGCTGCTCCATCATGCTGGAAAAGGCATTGTTCATCACCAAACTGTTCCTGGATGTTTGGGAGAAGTTGCTCTCGGAGGATGTGTTGGTACCATTCTTTATTCATGGCTGTGTTCTTAGGCAAAATTGTGAGTGAGCCCACTCCCTTGGCTGAGAAGCAGCCCCACACATGAATGGTCTCAGGAGGCTTTACTGTTGGCATGACAGGACTGATGGTAGCGCTCACCTTGTCTTCTCCGGAAAAGCTTTTTTCAGAGAAAATGACTTTACCCAAGTCCTCAGCAGTCCAATCCCTGTACCTTTTGCAGAATATCAGTCTGTCCCTGATGTTTTTCCTGGAGAGAAGTGGCTTCTTTGCTACCCTTCTTGCCACCAAGCCATCCTCCAAAAGTATTCGCCTCACTGTGCGTGCAGATGCACTCACACCTGCCTGCTGCCATTCCTGAGCAAGCTCTGTACTGGTGGTGCTCCGATCACGCAACTGAATCAACTTTATGAGGCGGTCATGGCGCTTGCTGGACTTTCTTGGGCGCCCTGAAGCCTTCTTCACAACAATTGAACGGCTCTCCGTGAAGTTCTTGATGATCCGATAAATGGTTGATTTAGGTGCAATCTTACTGGCAGCAGTATCCTTGCCTGTGAAGCCCTTTTTGTGCAAAGCAATGATGACGGCACGTGTTTCCTTGAAGGTAACCATGGTTGAATGAGGAAGAACAATGATTCCAAGCAACTCCCTCCTTTTGAAGCTTCCAGTCTGTTATTCGAACTCAATCAGCATGACAGAGTGATCTCCAGCCTTGTCCTCGTCAACACTCACACCTGTGTTAACGAGAGAATCACTGACATGATGACATGATGATGTTTTTGGGGGATTCAGTTCATTTGCATGGCAAAGAGGGACTTTGCGATTAATTGCAATTCATCTGCTCTTCATAACATTCTGGAGTACATGCAAATTGCCATCATACAAACTGAGGCAGCAGACTTTGTGAAAATTAATATTTGTGTCATTCTCAAAACTTTTGGCCACGACTGCATACAGTAGCTTTGTGAAACGTTAGGATTAACATGAAAAAATTATAACGAAATAAAGCTACCAATAAACATAAAGTAAGGCTATAGGATACATACCTTGCCTGGGCTCCCGAGTGACGCAGCGGTCTAAAGCACTGCATTTCAGTGCTAAAGGCACCACTACAGACCCCAGTTTGATTCCAGGCCGTATCACAACTGGCTGTGATTGGGAGTTTCATAATAGGGCGGCGCACAATTGGCCCAGCGTTGTTCAGGTTAGGGTTTGGCCGGGGTAGGCCGTCATTGTAAATAATAATTTGTTCTTAACTGACTTGCCTAGTTAAATAATGGTTACATTTTTTAAAAAGCATATAAAATGCAACACAGTAAGCCTATCATTAATTTGAGAGGCAGCCGCATAGATATTTCATCACAATGGAGAGTGATTGGTTGTCTGTATTTTGAGTGGCTGTCTGACGCATTCATTTTTCTTTGTAAGGGGGGGTGGGCGAACACTGACCTTGCGGGCTGGTCCAGAAAAACAAACTGTGTTACGCCAGTGTCTGTGGCAGGCATATCCTTCTTGAAGATGTAGTTGATACAATTGATGATTGTGATTACCATTGATCATTTTCTTGAGAATGTGATGTATGTTAAATTAAAAACACAGTACAATGTTGAATTAACCTATATGGAAAAAAAATACATTTAAATATATTTTCCATCACCTAACCAAAGATATTTGTAAATAAACCAAGATAGACCACAGCCTGTCGTTTCAAAAGGGAACAAATGAGTCAGTGGGCAGAACAAGCAAGTAGGTGGGTAGAGCCAAGCACAAGCTAGCGAGATCCTATTGGCCCGTTCTAGCATACGTCTGCATATTTCCATTAGAGAATGCCTACTCTGTGAAGTGCTCGTGAGCAATAACTAAATTTGCCTTTGCACTCTTTTAAAATAATGCAATTTTTTAAAACTTTGGGTGAAGTCTACAGGACTTACAACACTCTGTTCATAACATATTCTAGTTTTGGGAACAGAAAACTGTATTTAGAATAAATGTTTCATCGATGAGAAAATTAGCAGAATGTCAGCCAAAATCCATCTTCCCCCACTGCCAGCCACTGGGCTTCCTCTCACTATCTTATTTGGTAGTGAGAGGAAAGGCCAAGCGGATGCTTCACATGTATGCATCCGGTGAAATATCTGACTCATTGTTCTATCTATGGTATTACCTCTTCATTCCAAAATATTAATTTGTATAGTTTTTAAGTAAATAATTCTGATTGTTTACTTTTTTTCAAAGAGTTTGTGGTGACCTCAACACCAGCAGAGAGGTAAATAACTTCTTAATTATGGTAGCAGGTTTGGAGCGAACAGTTTTTTTTCTTAATCTAGTTTGTATAGTCAGTCAAACGTTTAAACATTTTGTTTCTGATCACTACATTCACCATTCTATTTCACTTCACATACACTATATATACAAAAGTATGTGGACACCCCTTCAAGTTTGTGGATTCGGCTATTTCAGCCACACCCGTTGTGTGTAAAATTGAGTACACATCCATGCAATCTCCATAGACAAACACTGGCCTTAGTGAAGAGCTCAGTGACTTTCAATGTGGCACTGTCAAAGGATGCCACCTTTCCAACAAGTCAGTTCGTCAAATGTATGCCCTGCTAGAGCTGACTTGGTCAACTGTAAGTGCTTTTACTGTGAAGTGGAAACATCTAGGAGCAACAACGGCTCAGCCGCGATGTGGTAGGCCACACAAGCTCACAGAACGGGACCGCCAAGTGCTGAAGCACGTAGCGCGTATAAATCCTCTGTCCTCGGATGCAACACTCACTTCCGAGTTTCAAACTGCCTCTGGAAGCAAGTTCGGCACAATAACTGTTCGTCAGGAGCGTCATGAAATGGGTTTCCGTAGCTGAGCAACCTCACACAAGCCTATCACCATCCACAATGCCAAGCATCGGCTTGAGTGGTGTAAAGCTCGCCCCCATTGGACTCTGGAACAGTAGAAACACTCTCTGGAATGATGAATCCCGCTTCACCATCTGGCAGTCCGACGGACAAATCTGGGTTTGGCGGATGTCAGGAGAATGATAGCTGCCGCAATGCCTGTAAAGTTTGGTGGAGGAGGAATAATGTTCTATGGCTGTTTTTCATGGTTCAGGCTAGGCCCCTTAGTTCCAGTGAAGGGAACTCTTAGAGTTACAGCATACAACGTGGCAGCATATTCTTATCCCATTCCTTTACTTGATTGTGTGTATTAGGGTTTGTTGTGGAATTGTTACATATTACCTGTTAGATTCTGTGCTTTCAACTTTGTGGCAACAGTTTGGGGAAGGCCCTTTCTTGTTTCAGCATGACAATGTCCCCATGCACAAAGCAAGGTCCATACAGAAATGGTTTGACGAGATCGGTGTGGAAGAACTGGACTGCACAGATTCCTGACCTCAACCTTATCAAACACCTTTGGAATGAATTGGAACGCTGACTGTGAGCCAGGCCTAATCGCCCAACATCAGTGCCCAACCTCACTAATGCTCTTGTGGCTGAATGGAAACAAGTCCCAGAGTGGAGGCTATTTAGCGGCAAATGCCCATGATTTTGGAATGAGATGTTCGAGACGAGCAGGTGTCCACATACTTTTGTTCATGTACTGTATCAGTCTGGCATTCCTCCTCATTGAAACAGTGAGGGGATTAGATTATCTGGGCCAAGAGTTTGCACCGGGTCAAAAGTGATTGCTGGGCTGGCTTCCAGGGGTGAGCCAGGTGCCCTGCTCTGGCCAATGGTAAAGTTGCCTCAAAACAAAAGTGACTTAAGCATGTAGAGTAATGAGTAGGATTCTATGTTTTTACATTCAAAAGTTATTGCTTTTGACAAACTCAATTTTTTTACCTTCCCAGTGAAAACTCATTTTTTAAAATTCAAACATATATTTTATGGAAAAGAGATGTCGTATGTTTCTGTACAATACATCATGCTGCACTCTTGACAGAGTGGTACAAATTACTGTTAGATTTGAGAAAGGCTCTCCTCCCTCTCTCATCACGGGCCATAGACCGGTGCACCGCGATCCAACTTAATCGAAACTATCCAGTTCTAACCTGAGTCTCTAAGTGGCATTATTCAAAACTAACTTGTCAGTGATTGGATCACTTTCAACCAATCAGAGGATGCCGACGTGGGTTTTTGTCCTAAACTGTCCATTATCTCTGAGAGTACGCTGATTAAACTATCCATTTTCTGGCTTATTCCAAAACTGGACAAAGTCCAGACTGATATGTGAAGTGACATAGAATGATGAAACGGTGCAATTCAGGCTGGTTCCACCACTCTTCTAGAACATAGCTGTAAAATAAAATCCAGGTGTCAAATTTAAAGATTTGAATGAGGCATTATGGAATTTGTCTGTTAAAATAAAATAGATATTGGTGCGGTATTATAACCTGTTATTATTGTGAAGAGGTCAAACATCTTCCTATCAAGGCATGTTTATAAATTGGTGAACCAGGCAGCAATGCCCACAGCCATTGTGAGTTTGTGTCTGCTGGGGGTGTTCACCCTTGCAAGAAGTTGTTGTGGTCTCTCCCTCCGCTTGTGGTGCTCCGGGCCTCCCTTGTCTTACTCACACATTCACACACACACACCCGAACAGCCTTTGCACTCCCTAATTGCCTAGAGCTGCTCGCTCTCTCTTCCCCTTTCTCCATGGCTCAACAATTGGCTTTTCTGCTGCTTCCCTCACTCTGATTTTGGAACTGGTCTGAAAAATGTATGCATATTGGGTCCGGGGCTTTTCCCTGTCCATTTTGGAATGGAAACTCTTAATTGCCAAGAAACTGAAGATCTTGTACAACGCCCTGTATTACTCCCTTCACAGAACGGCGCAAACTGGCCCTAACCAGAATCGAAAGAGGAGTGGGAGGCCCCAGTGCACACCTGATCAAGAGGACAAGTACATTAGTGTCTAGTTTGAGACAGACACCTCACAAGTCCTCAACTGGCAGCTTCATTAAATAGTACCCGCAAAACACCAGTCTCAACGTCAACAGTGAAGAGGCGACTGAAGGGATGATGGCTTTCTAGGTACAGTTCCTCTGTCCAGTGTGTGTTCTTTTGCCCATCTTAATCTTTTCTTTTTATTGGCCAGTCTGAGATATGGACTTTTCTTTGCAACTCTACCTAGAAGGCCAGCATCCCAGAGTTATCTCTTCACTGTTGACGTTGAGACTGGTGTTTTGCGGGTACTATTTAATATAACTGCCAGCGTCCTTCCTAACTTAGTTTCCGGACAGGAAGGAAATCGCTCAGGGATTTCCCCATGAGGCCTAAACAGAGTTTAATGGCTGTGATAGGAGAAAATTAAGGATGGATCAACAACATTGTAGTTACTCCAAAATACTAACCTAATTGATAGAGGGAAAAGAAGGAAGCCTGTACATAACCTTTTAAATTCCAAAACATGCATCCTGTTTGCAACAATACACTAAAGTAGTACTACAAAGAATGTGGGAAAGCAGTTACATTTTTGTCCCGAATACAAAGTGTTATGTTTAGAGAAATTCAAATAACACACATTACTGAGTATCACTCTCATATACTCATATCAGTAATACTCATATTTTCAAACATAGTAGTGACTGCATAATGTTATGGGTATGCTTGTAATTGTTAAGGACTGGGAAGTTTTTCAGGTAAAAAAATACAAATAAATGTTATAGAGCTCAGCACACGCAAAATCCTAGAGGAAAACCTGTTTCAGTCTGCTTCCCAGCAGACACTGGGAGATTAATTCAAATTTCAGCAGGACAATAACCTAAAACACAAAGCCAAATCTACATTGGCGTTGCTCACCGGGAAGATAGTGAATATTCCCGAGTGACCGAGTTAGTCACATGGTCTGAGTTCTCCAGGGGAGAAGCTTTGTTGAGTTACCCTAGCTTTGTTTACTAACACTGCTTTTACCTGTATATTGGAATCGAACAATGAACATTTTGGGGAAAAAAATACTTGTTCAAAGAGCTGACTTTATGATATAGTTTAATGGCTGTCGCTTTTTCAGGATATAGGCAGCTCAATTTTATTTTTGCAGTGATGCTGTCTTCAGTGTAGGCAGACACCTTCATGTAATTTTTACGTGTGTCATTCCTCCTCACATTAACTTCTCAAGAGTCTGAGCAGTGACCTCTTCTTTGCCATCTTATCTTATTCAGTTTCAGGGATATACAGTAGAATAACTCACACACTCTCACCAATGTGACAATGTTATTTTTTATGTGGGGGACAATAAAGTCACACCTTAAGCTCATGCCATAGAGCATGAAAATGTGTGGATTTACTCCCATCTCTGGCATATGTGAAATCCTAGCATGCTAGACAGCATTGTTACATTACCCAAGAGCACAAAAGAATGCTAATGAGACCATCAAATGAATATTGTCCATGCTGTTATAATAAGAAGCAGATCCCCTATGGGTTTCTTTTCACCTGTTGTTTGTTCTGGTTCTCTGTGATTTCCTGTCAAGTGTTGACATTGACAAACATGGCGACTGCACAAGTCTTCATTCTGCTAAAGCCACTTGAGTAGGGTCCCTCTAAAGCAGGTCAGACTCTGGCCCTCTCAGCCAATTCTTCTCCCTCAAGATACATTTTTTTTTTTTTACCTGAAACCGATACGCTGCCTGAATAATATCTTGTCATCGCTTTGGGGAAATCAAGTCCCAGTCTAAGCAGTTAAGTACAACATGTGATTGGGGAAAAACGAAGGACATACATTTTAAGCAGACAGTTCCTCGGCTGTCAGAAAAAGATAAGACGAGATCATTTCCAGCGATTTCAAATCCCCAAAGCTCCCAAATACTCGAGTGAGAGACCTTCTTCTCTTTTGTTTTTTTGCCTTTAATCTCCCTGTTTTCATATATATATAATATATTGTAAAAGGGCTGTTTTGTGTGCTGATAAGATATCCTGAGGGGCCACATCAGGGCCACATCGAAAACAAAAAATACATATTTTGAAGAGCGAGTGTTAACATCACACTTAATTCTGTGAAAAATACCTATTGAGATCGAGACAAGAGAACGTCAATGTTGTGTTTCTTCCCTTCCTGAACCAATGCCTTCTCGCTCCTGTCCAGGAAATTATTGTTGACTGCCACGGGAGGAATCTAGGGAGTGTGGGGTCTGTTTGACAGGTGCTTTTGAAGTGTACTGTCTGTGTGTGCATACAGTAGCCCACAATTAATGGAAAGATTTTAGAGCAGGACTCCCTTTCCTGTACCCATGTCGTCCACACACACACGCGCACACACACACGTTATCCATATTCCCATCAAACCAGGGAAAGTTTAGGACTTGTGACAGAAAAGGGTTTACAAAACATATCAAAGTAAATCCTCTCCACACTAACCACACTGTTGTGTGTTTTTGCTTCACACTGTTACACAGTGTAATGAGAATGTATTTTTAGTCTTCTGAAAACCCAGTATCTGCTTTTAATTGAATGAGGCCTATATTACAGCACTCAAATTGAGACTTGACACTATGTTCATTACATTATCATGGTTTACTCATGTAATTCATTTCAAGATGATTACTTAATGTCATTCAATGAAAAGAGCTTGGCTGAAGAATTTATTGTCTTAACCACATGTCTATCACCGCAAGGCTATGAATAGCTCAAATCAGGTTTCCCTGCTTGCCCTGTCAAAATGGATCTGCATGTTTATAAGCGTGGGCTGTTTGCGAAAGGGAGGAAGAAAAAATTGCCTAATGGGTCAATGTAAATGAAGATGGAAAGTAAATAATGTAGATGTAGAAATTTTGAAATTGGGCTGGCACGCTAATCAGAGGCTGACAGGAGACACCAATCAATCTTCCAGCACAGAGCTCAGGCACATCCAATGGCACTTCTTATTTCCATTTTCCACTCTCAGAAATCCGGTCAGCTCCCTCACACATGGACAGCGGCTGCATTTTACACTGTTTTCTCTATAATCAGTAGAGCCACACTCTCAGTGTAAAACGGGTGTCTGGAGGAGAGATGGAATGAGAGAGAGGGAGGGTGGTGAGAGAGAGAGAGAGATAATGACAGAGATTGAGAGAGAGAGAGAGAGAGAGAGAGAGAGAGAGAGAGAGAGAGAGAGAGAGAGAGAGAGAGAGAGAGAGAGAGAGAGAGAGAGAGAGAGAGAAATGTCTATCAGTATCTTCATCACCTGGTCAAAAACGTATCTCAACACACAATATAGCACTTGGCATGCTCAGAGATGCTGTAAATGCCAATAGAAGTGTTGTTTTGATATTATTGAACACTAATACTAAATATTGAATACTAATAATAGGGGGATTTTTTTTCTTCCTGGTATCTGGTTCACATCCATTATGCTTTGTTTTTTATTATTTGAAGAAGAAAAAAAGATTCCAGAATTCATATTCTAGAATGCAATGTATTCCAGGTGCAGTAAAGAAAAAAACAGCGGCAGTAAAGAAAGGCAGTTTGATGGCACTGGGTCTGACTCCCAGCATTTAGCCCAGCTCAAAATGGGTTATTCACAATTGGTTAATCACAATTCACATGGTATCACTCTGCACAATACCAATATCAGCATCAACAGCACTGTAGCTATATAGTAAATCATGTAAAACCCATCTGTTTTCACAGCATGTGGAATGCATTGCTGGGCTATATATTATTTTCTTAATAATGAGTGCCCATTTTCAATGACCATGTTTCTTTCTATGGCCTCCTTTTCTAAGATCTCAAGCTGAGTACTCGCAATGATAGAGGCAAGGTGTTGACCTGTCACTCCATTTAGAGCACAGCACACAGAATGAAGCGAGAGTGAGAAGGACAGCTTGGTACCAACAAAACAAGGGAGCGGGAGGTTGTGGGAGTGTTTGTGTGTTATCGCCCTCACTGCTATTTTCTCTTTACAGTCTCCCTGGAACTCTGCTAAATCCTTATTAGGCCAAGACTAACACACATACACACACTCTACTCTGAAATGTGGCAAATTTGGAGGGGCTGACCAGTGATGCGCAAACCATTCAGCCCAGAGAAGTGTAAATGCTGTCGGGAAGGAACATGGCAAAGCCCTGGGTGTGATGTGGCCATTCATGCCCATAGAGTGGTTTGTTATCTCCTCTTTGAATTACACAAAGCCCTGGGTGTGATTGCGGCCATTCAGGCCCATAGAGTGGTTTGTTGTCTCCCTCTGTGAATTACACATTGTATTAACAGTAGATGGGTTTCTGCCATCTGAAAAATTACAGCCGTACATAGGGCCGTCAAGAGCCACTCAGCGAGGAGTCACCACAATAATCACAATCAATATTTTCACCAGTTATCTTGCCTGCTACGCATTGGCATAAATGAATTAAAGACAGAACTGAAAGATTACAGTGCTTGTATTATGCTGGAAGCAAGGTTATAATAGTTTTATGATTTTCTATTAGGTTTTATTTCTATTCGTTTTAAAAAAAATTAAATTTGGAATTCAATGTTAGGCCGCATTCCAGAACGTTGCTTGCGCCTGAAAGATCTTACAACACCTGGATAGATATTTTAAGTATCAGCTAACCACGTCGTATTATATAGCAATCTGTCAGTCGATGACACAGTCAATGACGTGGCATGCAACCATTGGTTGATGCAAGCAATGTCTGAGCAGGGGGACGCAACCCTTGTTTGCTTATTGCCCCTGCCCTGCGGAGGGGGTGCCGCAGAGCAAAACATATCACTGGCAAATGTTTCTGGTCGGGGCAGGGCCACTCTAGTCTGCTTATTGAGGGTGTCTCATTTTGCTTACTGTCTCGGCCGCTGATTTTTCCCTGTTAGGTAGAGATAGCAAAGATTATCTATTATATTTACAAGATGTTCAAGTAACCGCTCTAACAATAAAAATACATGTCCACTGATATCAGTAAATTTGGAACAACCTAATCATTACAATTTTGATCAAAAAAGCCTCACATAATTTGACACTCTCATCACCTCTTCATCTCTGATGATAGGTAGTGATAGTGATTTACAAGCTAGGCCTATTTGAAACATTGCCATTTACTGGCAGCCATTACATGCCAGAATCAGAAGTTCAAAAACCCCATTGCAAAAAAAGGTTGAAAACCCCATTTTATTTTTTGCCAAAAGTAAAAAACAATTTATGGTGGTTTTTATTCTATTTTAGTTAGTTTTGCAGTCAAATATAGTTTCAATATAGTTTTATTTTTTAAAATGTTTTTCTTATTATTTTATTTCAGTTTACTAAATCGTTTTTCAATTTATTTTATTTATTTAAGCTTTGGTTTATAATAATAACCTTGGCTGGAAGTATCTGTGTCATGCCCTGGCCATAGAGAGGCTTTTAATCTCTATTTTGGTTAGGCTAGGGTGTGACTAGGGTGGGCATGCTAGTTTCTCTGTTTCTATGTTTTCTATGTACCTTGGTCCGGTCATTTCCCTGATGAAGTTTGTGACAATCTGGCGCAGTATGTTTTGGGATAGGCGATGGGCTCTGTTAAAGTGGATGTAGTCAGTAGTTTCAGCTGGTTGGCTCTTGATATCTGTCAAATATTGGGATTTCATTTCCCTTCACACAGACTTCCCACCGAGGCTCTTTTTCAGTAACTGGAAGAAGATAACCCAAAAGTTCAATTTCAACCAAGAGTACTGGGAAAGCCACACAACATACATCAGTAGTTTACACTATTTTCTTTCAAATAAACAACTATTTTCCAAACAGAGAGACACAAAGAAACCAAGGGAATTCTGCCACAATATGAGCAAGGAAGATGTCAGCAACTCAAATGTGATTCAGATCATCTCTCAAGTTATTGTTTTAACAGGTAGAGTATGGATGGAAGATAATAGCAAGACAAAACTAAAGTAACCATGCTAAGCAGTGCAGGGGAATACTTTGATCATAAGGGTATTTGAAAATGGCAGTAACTACTGAAATAGTGACTGAAATAATGATTCCCCTATTGTATATGCCGGGACAGTTAGATACAGTGGGGAGAACAAGTATTTGAGACACTGCCGATTTTGCAGGTTTTCCTACTTACAAAGCCTGTAGAGGTCTGTAATTTTTATCATAGGTACACTTCAACTGTGAGAGACGGAATCTAAAACAAAAATCCAGAAAATCACATTGTATGGTTTTTAAGTAATTAATTTGCATTTTATTGCATGACATAAGTATTTGATCAAATACCAACCAATAAGAATTCAGGGTCTCACAGACCTGTTAGACAGACCTCAAGCCAGCGCATGTCCAGGCCCATCTGAAGTTTGCCAATGACCATCTGGATGATCCAGAGGAGGAATGGGAGAAGGTCATGTGGTCTGATGAGACAAAAATAGAGCTTTTTGGTCTAAACTCCACTCGCCGCGTTTGGAGGAAGAAGAAGGATGAGTACAACCCCAAGAACACCACCCCAACTGTGAAACATGGAGGTGGCAACATCATTCGTTGGGGGATGCTTTTCTGCAAAGGGAACAGGACGACTGCGCCGTATTGAGGGGAGGATGGATGGGGCCATGTATCTTGGCCAACAACCTCCTTCCCTCAGTAAGAGCATTGAAGATGGTTTGTGTCTGAGTCTTCCAACATGACAACGACCCGAAACACACAGCCAGGGCAACTAAGGAGTGGATCTGTAAGAAGCATCTCAATGTCCTGGAGTGGCCTAGCCAGTCTCTAGACCTGAACCTAATAGAAAATCTTTGGAGGGAGCTGAAAGTCCGTATTGCCCAGCGACAGCCCCGAAACCTGAAGGATCTGGAGAAGGTCTGTATGGAGGAGTGGGCCAAAATCCCTGCTGCAGTGTGTGCAAACCTGGTCAATAACTACAGGAAACGTATGATCTCTGTAATTGCAAACAAAGGTTTCTGTACCAAATATTAAGTTCTGCTTTTCTGATGTATCAAATACTTATGTCATGCAATAAAATGCAAATGAATACTTAAAAATTATACAATGTGATTTTCTGGATTTTTGTTTTAGATTCCGTCTCTCACAGTTGAAGTGTACCTATGATAAAAATGACAGACCTGACAGACATGCTTGTAAGTAGGAAAACCTGCAAAATCGGCAGTGTATCAAATACTTGTTCTCCCCACTGTATATGGCTCTGCTTGTTCTAAATCTGAATCACGACCATGTTAATCAAATTGCATTTACCATATGAGAGTGAGTTAGTTATTTATTATTACATGAATAATGGCTACCTTTGAAATTATTCCATGTCGTTATTGTTATGTAACTGCTCGTACACTGTCATGGATCAAACAGTGGTTTGCCCTCCTAAACTATCCATATCCATGTGTTTTCCCACTAAAGAGAGAAAAGCCCCTAATCCACACACAAGTTGTATTGATCAGGATAGTTTTAGCCAACTGAAATGATGAAAGGAAAAGGCTTACTTTTCAAATAGATAAACAAATTTGAGAGGGACACTCCTCCCCTTTCTGATCTCTCCCGCTCTCACACATAGCCATATATAAGCACACACACACACCAACAAAGAAAGAGAGCTAACAGACAAGTTATCAAAAAGACATGAAACGCATTGGCTTTGGTCTGAATTCTGATGTGTGTTAGAAGGACAGTGCAGTCAAAATTGTGATTTAATTTTGTTTAATGATATTTCCACCCTACGAGGTCGTAATAACACTGAAATTATGAAAATGATGATGATGCCCTTTAAGTGTAACAGCTTTTTGAAAAAAAAACTACCGAATTTTCAGCATGTTCGGGTGGGATGAAGTTTTTGGCATAATGTCACAATCTGATTATTCTGACCAATGACCAGTCATCTTTTATTTGCATATGTATCCTCCTACTCCTAGAACGAGCGAAAGGCTTTTGTCGAATAACACGTCCTGCTCTAGGCTACTAACGTAACTGTGGATATTTGAATAATGACAGATATTTGGATTACTTATTTTCATCATGAAAAACATGCAAGGTGAAGCTACAACTTTTTTTCAATAATGTATTGCCCTTAATTCAGCTGGTGAGATGGATGCATCATGTCAAGAAAGTCAGAAAAAATGGCAAGTTGATGCTGAAAGAGAATCACGTTTTACTTTCAGTCCTTTGCTGTAAATAATTCACGGTTACATACACAGGTAAGAGTAGAGTTGCGAAGGGAGGGTATGTTACTGGAAACTTTAAGTTTACCAGTAAACTACCAGAATTATGGTACGGTATTCTGTACAGCTAAAGCTGATGTGTCACCCAATTAATTATAAAAATGAGAGATTCCCTATTACTAGGCTATTCAAAATAAAATCACAATATTTGTCAAATAACTGTAAGCCACCCTGCACAATCAATGAACCAACAGCATTGCCTAAGGCTACACATTCTCTCCCAGACTCATGGATAGCAATTTTGAAGAGTAGCATAAGGTAAAAAGTCCATCCAGTATGCATAATAATACAGTCCACACTCAAATGCAATTACTCTAATTTGTTTCATTTTGGAGATGTCACGTCCTGGTCAGGGTGTGACTCGGGTGGAAAACTCTATGTTCTTTGTTTCTATGTTTTGGCCGGGTATGGTTCTCAATCAGGGACAGCTGTCTATCGTTGTCTCTGATTGGGAATCATACTTAGGTAGCCTTTTTTCCTTTTTGTATTTGTGGGTAGTTGTTTTTGTTAGTGTCATTATAGCCTAAGCTAGCTTCACGGTCGTTTATTTGTTCTTTGTTTTGTTGTCGACATTTATCAAATAAAACTAAATATACGCTCACCATGCTGCACCTTGGTCCGGTCATTTCCATGACGACAGCAATCGTGACAGGAGAATACAGTACCATCAAAAGTTTGGACACACCTACTCATTCAATGTTTTTTTCAATTTAATTTGACTATTTTCTACATTGTAGAATAATAGTGAAGACATCAAAAGAGCCCAATCCAGCCAAATAAATATCCGCCATGTTGGAGTCAACAGAAGTTAGAAATAACATTATAAATATGATCTTCATCAGAATGCACTCCCAGGAATCCCAGTTCGACAATAAATGACTAATTTGTTCCATACAGTTCCATAAAGTCCATCATTTATGTCCAAATAGCCACTTGTTGTTAGCGTGTTCAGCCCAGTAATCCATCTTCATGAGGCACGAGCACTACGTCAAGACAAAAACTCAAAGTTCCGTTACAGGTCACGGAAACAAGTCAAACGATGTATAGAATCAATCTTTAGGATGTTTTTAACATAAATCATCAATAAGGTTCCAACCGGAGAATTCAATAGTCTGTAGAAAAGCACTGAAACGAGAGCTAAATCTGTCGGGACCGCGCGTCACGAGCCTGAGACACTCTGCCAGTCCCATGACTCATTCAGCTCCCATTCCCCCCTTATTTATAGCAGAAGCCTGAAACAAGTTTCTAAAGATGGTTGACATCTAGTGGAAGCCGTAGGAAGTGCAACTTGACCCCATAGACACTGTGTATTCGGTAGGACAAGTTTTGAAAAACTACAAACCTCAGATTTCCCTCTTCCTGGTTGGATTTTTCTCAGGTTTTCGCCTGCCATATGAGTTATGTTATACTCACAGACATCATTCAAACAGTTTTAGAAACTTCAGAGTGTTTTCTATCCAATGCTAATAATAATATATATTAGCATCTGGGACTGAGTAGGAGGCAGTTCACTCTGTGCACGCTATTCATCCAAAAGTGAAAATGCTGCCCCCTATCCCAAAAAGGTTAACTGAGTCAGATTGTTAGGCCTCCTTGCTCAAATACGCTTTTTCAGTTCTGCCCACACATTTCTATATGATTGAGGTCAGGGCTTTGTGATATACCAATACCTTGACTTTGTTGTCCTTAAGCCATTTTGCACAACTTTGGAAGTATGCTTGGGGTCATTGTCCATTTGGAAGACCAATTTGTGACCAAGCTTTAACTTCCTGACGGTCTTTAGATGTTGCTTCAATATACAGTGCCTTGCGAAAGTATTCGGCCCCCTTGAACTTTGCGACCTTTTGCCACATTTCAGGCTTCAAACATAAAGATATAAAACTGTATTTTTTTGTGAAGAATCAACAACAAGTGGGACACAATCATGAAGTGGAACGACATTTATTGGATATTTCAAACTTTTTTAACAAATCAAAAACTGAAAAATTGGGTGTGCAAAATTATTCAGCCCCCTTAAGTTAAAACTTTATAGCGTCACCTTTTGCTGCGATTACAGCTTTAAGTCGCTTGGGGTATGGCTCTATCAGTTTTGCACATCGAGAGACTGAAATTTTTTTCCCATTCCTCCTTGCAAAACAGCTCGAGCTCAGTGAGGTTGGATGGAGAGCATTTGTGAACATCAGTTTTCAGTTCTTTCCACAGATTCTCGATTGGATTCAGGTCTGGACTTTGACTTGGCCATTCTTACACCTGGATATGTTTATTTTTGAACCATTCCATTGTAGATTTTGATTTATGTTTTGGATCATTGTCTTGTTGGAAGACAAATCTCCGTCCCAGTCTCAGGTCTTTTGCAGACTCCATCAGGTTTTCTTCCAGAATGGTCCTGTATTTGGCTCCGTCCATCTTCCCATCAATTTTAACCATCTTCCCTGTCCCTGCTGAAGAAAAGCAGGCCCAAACCATGATGCTGCCACCACCATGTTTGACAGTGGGGATGGTGTGTTCAGCTGTGTTGCTTTTACGCCAAACATAACGTTTTGCATTATTGCCAAAAAGTTCAATTTTGGTTTCATCTGACCAGAGCACCTTCTTCCACATGTTTGGTGTGTCTCCCAGGTGGCTTGTGGCAAACTTTAAACGACACTTTTTATGGATATCTTTAAGAAATGGCTTTCTTCTTGCCACTCTTCCATAAAGGCCAGATTTGTGCAATATACGACTGATTGTTGTCCTATGGACAGAGTCTCCCACCTCAGCTGTAGATCTCTGCAGTTCATCCAGAGTGATCATGGGCCTCATGGCTGCATCTCTGATCAGTCTTCTCCTTGTATGAGCTGAAAGTTTAGAGGGACGGCCAGGTCTTGGTAGATTTGCAGTGGTCTGATACTCCTTCCATTTCAATATTATCGCTTGCACAGTGCTCCTTGGGATGTTTAAAGCTTGGGAAATCTTTTTGTATCCAAATCCGGCTTTAAACTTCTTCACAACAGTATCTCGGACCTGCCTGGTGTGTTCCTTGTTCTTCATGATGCTCTCTGCGCTTTTAACGGACCTCTGAGACTATCACAGTGCAGGTGCATTTATACGGAGACTTGATTACACACAGGTGGATTGTATTTATCATCATTAGTCATTTAGGTCAACATTGGATCATTCAGAGATCCTCACTGAACTTCTGGAGAGAGTTTGCTGCACTGAAAGTAAAGGGGCTGAATAATTTTGCACGCCCAATTTTTCAGTTTTTGATTTGTTAAAAAAGTTTGAAATATCCAATAAATGTCGTTCCACTTCATGATTGTGTCCCACTTGTTGTTGATTCTTCACAAAAAAATACAGTTTTATATCTTTATGTTTGAAGCCTGAAATGTGGCAAAAGGTCGCAAAGTTCAAGGGGTCCGAATACTTTCGCAAGGCACTGTATCAACATAATTTTTCTACCTCATGATGTCATCTATTTTGTGAAGTGCACCAGTCCCTCCTGCAGCAAAGCACCACCACAACATAATGCTGCCACCCTTGTGTTTTGCGGTTGGCATGGTGTTCTTTGGCTTGCAAGCCTCCCCCTTTTTACTCCAAACATAACAAATCAAATGTATTTATATAGCCCTTCGTACATCAGCTGATATCTCAAAGTGCTGTACAGAAACCCAGCCTAAAACCCCAAACAGCAAGCAATGCAGGTGCAGAAGCACGGTGGCTAGGAAAAACTCCCTAGAAAGGCCAAAACCTAGGAATAAACCTAGAGAGGAACCAGGATATGTGGGGTGGCCAGTCCTCTTCAGGCTGTGCCGGGTGGAGATTGTAACAGAACATGGCCAAGATGTTTAAATGTTCATAAATGACCAGCATGGTCAAATAATAATAATCACAGGCAGAACAGTTGAAACTGGAGCAGCAGCACGTCCAGGTGGACTGGGGACAGCAACGATGGTCATTATGGCCAAACAGTTCTGTTTTTGTTTCATCAGACCAGAGGACATTTCTAAAAGAATTATGATATTCGTCCCCATGTGCAGTTGCAAACCAAAGTCTGGCTTTTTTATGGTGGGTTTGGAGCAGTGGCTTCTTCCTTGCTGAGCGGCCTTTCAGGTTATGATGATATAGGACTCGTTTTACTGTGGATTTAGATATTTTTGTACCTGTTTCCTCCAGCATCTTCACAAAGTCCTTTGGTGTTGTTATGGGATTGAGTTGCACTTTTCGGACCAACATACGTTAATCTCTAGTAGACAGAACGCGTCTCTTTCCTGGAGGTATGATGGCTGCGTGGTCCCATGGTGTTTATACTTGCGTACTATTGTTTGTACAGATGAATGTGGTACCTTCAGGCATTTGGAAATTGCTCCCAAGGATGAACCAGACTTGTGGACGTCTACAATATTTTTTCTGAGGTCCTGGCTGATTTCTTTTGATTTTTCCATGATGTCAAGCAAAAAGGCAGTGAGTTTGTAGGTACGCCTTGAAATACATCCACAGGTACACCTCCAATTGACTCTAATTATGTCAATTAGCCTATCAGAAGATTCTAAAGCCATGACATAATTTTCTGCAATTTCCAAGCTGTTTAAAGGCACAGTCAACTTAGTATATGTAAACTTCTCACCCACTGGAATTGTGAGACAGTAAATTATAAGTGAAATAATCTGCCTGTAAACAATTGTTGGAAATATTACTTGCGTCATGCACAAAATAGAAGTCCTAACCGACATGCCGAAATTTGTGGAGTGGTTGAAAACCGAGTTTTAATGACTCCAACCTAAGTGTATGTAAACTTCCGACATCAACTGTATATATACCTTT
This sequence comes from Oncorhynchus mykiss, assembly GCF_057628025.1. NCBI lineage: Eukaryota > Metazoa > Chordata > Actinopteri > Salmoniformes > Salmonidae > Oncorhynchus > Oncorhynchus mykiss. The sequence continues at coordinate 40,179,014 of NC_143022.1, forward strand.
CTACTAGGAGGAGTCAACTCCTTTCACATCTAGACAGGCAATACATCTCTGTTGCTCGTCAGGAGCTTAATTGGTTCCTCTCAATGGTGTAGTCATGGCAATGCCTCATGCTAGAACCTTTGTGAGCATGGAAGTGCAGTGCATTCACAACGTATTCCGACCCCATTTCTTTTTCCATATTTTGTTACGTTACAGCCTTATTCTAAAATGGATTAAATATTTTTTTTCTCTCATCAATCTACATACAATACCCCATAATGACATGCAAAAACATGTTTTTAGGCATTTTTGCAAATATATCAACGAAAAAAGACCCTTTACTCTGTAGTTTGTTGAAGCCCCTTTGGCAGTGATTACAGCCTCAAGACTTCTTGGGTATGACGCTACAAGCTTGGTACACCTGCATTTTGGGAGTTTCCCCCATTCGTCTTTGCAAATCCTCTCAACCTTAGTCAGGTTGAATGGGGAGCGTTGCTGCTCAGCTATGGGGAGCGTTGCTGCTCGGGGTTCAAATCTGGGCTCTGGCTTAGCCACTCAAGCACATTCAGAGATTCATCCCAAAGCCACTCCTGTGTTGTCCTGGTTGTGTGCTTAGGGTCATTGTCCTGTTGGAACGTGAACCTTCACCCCAGTCTGAGGTCTTGAGCAGGTTTTCATCAAGGATCTCTATGTACTTTGCTCTAATCATCTTTCCCTCGATCCTGACTGGTCTCATAGTTCCTGCCGCAGAAAAACAGCACCACAGAATGATGCTGCCACCACCATGATTTACCATATGGATGGTGCCAGGTTTCCTCCAGACGTGACGCTTGGCATTCAGGACAAAGAGTTCAATCTTGGTTTCATTAGACCTTCATTAGAATAGTGCTTCATTAGAATAGTGCTTTTTGGTCTAAACTACACTCGCCGTGTTTGGAGGAAGAAGACGGATGAGTACAACCCCAAGAACACCATCCCAACCGTGAAGCATAGAGTTGGAAACATCATTCTTTGGGGATGCTTTTCTGCAAAGGGGCCAGGACGACTGCGCCATATTGAGGGGAGGATGGATGGGGCAAAGTATTGCGAGATCTTGGCCAACAACCTCCCTTCCTCAGTAAGAGCATTGAAGATGGGTTGTGGCTGGGTCTTCCAGCATGACAATGACCCGAAACACACAGCCAGGGCAACTAAGGAGTGGCTCCATAAGAAGCATCTCAAGGTCCTGGAGTGGCCTAACCAGTCTCCAGACCTGAAGCCAATAGAAAATCTTTGGAGGGAGCTGAAAGTCCGTATTGCTCAGTGACAGCCCCGAAACCTGAAGGATCTGGAGAAGGTCTGTATGGAGGAGTGGGCCAAAATCCCTGCAGCAGTGTGTGCAAACCTGGTCAAGAACTACAGGAAATGTATAATCTCTCTAATTGCAAACAAAGTTTTCTGTGCCAAATATTAAGTTCTGCTTTTCTGATGTATCAAATACTTATGTCATGCAATAAAATGCAAATGAATTACTTAAAAATCATACAATGTTATTTTCTGGATAATTTATTTAGATTCCGTCTCTCACAGTTGAAGTGTACCTATGATAAATATTACAGACCTCTACATGCTTTGTAAGTAGGAAAACCTGCAAAATTGGCAGTGTATCAAATACTTGTTCTCCTCACTGTATATGGCAAAAAATGTTGTTTGAAACCATGACGATTCCCACTCTCCCTTAGCCTAACTCTATACCTTCGGGATACTGTTCTGCTGGGGTCCACAAAAATGAAGGCTCTAAAAACATCCTTATGCTTGTACCAAGACTTCCCCGTCAAGCTGCAGGTTACAATAGGTGTTCCCACGCCACATCATCCTCACTTCGCCCCCAGTCTCCCCATTCTCCCTTCTTGGCCACCCGATATACACGTGCGGTGGTCTTAATCAACTTTACCTCATATTGAGGTAAATCAGCACTGTATACACGTTTCAACATCAACGCCTTCAGAAGGTGATATCCCAGCAATGCTAACAAGGTAACCCTGCTACCACTAACACTGCCCATGATGCATATTTCAAGATTCCCCTTATTTGCTCCTTAGTCCAATTCCATGCTGTAACTATAGAATCCTTCACCAATACTACCGCTCTCTCAGTTTCTGTTCCTGCAGCGACTGCCATGAGAAGAGCTATTGAATCTGTCTCATGCTCTTTCTTGATCTCCCATTGCCCTTGTGGTTCACTGATAGATCTAGGACTGAATCATTCAGATACTCCCTACCGGTCTCCCAAGTCTTACCCAGCTTGCTATTCAGCGCCACCAAAATCTCCAATGACAATGACAATTGTCAATCTATCCTTTTATATGGTGCATTAACCATTAAAGCAACTGACACAAAGACTATGGCAGTTAAAGTAGCTCCCAGACCCCAACCAACCATTTTTTACAGTGGCATCTACGTTTCCTTTTTAGTTCCACTTTCTCTATCATAGCGTCTTCCAGCTAACCCATTATGCAGCTGGATCTCGTTTCACATGAGAAGTGTGTACCAACCGAGGAGAGGATGTGGTCTTCACAGCTGCAGGTTCTGTAAGGAGTACTGTGTGTGGTCCGGACCAACATGTACACTCGGTCTCTGGGATTCAGCCCGTGCTCTCTTATCGCTGGGCGCCTGCTCCTTATGGGCTGCTTTCACTTGTGAATATACTCACTGCAACACTTGGGTCATTTTCTGACATTAGGACAACATAGATTCTCCCATTATTGCCAGATCACACATTTCTGACATGTGAATAACAGCTCCTGGTACTCTCATCTGTCTCCCCATTAGCACTTGATGTGGCATGAGTCACCCAGTCTTTTGGCCAATTTTTCCTTAACCTTTTCATACGTGAGTTCCAAATATTTCTAACGGTCGCCCCAGCATGAGTTGTTTTATGCACGTGATGTCTCTGTTGCAAAATGAGATTGTTACGCAACAGGACAGTTAACACGTGCTTCCTGCTAATTAACTGTAGGCTGTTTCAACTAATCAGTTTCAAATTATTTTCTAACAAGTTGTATTTTCTTGAATTTAGGGTTGTTCCGAACTCATTAATTCACATAGAAGTATCTCTAAAAGCCTTGATGTTCATCAGTCCACAATTGGAAACATTGTCTATAAATGGAGAAATTTCAGCACTGTTGCTACTCTCCCTAGGAGTGGCTGTCCTGTAAAGATGACTGCTAGAGCACAGTGCAGAATGCTCAATGAGGTTAAGAAGAATCCTAGAGTTTTAACTAAAGACGCACAGACATCTCTGGAACATGCTAATCTCTGTTGACAAGTCTATGATACGTAAAACACTAAACAAGAATGGTGTTCATGGGAGGACACCACGGAAAACATCTGTGTCTGAAGTTTGCAAAAGTGCACCTAGATGTTCCACAGCACTACTGGCAAAGTATTCTGTGGACAGATGAAACTACAGTTGAGTTGTTTGAAGGAAACACACAACACTATGTGTGGAGAAAAAAAAGGAACAGCACATCAAAACCTCATCCCACCTGTAAAGTATGGTGGAGGGAGCATCATGGTTTGGGGCTGCTTTGCTGCCTCACGGCCTGGACAGCTTGCTATCATCGACGGAAAAAGTAATCCCCAAGTTTATCAAGACATTTAGCAGGAGAATGTTAGGCTGTCTGTCTGCCAATTGAAGCTCAACAGAAGCTGGATTATGCAACAGAACAATGACCCAAAACACAGAAGTAAATCAACAACAGAATGGCTTCAACAGAAGAAAATAAGCCAGAGTCCTGACCTCAACCTGATTGAAATGCTGTGGCATGACCTCAAGAGAGCAGTTCACACCAGACATCCCAAGAATATTGCTGAACTGAAACAGTTTTGTAAAGAAGTGTGGTCCAAAATTCCTCCTGACCATTGTGCAGGCCTGATCCGCAACAATAGAAAACGTTTGGTTAAGGTTATTGCTGCCAAAGGCGGGTAAACCATTTATTAAATCCAAGGGTTCACATACTTTTTCCACCAAGCACTGTGAATGTTTACAAATGAAAACATAATTATTTGTGTGTTATTAGTTTAAGCAGACTGTTTTTCTATTGTTGTGACCTTTGATGATGTTCAAATCAAACTTTATGACCAATTTATGCAGAAATCCAGGTATTTCCAAAGGGTTCACATACTTTTTCTTGCCACTGTACATGTAAAGTACTCAATAAGTTCTAGTATGGTAACATGAATATGTATATTTCAAGCTAGAATCCAACTCCTCAAATTAATAATCAAAGGGAGTTTTAAAAGCAGGATGCTTTTTGATGATGTGTTTGATGGGAATTTCAATTTCATTTGCTTTGATGTCAGAGTGGTTAGATGGACAAAAGAGCCCTGAGTGCGAGGCCTTTAGCGACCTGATGGTCGTTATCAAGTTGGCTACTACTAAAGCATGTCCAGAGTGCATAAAAGGAGATTGCCATGACTCTACAGTCACATGGAATTTTACTGTGGTCATGACTCATGACTGCCGGTGTGGCTGTATACAGTCACCTCAACAGCACTAGCAAGGATCAATCAGTTTGGCTGCATTACCGTTATTAGTCAAATGCCAGCTACAAACAAACTATCTAGCCAGAAGGATTAGTCTCGGTGTCACGGCCGTCGAATGAAGTAGACCAAAGCGCAGCGTGGTGAACGTACATATTCCTTTGATTCCGAAATGACGCCGACAAAAACAATAAACAACAACCGTGAAGCTTAAGGGCTATGTGCCACAAACAAAGTTAACTTCCCACACTGAAAGGAGGGAAAGGGCTACCTAAGTATGCTTCCCAATCAGAGACAACGATAGACAGCTGTCCCTGATTGAGAACCATACCCGGCAAAAACATAGAAATACAAAATCATAGAAAACAAAAACAGAATGACCACCCCAAATCACACCCTGACCAAACCAAATAGAGACATAAAAAGGCTCTCTAAGGTCAGGGCGTGACACTTGGGAGTATTGTAGATTCAGGCAGTCCGTGCGCTTGGTGTACACACCAATCCCTTCAGTCAGTCTGTGCGCTCAGTGTACACACCAATCACAGAGAAATCACCAACTATCCAAGGAAGAAGCATGCTAGAACATACAGTACCAATAAAACATTTGGACACAACTACTCATTCCAGGAATTTTCTTTATTTTTTACAATTTTCTACATTGTAAAATAATAATAGAGACCTAAAATAACATATATGGAATAATGTAGTAACCAAAAAAGTGTTATACAAACCAAAATATATTTAATATTTGAGATTCTTCAAAGTAGCCACCCTTTGCCATTAAAGCTTTGCTCACTCTTGGCATTCTCTCAGCCAGCTTCATGAGGTAGTCACCTGGAACCTCTTTGGGATAGGGGGCAGCATTTTCACTTTTGGATAAATAGCGTGCCCAATATAAGATATGCATATTATTAGTAGATATGGATAGAAAACACTGAAGTTTCTATAACTGTTTGAATCATGTCTGTGAGTATAACAGAACTTATGTAGCAGGCAAAACCGAGAGGACTAACCATTCAGAAAAAAAAAATTGAGGTCACTGTCTATTCAATGAATTTCTATTGGGGAACTGGATTTCTCAGGGACTTGTTTGCAGTTCCTACCGCTTCCACTGGATGTGACCAGTCTTTGGAAAATGGTTGAGGTTATTCCTTTGTGAAATGAAGAATTATGGCCGTCTTGAAACAGTGTTGAGAGTTGGGCAAGACTAGAAAAGTAGCGTCAGTTTGTTGTTGTCCTGTATTGAAAACAGATAGACCCGTCTTCAATTTGATCGATTATTAACGTTTATTAACGCGCTGTCCTTTGGTCTGATGAGTCCAAATTCAAGTGTTTTGGTTCCAAGCGCTGTGTCTTTATGAGACGCAGAGTAGGTGAACGGATGATCTCCGCATGTGTGGTTCCCACTGTGAAGCATGGATGAGGTGTGCTTTGCTGGTGACACCGTCTGGCACACTTAATCAGCATGTGTACCACAGCATTCTGCAGCGATATGCCATCCCATCTGGTTTGCGCTTAGTGGAACTATCATTTTTCAACAGGACAATGACCCAAAACACACCTCCAGGCTGTGTAAGGGGCTATATAACCAAGGAGAGTGATGGAGTGCTGCATCAGATGACATTGTGGTTATTGCTGAGTGAAACCAATGGGGTGATTGAATCTAAATGCCTTCCCTTTTCTCCTTCTGTCCATTCCATTGTCTGTGATTTCAGCTAGCATCTAGACGGATCAAACCTATGGACTCTGAACTTCCCCTCCTATTAACACACTCTATTTCTCTCCACTATATGGCAGTATACTCTTACACTAATTATATTCATTCTAGTCATGTATTAGTTTCAGTTATTTATTCATCATCTGATTGTATATTGTAATCAATTGTCTTAAATACTAATAATATGATTAAGTTAACCTATATCTTCTTCCACTTTTTCCTGACTTTCCTAGTTAAATAAAGGTTAAATAAAATTAAAATAAATAAAATTAGAGTCAGGTAGGAGCCCCGAAGAGTATGTAGGGAGGGCCAGCATTATGTATGTATTTTTAAAATAGTAATTGTTATGTGTTATGCTGAAACTCTTACTGCCGTGGTACATCAACTTGCCGAGGTGAATGCTCATGCTACTTTATGCATTAGCTTATGTCCCTTTATCAACTGCACATTTTTGCCATGGCATGTTGTTTGTATCACTGGGAGAGCGCACGTTGAAGTTATGGTGCTATATTTACTAATGCTTCGTTGTTTCTACTATTGCCCCATCAATGCATGGCCTGGTATTTGTTTTCTTCTCTGAGTGTGTGGGAATCTGAAAGACATGACTCTCTCCACATTGTTGTTATACATCTGTATAAAAATGCCCTGCAGCACTCTGCCTGTGTCCATAGTTGTCCCTTTTCACTTCTTATCACTGAGTCATGAGGTGTAACACAAATCCACTTTTTGTCTTCATCATTGTTGTATGAAATTGGCTATTAGATGATTGTCAGGGACAAATAGGAACTAATACGTACATGCACTGCAACTATTTGCTGGAAGATGCACAAAATGCAAATGCCGGATGGACACAAATTCCTGGCCAAATTTGACGCAAGCATGCATGAATATAGACAGGAACACATCGACACACAAACTTAAATATCTACTTTCATTGTCAAATCCTGAAGCAGAATATGTTCCAGCTGTTGCTAATGCTGAAGGAGAAGCAAGGTGGAAGGGTATGGCAAGGGGAGAAGATAAGCTTCCCCTTGAAGCAGGAGACTGATATTGCTCACTATCACTGTCATTGTTTGAACATAGTGAGAGATTGTCTTTATGAAACCCAAACTCCTTTGATTTCAATAATGCCTTTTAAAGTAAAGTTTCACCCATTTTGAATGTTATATTATTGTTGTGCCTCTCTGAGCGATGTTCTGATGATTCCATGTGTCATTTCATGTTGTTTTCATGTATATGAGCTACTGCCATTCAAGCAGGCAGAAATGTGGCCCATATGACAAAGCATTGCGATAAAGCCGCCCTGAAAACACTGGAAGTTAATAGGAATATGGCTACGACTAGGAGTGTGACACTCACGAAGACGTCTATTATACATGTCAGATTTCCATACTGGCTGATGTCATAACTGGCTGATGTAGTTTGACGTAGTTCTGTCCTTGAGCTGTTCTTGTCTATTAATGTTCTATATTATGTCATGTGTCATGTTTTGTGTGGACTCCAGGAAGAGCAACTGCTGCTTTTGCAACAGCTAATGGGTCCTAATAAAATACCAAATAACGTGGGTGGTTGTCTTCTCTTGAATGAGCCATTGATCATATTTTTCCGATATTCCAACCTCAATAAATTTGTGATTTAACAGAGGGTCTAACACATTTCTCTTATTTGTCTTCAGACAAGGGTGCATTGCAAGGTGACGTTGCAAATGTCAGACTCCACTCTGTGAGACACATCGATCTGCAGGTTGGACATGGTGAGATTGTAGACTCCAAAATTGATTGTGCAGTTTGTTTAGGTGATTTTAAAGCAAACTAGCTACCAATCAATCACATGTATTTATAAAGCCCTTCTTACATCAGCTGATGTCACAAAGTGCTGTACAGAAACCCAGTCTAAAACCCCAAACAGCAAGGAATACACGTGAAAAAGCACGGTTGCTAGGAAGAACTACATAGCTATTTCCCATGCCAAAATTTACTTTGGTATTATTGTGTGTACCTACTTTTGCTAGCCAGCCAGCCCATTGAGAGAGCATTCCTTTGTGGGTTTTGTTGTCGACTTGAACTGTAACAGATTTCCACAACACTTTTCACACGTTGCAAACAACCTTATTATAATGACAAAATTAAACATTTGTTCACAAAAAATATTGTTCTCTGAGTAAACACTGTACATTATAGGACTTAGTGGTTTCGGGTGGATATTTCCTTTAATATCCCTAGCAATGACGTATGTCATGAACATTTTTTGTTAATCTCTGTCTTCTGTATGTTTTTACATTTATCTGATTCAATCTACATATACAGTGGCTTCCGAGAGTATTCACCCCCCTTGGCATTTTTCCTATTTTTTTGCCTTACAAAAACTGGAATTAATATAGATTTTTGGGGGGTTTGTATCATTTCATTTACACAACATGCCTAATACTTTGAAGATGCAAAATATGTTTTATTGTGAAACAAACAACAAATAAAACAAAAAAACAGAACTTGTAGGGCCACCTTTTGCAGCAATTACAGCTGCAAGTCTCTTGGGGTATGCCTTTATCAGCTTGCCACATCTAGCCACTGGGATTTTTGTCCTTTCTTCAAGGCAAAACTGCTCCAGCTCCTTCAAGTTGGATGGGTTCCGCTGGTATACAGCAGTCTTTAACTCTTACCACAGATTCTTAATTGGATTGATGTCTGGGCTTTGACTAGGCCATTCCACAACATTTAAATGTTTCTCCTTAAACCACTCGAATGTTGCTTTAGCAGAATGCTTGGGGTCATTGTCCTGCTGGAAGGTGAACCTCCGTCCCAGTCTCAAATCTCTGGAAGCCTGAAACAGGTTTCCCTCAAGAATTTCCCTGTATTTAGCTCTTTCCATCATTCCTTCAATTCTGACCAGTTTCCCAGTCCCTGCCGATGAAAAACATCTCCACAGCTTGATGCTGCCACCACCTTGCTTCACTGTGGGGATGGTTTCTCGGGGTGATGAGAGGTGTTGGGTTTGCGCCAAACATAGCGTTTTCCTTGATGGCCAAAAAGCTACATTTTTGTCTCATCTGACCAGAGTACCTTCTTCCATATGTTTGGGGCGTCTCCCACATGCCTGAAGCAATTGCTTTTTCCTGGCCACTCTCCGCAAAGCCCAGCTCTGTGGAGTGTACGGCTTAAAGTGGTCCTATGGACAGATACTCAATCTCCGCTGTGGAGCTCCTTCAGGTTTATCTTTGGTCTCAAATCAAAATCAAATCTAATCGTATTCGTCACATACACATGGTTAGCGGATATTAATGTGAGTGTAGCAAAATGCTTGTGCTTCTAGTTCCGACCATGCAGTAATATCTAACAAGTAATCCAACAATTTCACCACAACTACCTTGTACTCACAAGTGTAAAGGATTGAATAAGAATATGTACATAAAAATATATATGGATGAGCCATGGCCAAAATTATTAAAGTGGCTAGAGATTGAGTCAGTATGTTGGTAGCAGCCACTCAATGTTAGTGATGGCTGTTAACAGTCTGATGGCCTTGAGATAGAAGGTGTTTTTCAGTCTCTCGGTCCAATCTTTGATGCACCTGTACTGACCTCGCCTTCTGGATGATAGCGGGGTGAACAGGCAGTGGCTCGGCTGGTTGTGTCTTTGTTGCCTCTCTGATTAATGCCCTCCTTGCCTGGTCCGTGAGTTTTGGTGGGCAGCCCTCTCTTGGCAGGTTTGTTGTGGTGCCATATTCTTCCCATTTTTTTTATAATGGATTTAATGGTGCTCCGTGGGATGTTCAAAGATTCAGATATTCTTTTATAACCCAACCCTGATCTGTACATCTCCACAACTTCGTCCCGGACCTGTTTGGAGAGCTCCTTGGTCTTCATGGTGCCGCTTGCTTGGTGGTGTTGCAGACTCTGGGGCCTTTCAGAACAGGTTTTTATATACTGATATCATGTGACACTTAGATTGCACACAGGTGGACTTTATTTAACTAATTATGTGACTTCTGAAGGTAATTGGTTGCACCAGATCTTATTTAGGGGCTTCATAGCAAAGGGGGAGAATACATATGCATGCACCGTTTTTTTTTTTTAAACAAGTTATTTTTTATATTTCACTGTGTATGTCCATTACATAAAATCCAAATAAAATCCATTTAAATTACAGGTTGAAATGCAACAAGATGAATGAAAAAAGCTCTGACGAAGGCCGTGAGGCCGATACGTAAGCTTATTAAAGATCAGTGATACCATCAAGAGCAGTGTGCAGTTTCCTTTTTTCATTCGTCTTGCTCAACTATTGACATGCACCTGCAAAAAGTTTGCAACAAAATAGGAAAAACGCCAAGGGGGATGAATACTTTTGCAAGGCACTGTCCTCTGTCAGGGGCAGATAACTCTGTTCCTGGAGTGCTGCGGTTAGTGCAGGATTGTGTACCAAAGAGGCACCACACCTGACCAACTGAGCTAATTTATCAGCTAAATTCAACACACCTGATCTTCCAGGTCAGTTAAATTCAAAAACATTAAGTGCCTGCGGTACTCCAGGTCTAGGGTTGCCTACCCCTGATCTATGTTCTCTTTAAGTCAATATATATATATACACACTTTTCCACTCTATTTTTATTTATTCATACAGAGAATGGCTTGCCATGGATTGGTCTTCCTTCAGTTAGATATTGTCAGTTGCTGGTTCTATTAACTTGTCCAGTGTTAAGCTGACATGGTTAACACGGGATGCTTGACCTACCGTAGGCTAATGTGATTAGCATGAGGTTGTAAAAAACAAGAACATTTCCCAGGACATAGACATATCTGGTATTGGCAGATAGCTTAAATTCTTGTAATTTGACGGACTGTCCAATTTACAGTAGTTACTACAGTGAAAGTGTACTGTTTGAAAGAGTATTGTTTGAGGAGAGTGCACAATTATGAACTTGTAAATGTATTAACCTTTTATGGCTGCAGGGGAAGTATTGAGTAGCTTGGATGAAAAGGTGCCCATTGTAAACAGCCAGCTCCTCAGTCTCAGTTGCTAATATATGCATATTATTGTAGTATTGGATAGAAAATGTGTGATTAACAGAACTGATATTGCAGGCGAAACCCTGTGGAAAAGCAAAAATCTATTTTGAAAACTCCATGTTCCATAGCCTCCCTTTGCTGGATTTAAAGGGATATGAACCAGATTCCTTTTCCTATCGCTTCCTCAAGGTGTCAACAGTCTTCAGACATAGTTTCAGGCTTTTATTTGGAAAAATGAGCCAGATCGATAACATCGCGTCAAGTGGTCACATGAGTTTTGCTCGCGCAACAGAATTTGGACAGCCATTGTTTTCCACTCTCCTACTGTGAAAGACATTTGCGGTTGATATATTATAGATTATATATTTTAAGAACAACCTGATGCTGGATTATAAAAAAACGTTTGACATGTTTCTGTGGACATTATCGAAACTATTAGGAATTTTCGTCTGCGTTGTCTTAAGCACTCTTTTCTGTGGATTTCTGAACATAACGCAACAAACATATGGAGGTATTTTGGATATAAAAATCATCTTTATGGAACAAACAAAACATTTGTTGTGTAACTGGGAGTCTCGTGAGTGAAAACATCCGAAGATCATCGATAAATTTGATTGCTTTTCTGATTTTCGTGACCAAGCTTCCTGATGCTAAGTGTACAGAATGTTTTGTTGTGCGATCGATAAACTTACACAAACGCTTGGATTGCTTTCGCTGAAAAGCATAATTTCAAAATCTGACACGACAGGTGGATTAACAAAAGGCTAAGCTGTGTTTTCCTATATTGCACTTGTGATGTCATGAATATAAATATTTGTACTAATATTTATTGAACGTAGCGCTATGCTATTCAGCGGTTGTTGATGACACTTGTCCCGATACCGGGATTGTAGCCATAACAAGTTAATAAACCATTTAGGCACATTTGGGCAGTCTTGATACAACATTTTGAACAGAAATGGATCAGTCAAAAACTTTCGCTCTGTCGTAACCGGCCGCGACCGGGAGGTCCGTGGGGCGACGCACAATTGGCCTAGCGTCGCCCGGGTTAGGGAGGGCTTGGTCGGTAGGGGTGTCCTTGTCTCATCGCGCACCAGCGACTCCTGTGGCGGGCTGGGCGCAGTGTACGCTAACCAAGGTGGCCAGGTGCACGGTGTTTCCTCCGGCGCATTGGTGCGGCTGGCTTCCGGGTTGGATGTGCGCTGTGTTAAGAAGCAGTGCGGCTTGGTTGGGTTGTGTATCGGAGGACGCATGACTTTCAACCTTCGTCTCTCCCGAGCCCGTACGGGAGTTGTAGCGATGAGACAAGATAGTAGCTACTACAACAATTGGATACCACGGAATTGGGGAGAAAAAGGGGTAAAATTCAACAAAAAAATAAATAAATAAATAAATAAAAATAAAACACTTTGCACATGTGGTCAGTGTGTGGTCAAAATCTAAATTGTGTCCTTTCTCTTGGGACCAAAACAAAAAAACTATTGTTTTTTTCTTTGTATTATCTTTTACCAGATCTAATGTGTTATATTCTTCTACATTAATTTCACAATTCCACGAACTTCAAAGTATTTCCTTTCAAATGGTATCAAGAATATGCATATCCTTGCTTCAGGTCCTGAGCTACAAGTAGTCAGATTTGGGTATCTAATTTTAAGCAACATTTAAAAATAAAAAAAACGGGTCCGATCCTTAAGATTTAAAAACACTCAGGACATATGTAAGAAACATGTACACATGTACACATGTTTAACCCCTTTTGTGTCGGCACAAAACTACCTGTACTGTACATCCATTTGTTTTTTAAAACCGGTACTGGTTACCTTCAGATGAGTCCCGTGACACCTGTGGGGGTGGTAGAGCAAAATGGACAACACCGGATTCGTAAGAGTCTCCCTTTTCCATCGAATGGGTTAATTTCTAAAGACATTTACATGAGAAGACCAATTTTCGTGATGTCTCATGGTCTGACAACTACCATTCTAGCACCTTTCACCGCAGATGCGGAGGTGTGACACTGGTGGATTGAGACGCATCAAATGCAAACAGATATCTCTAACTTAAAATGACGGATTTTGATGGGTATTTTTTTGTTACGTAACTAAGATTCTGTTCAATCGACTCTAAGGGGTTAATAACCCTCTCTCTTGCCCTGAGACTTAAACACAGCCTATCAGTTGTTTACCATATTTTTAATTGTCATGGACTATGACCAGTAGAGACGTTCAGCTTTGACAGACAAGGTGCAGATGCCAGCAAAAGGAGGAGGACTGGGAAGTCCACCTGACCGAGCACATGAAAAGGTCCTACTCTGGGCTGCCGTTCTGCTACAGTGATCTTGTCGCCATCAGGAGACAGCAAGAGAACACTACATGGAGCGAGTCAGGCGCCTGGTGGTGTACTATGCGCACTACAGCGAGGCACAAAGAAACGCAAGACGCAGTCACAGAAGACCTGCAGCGATGGTCGCGAGTCCTCTTCGTGTCCATTGCCCGCCAGCTCCATAGCCTCCGTCTGATGAAAAAACTGAGTCTATTGTCCTGCTGCAGAAGGCCGCTTCACACCTATGTGTTAGGGACCAGGTTGCCAGGGAACAGAGTCAGCTGACGTGGTCAGCCAATTAGTGGCCTAGCCTGAGAGTAGCAGAACAGAACTCTGCCTCTCTATTTCCAAACTCCTGTCCTCCACCTCAATTCAAATCTGGACCCTTTCCACGTGGACAATGCTTGTTCTGGACCACCTGACTGGTGTTTAGTGTGTCATAAACAACTTACACTATAACACTACACTATGACTTCCACTAGTTTCCTCCTCTATTCCTGTTTGCTGTGTGTGTTTGGTGTGGAAAGAAAGTGTGTAATATATCCCCGTGTTCTGCTGAGAACCGTTATCAGTTCTCTTACCGGGACTCTGGGAAAGATGCACCTATAATCAAAACCGCCACCTCTATCGGAGTCCACCACCAGTTGGTGGCTCTCTTTTTTCATTTGTCCTGTTTTATAGTTGATAAAATTGATTCATCAAAAAGTAGACATTTACAATTAAATGTGGAGTGGAGCTTTATAGTTAACTGATGACATCATGTGCACAAACATAAATGGTCCGTTTAACTGTTATTAGAAAATAAAACTTGTTCGGAAATAGTTTGACATTAACAAGTGGAAACATTGCCTATAGATAATTAGCAGGCAGCCTTGTTAATAGTCCTGTTGCTTAACAATCACATTTTGGAACAGCGTGTACCTTCTGACATCACGTGCATGAAACAACACACTCTGGGGCGACAGTTAGAGATATTTGGAACTCACATTTGAAAAGGTTAACATACATAGGAATCATAGGAATGCTCCCATGATGAGCAAGGAATGCTTCCGAGAGACCAGCCCCTTAAAGGGGAATGGAAAACTTCAGGAAGTAAATCTAAGCAAAGAGATGTATTCATTCCGCTTATACTAAACATGTGCATTTAACATAAAAACATCTCTATATTTAGTTTTCTGATCATCAACAACGTTTATTTTAGCTATGGTCAGAGCCATTTTATATTGCCATAGTAACGACTGACCCCAATGCTTCACTGCAGGATTCAGCAAATTGTCTGTGGTATTGAGTTTTCCCGAGGAGAGTGACTTGAAGAGAGTGAGGTTAGGTGCGGACAACAAAGATGTCAACAACAAGTAGTAATTTAAACATGAACTGTATAGCGCCAGGCTGTAGGAATTGCCTCCAATCAAATCCCTCAGTAAGCTGCCATCAGCTGCCCAAGGACCCACAACTTTTGAAGAAGTAGGACGTGCCAGCTCGAGCTAGCAGGATCTGCACCCAGCACTTTGCGGAGGAAGGACTTTTGATGTGGCAACCGGGAGTTTCTGAATGGAAAGCAGTCATAGGACTATGTTGAAGCGTTCTGCTTGCCCCTCAATTTAAGTGTTATGGTGTAGGGGTTACCGACCGACCATCAACATCGCTGACTTCGTAGTCTAGCCGGACTGAATAGAGGAGGCGACGGAGACAACGGAGAGCCTGAGGTAACGTTAATCGGTCATTAGTCATGACTGTTGTTGGACTAGGCTAACGTTAGACACTTTATTGCAACTCTAGTTGAAGGTAACTAGCTAATTGCACCTGAAGAGTTTTGTTTAACACCCCCAGTAACTAACATTAGCAAGAAACTCAACTGCAACTAAAATTACAACACAGTTTATCTGTGTAGCCCTGTTATTAGGTAGTTACTGTTGCTTCCACCTCAGATAGTACTGTAATACATTTTGTTGACAAATTTGTTTTTGGAAGGTTTTGTTAGCACCGCCTCATTAAGCTAGACTGAAGTTGACATAGCTAATGTTTGCTGGGGAAAAAAATTCCCTGTATTCGCTGTGTGTTTGTGTGTGTGTTGGTATAGCATACAAAACAGGTAGCTTGTTAACGCCAACTGATTTATTTGTCTTAACAAAATAACATTTGTTTGTTTTCAGGATGACATCTTCATCCCTGAAAATGTTTTTATCCTGAAGGAGATTGTGCAGTATGTGGCAGAGAATGTACATGCAAATCCATGTTATATCTAAGGCTATTGTTTTTTTTCAAGACACAATCTGTCATCCCTGAGGCCATTTGGATATAAAATGGAAAATATACAGTATATACAGTGATGATTGAACATAACTATAGCCTAATAGATGCCTTAATTGTTGTCTACCAACAGGAAAGAACGGTTAGTACATCATGCCAAACTGACCCCTGGGTGTCATAGTGTTCCTGTGCTGCTGTAGAAGAGGTCCTCCGGGGCCATCACTAAAGAGCTCGAGGCCCAGCTAGATTGCGCTCACAACCATCAGTATACAACCGAGTCCTGCCCCTATACGCCAAAGATGGAGCTGATGGAGAGTTAGAGTGAGATCAGTAAAGACCATAGCTCACTGTATGAACCTGAACATTCAGAATCACAATCATCACAGTGCGAGCCAAGAGATACTATCAAAGAGTGTGTGCAAGATCCGAAATACATAGTCATTGATAGCAAGCTGAAGGAGTTGTTCAATGCCTGCCATGAGCCAGGATGTCAAGCAGGTGTCATCAGATCAGCCCTGAAAACAGTGTGTTGTGGGCCACAGGAGGAAGTTGGAGTCCCAGACCAGAATTGGAAAGTTGTTTGCAGGGAATCTGTTGGTGCCATCATCGGTCTTGCTTAATGACGGCTTCCTTTCAATATTTGTGGAAACGTGTCACCTCCTCAGCCTGGTGTCCATGTCGTAGCCACAGTTCGCAAAACAACAGCGCATCTACATTGTGCCAGAGGTTAACCACATCTGGACCCAGCACACAGAGGCCATTCTGGCTACAATTGGTGACAGTCCACTGATCATAACAGGAGACGCACGGTGTGATTTGCCTGGCCATTGGCCTCCTTTGGCTCTTAAACCATTCGGGACTCTGCTTCCCTCCTGATCCTCGCCCAGGAGAAGTGGCCGAAGTGAAGAACAACTACTGGTTGGAGAGGGAGGGATTAGAGATAGGCTTGCAGCACATTGAGGTAAGCTATAGCCTAACCTATATTTTGTAACTACCCTAAGGGTTGTAAGTTTGTATTTGGTGGATGAATGAAGAGGACGTAGGCACCTTTAGGATAATAATAAAACCAGTATTACTAACAGGCCCATGGATGTAGTATTGAAATCCTGGCCACTGACATGCATCCAAGTGTGAGGGTGCAAATGAGGAACTCACATGCTGATATCTGACATGAGTATGACCTGTGACACATTGCCAAATAAATGTGTGAGGAAACCGCTGGTGGCCATCGGGAAGCCAGAGGTACTGTCATAGATTTTATTGAAAAAGCAGAACTATGATTTGTGTTACTTATATCTGGCTCGAGGAGCATCTCAGTTGACTCTCCTGAGTGCCCAAAGAGAGAGAGTAGCAGTCACTTTGGGGGAGCAGGCTGGTGTTCCAAAAATGGAGAAGGAGCAGGCCGTTCAACAGCAAATTCAAAGACACACACATCCATAAAAGGAATCGAGTGGAATTGATTTTCCTTCTGTTTTTTTTACCCATTTCAAGGGACGTGCTACCCAGACCTACTGTTTTGACTCTCTCTCTCCCAGACTTGCTGTCTCAACCAATGAATGATCAGCTATGAAAATCCAACTGACATTTGCTCCTGAGGTGTTGAACTGTTGCAACCTCTATAACCACTGTGGTTATTATTTTTATGTAAAAAGTTATTTGTAAAATACATTTGAAATACATTTGATAGATTGATTCACTAACTGAGTGATGTGACATTTTTATAGCATCTGTAATATTTTGTTGTGTATTTCATCTGCACGTTAACTTCTGAAAGTGGCCATCAGCCGTAGAAACAAAATCAAAGTGTACTCCCTGCTCCTCTTTCGGTAAAAAGCTGAGGGATGGGGCAGAAGAAATGTAACTCAAAGTGATAGAGCTATAGATATAGGACTGACCATCCATGATATCAAAATTATAGTTTTAACCATGTTTTGAGGCTGTTTGTTTACATTCTTTGTTTACAAATGCTGGAGTTAAACAAGCTTTTATTTGGGGTTCTGATCGGGTACGGCAGTTGAACTAAGCTCATGGAGGCATTTATAAGTTAGATTCTTCAACAATCAATGATTAAATATCATTAATTTATAAGCGCAAAAATGGATGTAGCAACTGCTGATTGCCCCTTTAAGGTATGCTACTGTTGTTTGTCTATTGATCTTGTGCATGAGACAAAGACTGGCAACCACAAGCCTTTCATGTGTATCCTCTTGTTTCATTGGAACTTGTAAAAGCACCTTAATAACCCTGTAATTGACTATGTATTTTTGTAATCCTGTTTCTATTATCTTTTTCCTCTACCATGTAGCCAAGTTGCTGTGGATAAAGGTGTCTGCTAAATGGCATATATTATTAAAGTCTCATTTTTTTCAACTAGCTGCCCAGTGTAGTTACCATTCCTTTCCAATAGATGGCAGCCAGAGCTGTTTGAAGTCACTACCCTAGCAACAGGGAAACAGAGTTAGTGTGCGTTGAAAGTAGTTTTTCTTCAAAGCAAGTTTATCTGGTTAAGCTTATACCTGTAATTATAGTGGACAAGCTAACTAATACTATAATTACATAAGGTACAGGCATTAAGCCTATGTCTTGAAAAAAATGACAGCAGGCTGAATTTACTAAATTACCTGGTTTTATTCTAATTCAAACCCTATGTAAATGCCACTTGCTTCTGGGTATGCTGCCTTATGGAAGCGACGACACACGCAGGGATGACACGCCATACACCTCGTCCAATTCTCCCTTGTGCCCGTAGGGTGAACTGACGATCAGCTGCCAGCCTCTATGCTCTGAAAACAAAATCACAAGGAAAGTTAGTCTGATACCAAAACTAAATCACAATGTATTTATAATGAGCATGCTCCATTATTGGTTAAAATGAGATTTCATAAATCATGATGCCGTCTGAGATTCAAACTAAGGACGTCTTATCAAAAGGTGAATGCATTACCATCACGCCAAACAGCGCTTGTGATAAAACATTGTTATAGAGTACTTATTATATATATATATTGAGCACCTACCCACTAATGATGTTAGCTTTAAACAATTTATAATCAAGCAACATTTTAAGCAATTATTTAACTGGCATACTAGTCGAGTAACATCTTCCAGGAAGACCTTCATAAGGATTAGTGAAGGGGCTCCCGAGTGGCACTGCATCTCAGTGCTAGAGGCGTCACTAAAGTCCCTGGTTCGATTCCAGGCCGTATCACAATCGGCCATGATTGGGAGTTCCACAGGGCGGCACACAATTGGCCCAGCGTCATCTGGGTTAGGGTTTGGCCAGGGTAGGCCGTCATTGTAAATAAGAATTTGTTCTTAACGGTCTTGCCTAGTTAAAGTTTTTTTTGTGTGTTTTTTTTACCCCTTTTCTCCCCAATTTCGTGGTATCCAATTGTTTAGTAGCTACTATCTTGTCTCATCGCTACAACTCCTGTACGGGCTTGGGAGAGACGAAGGTTGAAAGTCATGCATCCTCCGATACACAACCCAACCAAGCCGCACTGCTTCTTAACACAGCGCACATCCAACCCGGAAGCCAGCCGCACCAATGTGTCGGAGGAAACATTGTGCACCTGGCAAACCTTGGTTAGCTCGCACTTTGCACGGCCCGCCACAGGAGTAGCTGGTGCACGATGAGACAAGGATATCCCTACCGGCCAAGCCCTCCCTAACCCAGACGACGCTAGGCCAATAGTGCGTCGTCCACGGACGGTCGCGGCCGGTTACGACAGAGCCTGGGCGCAAACCCAGAGTCTCTGATGGCACAGCTGGTGCTGCAGTACAGCGCCCTTAACCACTGCACCACCCGGGAGGATATTTACAACACACACACTCCCTAGCCATTATCTGGCAGCATCCGCACTCACACCAGATTGTGTCACCGCTACGCCGACCCTCTAGCTGAGGTGTTTCAGGCGGCATACAGTGCCTTGCGAAAGTATTCGGCCCCCTTGAACTTTGCGACCTTTTGCCACATTTCAGGCTTCAAACATAAAGATATAAAACTGTATTTTTTTGTGAAGAATCAACAACAAGTGGGACACAATCATGAAGTGGAACGACATTTATTGGATATTTGAAACTTTTTTAACAAATCAAAAACTGAAAAATTGGGCGTGCAAAATTATTCAGCCCCCTTAAGTTAATATTTGTAGCGCCACCTTTTGCTGCGATTACAGCTGTAAGTCGCTTGGGGTATGTCTCTAT
Organism: Oncorhynchus mykiss; assembly: GCF_057628025.1. Taxonomy (NCBI): domain Eukaryota; kingdom Metazoa; phylum Chordata; class Actinopteri; order Salmoniformes; family Salmonidae; genus Oncorhynchus; species Oncorhynchus mykiss. The sequence goes on from NC_143022.1 coordinate 40,199,010, forward strand.
CAGTTTTGCACATCGAGAGACTGACATTTTTTCCCATTCCTCCTTGCAAAACAGCTCGAGCTCAGTGAGGTTGGATGGAGAGCATTTGTGAACAGCAGTTTTCAGTTCTTTCCACAGTTTCTTGATTGGATTCAGGTCTGGACTTTGACTTGGCCATTCTAACACCTGGATATGTTTATTTTTTAACCATTCCATTGTAGATTTTGCTTTATGTTTTGGATCATTGTCTTGTTGGAAGACAAATCTTCGTCCCAGTCTCAGGTCTTTTGCAGACTCCATCAGGTTCCAGAATGGTCCTGTATTTGGCTCCATCCATCTTCCCATCAATTTTAACCATCTTCCCTGTCCCTGCTGAAGAAAAGCAGGCCCAAACCATGATGCTGCCACCACCATTTTTGACAGTGGGGATGGTGTGTTCAGGGTGATGAGCTGTGTTGCTTTTACGCCAAACATAACGTCTTGCATTGTTGCCAAAAAGTTCAATTTTGGTTTCATCTGACCAGAGCACCTTCTTCCACATGTTTGGTGTGTCTCCCAGGTGGCTTGTGGCAAACTTTAAACAACACTTTTTATGGATATCTTTAAGAAATGGCTTTCTTCATGCCACTCTTCCATAAAGGCCAGATTTGTGCAATATACGACTGATTGTTGTCCTATGGACAGAGTCTCCCACCTCAGCTGTAGATCTCTGCAGTTCATACAGAGTGATCATGGGCCTCTTGGCTGCATCTCTGATCAGTCTTCTCCTTGTATGAGCTGAACATTTAGAGGGACGTCCAGGTCTTGGTAGATTTGCAGTGGTCTGATACTCCTTCCATTTCAATATTATCGCTTGCACAGTGCTCCTTGGGATGTTTAAAGCTTGGGAAATCTTTTTGTATCCAAATCCGGCTTTAAACTTCTTCACAACAGTATCTCGGACCTGCCTGGTGTGTTCCTTGTTCTTCATAAAGCTCTCTGCGCTTTTAACGGACCTCTGAGACTATCACAGTGCAGGTGCATTTATACGGAGACTTGATTACACACAGGTGGATTGTATTTATCATCATTAGTCATTTAGGTCAACATTGGATCATTCAGAGATCCTCACTGAACTTCTGGAGAGAGTTTGCTGCACTGAAAGTAAAGGGTCTGAATCATTTTGCACGCCCAATTTTTCAGTTTTTGATTTGTTAAAAAAGTTTGAAATATCCAATAAATGTCGTTCCACTTCATGATTGTGTCCCACTTGTTGTTGATTCTTCACAAAAAAATACAGTTTTATATCTTTATGTTTGAAGCCTGAAATGTGGCAAAAGGTCGCAAAGTTCAAGGGGGCCGAATACTTTCGCAAGGCACTGTATGTGTATTACTGCTACGTGAACAAACTCTTTGATCTGGGGCAACAATCGGCTCAAACATGAACAGCTTCAGTAGGTTTATTGGTTCCCTAACTTATTGGTTCCCTAAGTAACACTATTTCATCCTCTTATAAACTCATTCTCAGACTCGGAGCTACTCTTGGTAAATGCAGCTATTTTTGGGAGTTCCAAAAATGTTTCTCCTGCCAGTAACGCAACAATGCCAATATGGAGATTTACAGTTACAGTTAGCTGGCATTCTAAATCCTAGTGTTTCCATTCCCCTTTAATGACAATTAGAACTTACCCAGAATGTGGTTACTAGGGATGTGCCGACATGGCCATACTCAAATTCGTAATCGTATCCGTGAAGATCTCTAAGGTCAGGGCGTGACAGTACCCCCCCCTAAAGGTGCAGACTCCGAGTGCAAAACCTAAACCTATAGGGGAGGGTCTGGGTGGGCATCTATCCGCGGTGGCGGCTCAGGTGCGGGACGCAGACCCCGCTCCACCACTGGCTCATCCCACTTTGGTGGCAACTCTGGTGCGGGGACCCTCGCTGCGGGGCCCGGACTGGGTACCCCGCTGTGGGCCCCAGACTGGAGAATGTTGCTGGAGGCTTCGTGCCATGGATCGTCGCTGGATGCTTCATGCCATGGATAATCAATGGAGGCTTCGTGCCAGTGATCGTCGCTGGAGGCTTCGTGCCATGGATTGTCGCTGGAGGCTTCGTGCCATGGATTGTCGCTGGAGGCTTTGTGCCATGGATCGTCGCTGGAGGCTTTGTGCCATGGATCGTCGCTGGAGGCTTCGTGCCATGGATCGTCGCTGGAGGGAGGAGACGTATGGGCAGTCTGGTACGTGGAGCTGCCACAGGGCTGGGGAGACATACAGGAGGATTAGTTCTAGGCGCCGGCACAGGACTCACCAGGCTGGAGAGACATACAGGAGGCTTTGTCCTTGGCAGAGGCACCGGATGCACTGGGCCGTGGAGGCTGGATGGTTACTTTGGCCCGGCACATGCTGGGCGCAGGCACAGGGCGCACTGGTCTGTGCAGACGCACCAGAGACACAGTGCGCAAAGCCGGCGCAGGATATCCTGGGCCGAGGAGGTGCACTGGAGGTCTGGAGTGCAGGGCTGGCACAACCTTTCCTGGCTGGATGCTCACCCTAGCCCGGCAGATGCGGCGAGCTGGAATGTACCGCACCGGGCTAAGAACATGTACTGGAGACACCGTGCACTCCACCGCATAACATGGTGCCTGACCAGTATGATGCTCACCACGGTAAGCAAGGGGAGTTGGCTCAGGTCTTCAACCTGACTCAGCCACACTCCCCATGTACCTCCACCCCAAAATGTTTTGGAGTTGCCTCTAGGGCTTCCTTGCTAGCCGAGTCCCTTCGTAACGCTGCCGCTCTGCTATTGCTGCCTTCCAGTTCCCTCCCATGGACGGCCATACTCCCCAGCCTGCCTCCAGGGTACCTTTCCGTCCAGGATCTCCTCTCAAGTCCATGAATCCTGGACACACTGCTCCTCCTTACCACACTGCTTGGTCCGTTGGGAAGTTCTGTCACGGCCGTTAAAAGAAGAGGACCAAGTTGCGGCGTGGTGAGCGTACATTTTTATTTTTATTTGGGAGAAAAAGATGCCGAACAAAACAATAAACCCTACAAAAACAAACCGTGAAGCTAAAGGCTATGTGCCCTAAACAAAGTCAACTTCCCACAAACACAGGTGGGAAAAAGGGCAGCCTAAGTATGGTTCTCAATCAGAGACAACGATAGACAGCTGTCCCTGATTGAGAACCCTACCCGGCCAAAACATAGAACTACAAAACATAGAATACCCACCCCAACTCACGCCCTGAACAAACCAAAATAGAGACATAAAAAGGATCTCTAAGGTCAGGGCGTGACAGGTATTTAGTCTTGCTATAACAACGGGGTTGAATTCAGAAATACCCCTCAGTTTCATCAGCTTTTCATTTTTTATTATTTTGTAATTATACTTTCATTATGGGGTATTGTGTGTAGGCCAGTGATAAAATAAATCTCAATTTAATAAATTTTAAATTCAGGCTGTCACACAACAACATTTAGAAAAAGTCAAGGGGTGTGAATACTTTCTGAAGGCACTATAAATCAAATCAATGATGCAAAATTAACTGACACAGACATGATTGTGTAGCAGCAAGATCTGAATGCTATGATCCCCGTGGTTGGGAGTTCAAATCCCATGTGAGTACATGCTGAATAATAATTACTGTGTGTGTCACGTATGTTAAGTTGAAAACACTATGTTAAAGAAGCACTGTATGTGTGTGTATGTGAGTATCCCTAACCTTGCCAACAGAAAAACATAGCTGTGAATGAAGCAGTGGTTCACCAATCAGGGCCTTGATGGGCTTGGCAACAGTAACAAGGTATAATGAAAATATTTTTTTGGGGGGGGGACATTTCTTTGGGACCATCAGGCGACATCTGGACAACTGATACACAGAAACACCCAGTCAGCGGCAGCCTTGTGGGCGGAAACAGCTCGTTGATGAGAGAGGTCGAAGTAGAATGGCAAGAATCGTGCAAGCTAACAGGCGGGTCACAAACAGATAAGTAACGGCAATGGACAGAAAGTGAAGTTCACTTGAATGGCCAGAGCAGTCTCCAGACCTTAACCCAATAGAGCATCTTTGTGATGAAATGGAACAGACTGTTTGGAGCATAAATTGACCTCCATCCAATCTTTTGCAACTGCGTGATGCCATCGCGTCAGCATGGACCAACATAGATCTGGAACATTTCCGACATCTTGTAGAACGCCCCAAAGAATTCAGGCTGTTATGGAAGTAAAGGAGGGTCTGACCCGGTACAAGATGGGTGTCCCTAATAAACTGTACGGTGAGTGTATTTAACAATTTAGTTTATGTTAGGTTTACTTTTATACCCATTGTTCTATAATGACTCTTTATTTGTAATCTATACTGAACAAAAATATAAACACAACATGCAACAATTTCTATGATTTTACTGAATTACAGTTCATATAAGGTAATCAGTCAATTTAAATTAAATAATTAGGCCCTAATCTATAGATTTCAAATGACTGGGCAAGGGTGTAACCATGGGTGGGCCTGGGCCCACCCAATCAGAATGGAGTTTTTCCTCACAAAATGGCTTTATTATAGGCAGAAATACCCCTCAGTTTCATCAGCTGTCTGAGTGGCTGATCTAAGATGATCCCGCAGGTGAAGAAGCCGGAATTGGAGGTTCTGGGCTGGCATGGTTACACATGGTCTGCAGTTGTGAGACAGGTTGGATGTACTGCTAAATTCTCTAAAGCGACTTGAGGTGGCTTAAGGTAGAGAAATTAACATTAAATTATCTGGCAACAGCTCTGGTGTACATTCCTGCAGTCAGCATGCCAATTGCGCACTCTCTCATCTGCCACATCTGAGACATTATATTGTGTGACAAAACAACACATTTTAGAGTGGCCTTTTATTGTCCCCAGCACACCATCTCAATTGGGTTGAGGTCTGATGATTATGGAGGCCAGGTCATATGATGCAGCACTCCATCACTTTCTATCTTGGTCAATAGCCCTTACACAGGCTGAAGGTGTGTGGGGTCATTGTCCTGTTGAAAAACAAATGTGGGAAGCTTGTGGAAGGCTACTGAAACGCTTGACCCACGTTAAAAAATCGAAAGGCAACGCTACCAAATACAAGCTGAAATAATTCACTCTCTACTATTATTCTGACATTTCACATTCTTAAAATAAAGTGGTGATCCTAACTGACCTAAGACAGGGAATTTCACTCGGATTAAATGTCAGAAATTGTGAAAAACTGAGTTTAAAGGTATTTGGCTAAGGTGTATGTGAACTTCCGACTTCAACTGTATATATAACCTCTAAGGTGCAGGGTTGAGTAACCAAGTGGTAGTCGGCTAGTGACAGTAACTAAGTTCAGGGCATGACATTGGATCGAGGCTGGCTAGTGATGGCTATTTAACCTCTCTAGGCTACCTGGCCAACACCCAGTGAGATTGCAGAGCGCCAAATTCAAATACAGAAATTATTTTACATAGGTTTAAAGATTAACTATTGTGAATCCAACCACGGTGTCAGATTTCAAAAATGCTTTACGGCGAAAGCATACCTTACGATTATTTGAGACCATAGCCCAGCAGACAAATCATTACAAACAGTAACCAGCCAAGTAAAAGAGTTACACAAGTCAGAAATAGAGATAAAATGAATCACTTACCTTTGATGATCTTCATATAGTTGCTCTCAGAAGACATTCATTTATTCAATAAATGTTCATTTTGTTCGATAAAGTCTCTTTATATCCACAAGCTAATCCACAGGCTCAAACGTAGTCACAACAGGCAGACAAAAAATCCAAATAGTATCCCTAAGCTTCTTAGAAACATTTCAAACGATGTTCATATTCAATCCTCAGGTTGTTTTTAGCCTAAATAATCAATAATATTTCAACCGGACAATAATGTTGTCAATATAAAGGGTAAACAAGAAAGGCACGTTCACGGTCGCACACATGAAAAAGCTCTGTGACATGGCAGAGTCCACTCATTCAGACTGGTCTTACTCCCTCATTTATAAGAATACAAGCCTGAAACAAAATCTAAAGACTGTTGACATCTAGTGGAAGGCATAGGAACTGCAATTTGAGTCCTAAGTCAATGGATACTGAAATGGCATTGAATAGAAAACTACAAACAAACAAAACAAACAACAAACAAAACAAATCCTGCTTCCTGAATGGATTTTTCTCTGGTTTTCACCTGCCAAATCCATTCTGTTATACTCACAGACTATTTTAACAGTTTTGGAAACTTTAGAGTGTTTTCTATCCAAATCTAACAATTATATGCATATCCTATCTTCTGGGCCTGAGTAGAAGGCAGTTTAATTTGGGCATGCTTTTCATCCAAAATTCCAAATGCTGCCCGCCTACCCTCACTGGCTTTTTGGCCAAGTGAGACGCTACCGTCCCACATATCCCAGAGAGGTTAAGAGCCAAACCGAATTTGTTCATCCTCCTGAGGTTGAAGAGGCTCTGTTGCACCTTCTTCACCTCACTGTCTGTGTGAGTGAACCATTTCAGATTGTCAGTGATGTGTACGCCAAGGAACTTGAAGCTTTTCACCTTCTTCACTGGGGTCCTGTTGACGTGGATGGGGGTGTGCTCACTCTGCTGTCTCCTGAAATCCACGATCAGCTTGTTCATTATGGTGACATTGAGGGAGAAGTATTTTTTCTGGCACCCCTCAACCAGGGCCCTCACCTCGTTCCTGTAGACTGTCTTGTCATAGTTGGTAATCAGGCCTACCACTGTTGTGTCATCTGCAAACTTGATGATTGAGTTGGAGGCATGCATGGCCACCGAGTCATGGGTGTACAGGGAGAACAGGAGGGGGTTGCCTATGCACCTACATTAACCTGAAGAGCTACACATTACACATCATGCCAATGCTGGGGAGAAAATAGGCAATTAGGTGTACGGTCATATATCACGCAATCTCAGAGACTGGAATCCTGGGAGGCTAGAGTCTTCAAAAGGTGAGCTGACGCCAGGTAATCCTGGGCTGTGCAAGGCTGAACCGGGTCAAACGTAGGTTTGGTGAGGAAAGCTAGCATTCCTGTCAATGACTGAGATCTAGACGGGATCAGTCGGATGCGAGCTGGTGATCCATAATCCTTAGCTCTGATTCAATGGAAAAAGGATAACTCCCAAGAGTAAGTCATTGGGTAGTTCGTCCACAAGTCATTTTGACAGTCACATCTGACAGCCAAAACATTCACTGGAACTGAGGTGTGAAACATGCCTCAGTTCTTTTATTCCCTCCATTTTAAGGGAGTGCTCAAAATGTCCCTCCAAACCATCTGACCCTGCTAATTGGTTTAAAATGAAAAAGGAGGAGAAAGTCATCCAAACCTTGTCACGCCCTGACCTTAGAGATCCTTATTTATTCTCTATGTTTGGTTAGATCAGGGTGTGACTCGGGTGGGAGAATCTATGTTTTCTATTTCTTTGTTGTTTTTGCCTATTGTGGTTCCCAATCAGAGGCAGCTGTCTATCGTTGTCTCTGATTGGGGATCATATATAAGTTGTGATTTTCCGTTTGGGTTTTGTGGGGAGTTATTTTATAGTTATCTGTTTTGTTGCCTGACAGAACTGTGCGCTTCCTTTTTTCTAATTTGTTATTTTGTTGCTTTGTTCAGTTTATTCAAAATCATGAACGCCCACCACGCTGCACCTTGGTCTCCTTCTTCAACCCACGAGAGTCGTTACAAACCTTGTCCATAGTGTCCATAGCATGTTCTTCATGCAGTCCAATAGTGAATTAAATTATATTTGCATTCCGTAACCACCAAACTGGCCTTTGAAAGGTTACACATTACATGGTTACTTGTAACAAGCATATTATACATTGTATAGGAAAAATGAAATAATATAACATAACACACTAACCCCAAAATGGTATAAGTATTTAATGTTGATGTGCTGTTAGAAAAAGGTGTTTTAGATTACGTCTTGGTCCGTTGTTGAAAGAGTAGGACTTTTTCTTCGAAAAAGGCTTGCCACTCTGTGGTCAAGAGGAAGTACCTGGACTTTATTGCCCTGTCTGGAGCAAAAATAATTTAAGCTTGTGCTCTTATGGTTTGTTGAGAATACCTGATATAGCCCTGGATCAAGATAGCAGGCGGCCATATCCTTATCAATACATGTGGATGATATACACTCAGTGTATAAAACATTAGGAACACCTGCTCTTGACAGACTGACCAGGTGAAATCTATGATCCCGTATTACGGTCACGTGTTAAATCCACTTCAAGCAGTGTAGAAGAAGGGGTGCAGACAGGTTAAAGAGGGATTTTTAAGACTTGAAACAATTAAAACATGGATTGTGTATGTGTGCCATACAGAGGGTGAATGGGCAAGACAAAATATTTAAGTGCCTTTGAACGGGTATGGTACGAGCAGCCAGATGCATCGGTTTGAGTGTGCCAAGAACTACAAAGCTGCTGGGTTTGTCACGCTCAACAATTTCCCTTGTGTATCAAGAATGGTCCACCACCCAAAGGACATCCAGTCAACATGTCCCAACTGTGGGAAGCATTGGAGTCAAAATGGGCCAGCATCCCTGTGGAACGCTTTTACCACCTTGTAAAGTCCATGCCCCAATGAATTGAGGCTGTTCTGAGGGCAAAAGGGGGTGCACATCAATATTAGGAAGGTGTTCCTAATGTTTTGTACATAGTGTAGTTCCTGTACTGTTTGGAAACATCCTGGTATGTTTATTAATAACCTGAACCAGATTACATGCATTGGTTACAGTGAGCAGCTTCCTCTTGTGCAGACAGCTTGATAAAAAACAGTCTATATTCAGGTCACTGAAAATAGATTGCTCCGTTAGCGTCACACACATTATCAAACATGCACTCATATTATCCAGATACTGAATGGTAGAACTTGGTGGCCTATAGCAGAACCAGAGCCTTTAGATGAGGCGGGTGAACGTGCAACTCTCTAAGCTTTACAGGAATATGGCTCTGAATATTGACAATTGCTGTATCATTAAAGGAATTATCTATGTGAATCTCAGAGATGGTAGTTTATCGGAGATAGAACTAATAAACAGTCCGCATTCGAAGCCACAAGGGCTAACCACGTTGCGAGCTATGTTAAGCTTTCAGGAAACTTTGATAGCTTGATAGTTAGTTAGCAGCTAGGACAGCTGCTATGCCAAGCAGGTTGTCAGGATTCCTGGACATACAGTACAGGCTCAACAACACCAGCACAGCCCACAACATGTTCATCTATCAGAACCTGCATTAACTTTTTGACGCTACCCATCCCTTAAGCGGTATAATTGTCATCAGCAACCGCTGAATAGCATAGCGCCACAGTCAAATAATATTACAAAAAAATATTCATAATAATGAAAATACAAGTGCAATATTGCAAAACACAGCTTGGCCTTTTGTTAATCCACCTGTCGTCTCAGGTTTTGAAATTATGCTTTACAGCGAAAGCGTTTGTGTAAATTTATCGATAGCAAAGCATAACATTATGTACACTAAGCATTAAGTAGCTAGGTCACGAAAATCAGAAAAGCAATCAAATTAATAGTTTACCTTTGATGGTCTTCGGATATTTTCACTCACGAGACTCCCAGTTACACAACAAATGTTCCTTTTGTTCCATAAAGATTATTTTTGTATCCAAATACCTCCGTTATGTTCAGAAATCCACAGGAAAGAGTGGTCACGACAACGCAGACTAAAATTCCAAATAATATCCATAATGTCCACAGAAACATGTCAAACGTTTTTTATAATCAATCCTCGGGTTGTTTTTAAAATATATAATCGATAATATATCAACCGCAAATGTCTTTCACAGTAGGAGAGGGAAAAACAATAGCTGTCCAAATTCTGTTGCACGAGCAAAGCTCATGTGACCACATGACGCAATGTTATTGTTCTGGCTCATTCTTCAAAATTAAAGCCTGAAACTATGTCTGAAGACTGTTGACACCTTGAGGAAGCGTTAGGAAAAGGAATCTGGTCCATATCCATTTAAATGGAGCAATGGAAGGCTATGGAAGATGGAGTTTTCAAAATAGAAGCCACTTCCTGTTTTGATTTTTCTCAGGGTTTCGCCTGCAATGTCAGTTCTGTTATACTCACATACAATATTTTGACCGTTTTGGAAACTTTAGAGTATTTTCTATCCTGAACTGTCAATTATATGCATATTCTAGCATCTGGTCCGGAGAAATAGGCTGTTTACTTTGGGAACGTTATTTTTCCAAACATAAAAATAGTGCCCCCTAGCTTCAAGAGGTTAAATCAAGCACACTCTTCCAGTCCATGCCTCATTTCACATACACCATCTCCTTCAGCACTTAAGAAAAAGAGAGAGAGTCTGTAGAGATTACTACGATGTGTTTTAAAACCCAATAAAAGGGCTTCAAATCATTGGCAGGGACACGTTAATGGGGAAAAGGAGCCATCAGTTATACCTGAGTGGTGATTACCATGGGCCTGCTGGGCTGTGACCACACCCCAATCCCGTTAACGCAATCGAATTTCAGGACCCCGTCTGTGTTTCCCCATGTACCAGCAACCCAATCCTGCAGATTGAGAGGAAAAAGGAATGTCCATGTGAAATGAAGAGGACATTTGTTTACTTGCTACCAACATAAAGCCTCGTCCTCCCCTCCTGGTGTAGGTAGATGGCTATTGACGCTGATATCCAGATTTAGTTTTAAAACATCACATTCAATTATGTACCAACAAACCAACAATGCTATTTAGATTCATGTCAGTAAAGGAAAAGGCCTGCAAATCTGTGGAAGCTCCAGCAGGGCAGTGGCTGATTGTGGAAGAGAGGCGGCAGTTTCCCTCCATCTTTTCCATCAGAAAAATGATTAGATTCCTCTGTGTAATAAGCTTACACAAACCTGCCAGAAGGGAGTGGAAGGTAATTTATTCCAATAGAACATGAGAAAGACATTTTGGGTTCTAAAAGTGGACTTTGTTGTGTTGGAATTCTGTGTCAAGCTCTCTGTGTCAAGCTCCCTTGTCTTGCGCTTCCTTTGTTTGTCCCCGTTGATTGTTGTTGTGGCAGATGTGTGTATAATGTATTTTTCAGTGTGCCCATAGCCCCCTTTCGAATACTCAGGGCATTTAAAACTAGGTAAAATCATTAGAACTAGGCTACTGAGGATCTCTTCGTACTGCAGGCATCCCTCCCACTGACCCTGCCTAAAATCAAATAAAATGTTATTAGTCACATACACATATTTAGCAGATGTTATTACTGGTGTAGCAACATTCTTGTGTTTCTAGCTAGTAAAATAATTGAATTCAGAAATATGTAAATATTAGGACTAGCAATGTCGGAGTGGGATTGCCTAGAATACAGTAAAATACAGTATATACAGTACATATGAAATGAGTAAAACAGTATGTACAGTAAACATTATTAAAGTGACCAGTGATTCCATGTACATAGGGTAGCAGCCTCTAAGGTGCAGGGTTGAGTAATCGAGTGCTAGCTGGCTAGTAATAGTGACTAAGTTCAGGGCAGGGTACTGCATGGAGACCGGCTATTGATGTCTATTTAAAGTCTGATGGCCTTGGAATAGAAGCTGTCTCTCAGTCCCAGCTTTGATGCACCTGTACTGACCTTGCCTTCTGGATGGTAATGGGGTAAACAGGCCGTTGGTCAGGTGGTTGATGTCCTTGATGATCTTTTTGGCCTTCCTGTGACATCGAGTGCCGTAGGTGTCCTGGAGGGCAGGCAGTGTGCCCCCAGTGATATGTTGGATAGACCGCACCACCCTTTGGGTAGCCCGGAGGCCGCAGGTGGTGAAGTTGCCATACAAGTAGATGATGCAGCCTGACAGGATGCTCTCAATGGTGGATCTGTACAACTTTGAGGGTCTTGGGGGCCAGGCCAAATTTCTTTAACCTCCTGAGGTTGAAGAGGTGCTGTTGCGCCTTCTTCACAACTGTGTGGGTGGACCATTTCAGATTGTCAGTCATGTGTACGCCAATGAACTTGAAGCTTTTCACCTTCTCTACTGCGGTCCTGTTGATGTGGATGGGGGCGTGCTCCCTTTGCAATCTCCAACTAGGCTTTTCTTTCCAGCAATTCAACCATGAAGCCTGGTTCACACAGTCTCCTCTGAACAGTTGATGTTGAGATGTGTCTGTTACTTGAACTATCTTACTTTAACTTTATTTTGGTGCAGTTACCTCTAATGAACTTATCCTCTGCAGAGGTAGCTCTTGGTCTTCCTTTCTTGTAGAGTTCCTCATGAGAGCCTGTTTCATCATAGAGCTTGAAGGTTTTTGCGACTGCACTTGAAGAAACCTGACTGACCTTAATGTCTTAAAGTAATTATGGTCTGTCGTTTCCTTCTTATTTGAGCTGTTCTTGCCATAATGGACAAATAGCTCTATCTTTTGTACACCAAACCTACCTAGTCACAACACAACTGATTAACTCAAACGCATTAAGAAGAAAATAAAATCCACAAATGAACTTTTAACAAGGCACACCTGTTAATTAAAATGCATTCCAGGTGACTACCTCATGAAACTGGCTGAGAAAATGCCAAGAGTGTGCAAAGCTGTCATCAAGGCAAAGGGTGGCTACTTAGAAGAATCTCAAACATAAAATATATTTTGATTTGTTTTTTGGTTACTACATGATTCCATAGTTTTGACGTCTTCACTATTATTCTACAATGTAGAAAATAGTAAAAATTATGAAAAACCCTGGAATGAGTAGGTGTGTCCAAACGTTTGACTGGTACTATAGGCATTCATCTTGTTGCATTCATCCTCCATATTGTGTCTCTTTATTCTCAACATTGTGAGGCACTAAATAATTAAATATATAAAGTCAAGTATAAAGTTAATTAATCCTTGGCTTTCTGCTTACAAATGTCACCTTGTTGGTGCACTTAAGTAAGAGCGTGGAACCGGTGGAGACCTGGGGGCGCCAAGGAGGATTTGTAGAGCGGAGACAGCAGAGGACGCTTGGCAAGAGAGCTGTCTGATAATCCACAATGACAAACCTGTCACACTGGCAAAACACCAGCACACACTGCTCAGATCTCCCATTCCTCTGAGCACTGGGCAAGAGTGGGAATACAAGAAAACACTTTGTAATTCCTTCTCCAGGATAAACTACCATTTTAAAGTACTTCTGATAAGAGGGGGTGAGGGGAGAACAGCCTAAGATGTAATATTTTTGCTAGAGTGAACAAACATAGGTTATTAAATATTAACAAATTCCCCAGGCTATCGTCTCTTCCTGTAGGGGTGTGCAGCAGACCTCCATTCCCTCCCACACTGAAGATGTCAGAGTATGAAAGATGAGCTCTATCTTATTGAAGAAGCATTTAAAATATGAAAACAGCCTCAATTTTTCAAGGCATGGACTCTACAAGGTGTTGGATGCTGGCCCATATTGACTCCAATGCTTCCCAAGGTTGTGTCAAGTTGGATGGATGTCCTTTGGGTGGTGGATCATTCTTGATACACATTGGAAACTGTTGAGTGTGAAAATCCCAGCAGTGTTGTAGTTCTTGACACAAACCGGTGTGCCTGGCAACTACCGCTATTCCACTATTCAAAGGCACTTAAATATTTTGTCTTGCCCATTCACCTTCTGGATGGCACACATACACAATCCATGTCACACATACACAATCCATTGCATCAAGGCTTGAAAATCCTTCTTTAATTAACTTCTTAAGGTATAGGAGGCAACATTTTCACTTTTGGATAAATAGCGTGCCCAATTTCAACTTCCTGCTACTCATGCCAGGAATTTAAGATATGCATATTATTAGTAGATTTGGATGGAAAACACTGAAGTTTCTAAAAACTGTTTGAATCATGTCTGAGTATAACAGAACTTATATAGCAGGCAAAACCCGAGGACTAACCGTTTTTTTGGTCTCTGTCTGTTCACTGGGTTCTCATTGTCAAATTATATTTCTTAGGAACCTGTTTTGAGTTCCTACCGCTTCCACTGGATGTCACCAGTCTTTGGAATTTGGTTGAGGTTATTAATTTGTGCAATGAACAAGTAAGCCATCTAGGAACTGGGTAACACTGTTGAGAGTGCGCAAGATGTGAAAAGTAGCATGGTTTGTTGTCTTCCTGTATTGACAGATAGACCCGTCTACAATTTGATCGATTATTAACGTTTAAACTGTTGGTGTTAGGGGGCAGTATTTTCATTTTTGGAAAAAAAACGTTCCTGTTTTAAAAGGGATATTTTGTCAGGAAAATATGCTAGAATATGCATATAATTGACAGCTTTCGATAGAAAACACTCTAACGTTTTCAAGCCAACACCATGATGATTCTCAAGGAACTACACTGGACTATCTCCAAACCGGACCGCCTTTATTGTAACTGGGGACCTTAATTAAGGAAATCTGATCTATCAACACATCTCCTGTGCTACACGTGCATCACGAATTCCATATCATTGCTACTCTCCCTTCCGGGATGGCTACAATGCCCTCCCCAAAACTCCCTTTGGCAAATCAGATCCTCCACACCTGTAGGTAGAAACAAAAAACAAGAAGAACCCTTGGTAAGGACTGTTCAATGTTGGTCTGAACAATCAGAATCTATGCTTCAAGATTGTTTTGATTATGTGGAATGGAAAATATTCTGGGTCACGTCTGAGAATACTATTGAGGTACACACTGACTCGGTGACTGGATTCATCAGGATGTGCATAGAGGATGTTATTCCCACTGTCACGCCCTGGCCATAGAGAGGCTTTAATTCTCTATTTTGTTTAGGCCAGGGTGTGACTGGGGTGGGCATTCTAGTTTCTTTATTTCTATGTTTTCTATTTCTTTGTTTTTGGCCGAGTGTGGTTCCCAATCAGAGGCAGCTGTCTATCGTTGTCTCTGATTGGGAATCATACTTAGGCAGCCTTTTTCCCACCTGTGTTTTGTGGGTAGTTGTTTTCTGTATAGTTTATTTGCCTTACAGAACTGTTCGTTTTTTCGTTCGAGTGTTCTGATCAATAAAAATAATGAACACTTAACACGCTGCACTTTGGTCTGATCCTCATTCCGACGAGAGCCGTGACACCCACTGTGACGATTAGAACTTGTCCAAACCACAAAACTTGGTTAGATACTGTAGATCCACTACAATTTGCATACCTCTCCAACAAATTCACGGACAACACAATCACCATTGCACTGCACACTGTCCTATCACCCCTGGAACTAAATAAATACCTATGTTAGAATGCTGTTCATAGACTACGGCTAAGCAATCAACACCATAGTGTCGTCCAAGCTCATCACTAAGCTCAGGGCCCTGGGTATGAACCTCTCACTGTGCAACTGGGTCCTAGACTTCCTGATGGGCCGACCCCAAGTGGCGAAGGTAGGCAACAACATCTCCATCACGCTGATTCTCAACACGGGGCCCCACTGTGGTGCATGCTCAGCCCCCTCCTGTGCGCCCTGTTCACCCATGACTCCGTGGTAACGCACGTCTCCAACTTAATCATCAAGTTTTCTGACAGTGGTAGGCCTGATTACATACAATGATGAGACCACCTACAGAGAGGAGGAGAGCCCTGGGAGAGTGGTGCCAGAAAAATAACCTCTCCCTCAATATCAACAAAATTAAGGAGCTTATTGTGAACTACAGAAGAAAAAAGAGAGAGCACGTGCCTATCCACATTGATGGGGCCGCATTAGAGAGGGTCAAAATCTTTAAGCATGCACATCATTGACAACCAGAAATTGTCCCTTCACACAGACAGTGTTGTGAAGAAGACGCATCAGTGCCTCTTCAACCTCAGGAGGCTAAATAAACTCAGCTTAGCCCCTAAGAAACTCAAACCTCTACAGATGCACCATTGAGAGCATCCTGTCGGGTTCTATCACCGCCTGGAACGGCAATTGCACCATCGTCAACCTTAGGGCTCTCAAGAGGGTGGTGCGGTCAGCCCAATACAACATTGTGGCCACACTGCCTGCCCGAAGACATCTACAGCACAGATGGAAGGCGAAGAATATCATCAAGCTACCCAAACCATCTAGAAGGAGGAGACCGCACACATGCATCAAAGCTTGGACCAAGATACTGATAAACAGCTTCTATCTCCAGGCCATCAAATTGTTAAACAGTCATCACTAGCCGGCCTCCGCCCAGTAAGCTGCCCTGAACCTTAGTCATTGTTACTAGCCGGCTACCACCCGGTACTCTGCCCTGCACCTTAGAGACTGCTTTGCCATATGTACAGTACAGTCGTGGCCAAAAGTTTTGAGAATGACACAAATATTAAGTTCCACAAAGTTCGCTGCTTCAGTGTCTTTAGATATTTCTGTCAGATGTTACTATGGAATACTGAAGTATAATTACAAGCATTTCATAAGTGTCAAAGGCTTTTATAGACAATTACATTAAGTTGGTGCAAAGAGTCAATATTTGCAGTGTTGACCCTTCTTTTTCAAGACCTCTGCAATCCGCCCTGGCATGCTGTCAATTAACTTCTGGGCCACATCCTGACTGATGGCAGCCCATTCTTGCATAATCAATGCTTGGAGTTTGTCAGAATTTGTGGGTTTTTGTTTCTCCACCCGCCTCAAGTTCTTAATGGGATTAAGGTCTGGGGAGTTTCCTGGGACAAATCTACACCCGAGTTGCTTATCAAGAAGACATTAAATGTTCCTGAGTCGCCGAGTTACAGTTTTGACTTACAGTGAGGGAAAAAAGTATTTGATCCCCTGCAGATTTTGTACGTTTGCCCACTGACAAAGAAATGATCAGTCTATAATTTTAATGGTAGGTTTATTTGAACAGTGAGAGACAGAATAACAACAACAAAAATCCAGAAAAGCGCATGTCAGAAATGTTAAATTGATTTGTATTTAATGAGAGAAATAAGTATTTGATCACCTCTGGAAAGATTTCTGGCTCCCAGGTGTCTTTTATACAGGTAACAAGATGAGATTAGGAGCACACTCTTAAAGGGAGTGCTGCTAATCTCAGTTTGTTACCCGTATAAAAGACACCTGTCCACAGAAGCAATCAATCAGATTCCAAACTCTCCACCATGGCGAAGACCAAAGAGCTCTCCAAGGATGTCAGGGACAAGATTTTAGACCTACACAAGGCTTTAATGGGCTACAAGACCATCGCACAGCAGCTTTTGTGAGAAGGTGACAGCAGTTGGTGCGATTATTCGCAAATGGAAGAAACACAAAATAACTGTCAATCTCCCTTGGCCTGGGGCTCCATGCAAGATCTCACCTCGTGGAGTTGCAATGATCATGAGAACGGTGAGGAATCAGCCCAGAACTACACGTGAGGATCTTGTCAATGATTTCAAGGCACCTGGGACCAAGAAAACAATTGGTGTAACACTATGCCGTGAAGGTCTGAAATCCTGCAGCGCCCGCAAGGTCCCCCTGCTCAAGAAAGCACATATACATGCCCGTCTGAAGTTTGCCAATGAACATCTGAATGATTCAGAGGACAACTGGGTGAATGTGTTGTGGTCAGATGAGACCAAAATGGAGCTCTTTGGCATCAACTCAACTCGCAGTGTTTGGAGGAGCAGGAATGCTGCCTATGACACCAAGAACACCATCCCCACCGTCAAACATGGAGATGGAAACATTATGCTTTGGGGGTGTTGATGCGTTGAAGGACAACTTCAACGCATCAAAGGGACGATGGACGGGGCCATGTACGGTCAAATGAGAACCTCCTTCCCTCAGTCAGGGCATTGAAAATGGGTCGTGGATGGGTATTCCAGCATGACAATGGCCCAAAACACACAGCCAAGGCAATAAAGGAGTGGCTCAAGAAGAAACACATTAAGGTCCTGGAGTGGCCTAGCCAGTCTCCAGACCTTAATCCCATAGAAAATCTGTGGAGGGAGCTGAAAGTTCGAGTTGCCAAACGTCAGCCTTTAAACATTAATGACTTGGAGAAGATCTGCAAAGAGTAGTGGGACAAAATCCCTCCTGAGATGTGTGCAAACCCAGTGGCCAACTACAAGAAACGTCTGGCCTGATTGCCAACAAGGTTTTTGCTACCAAGTACTAAGTCATGTTTTGCAGAGGGGTCAAATACTTATTTCCCTCATTAAAATGCAAATCAATTTATAACATTTGACATGGTTTTTTCTGGATTTTTTTGTTGTTATTCTGTCTCTCACTGTTCAAATAAACCTACCATTAAAATGGTAGACGGATAATTTCTTTGTCAGTGGGCAAACGTACAAAATCAGCCATGGATCAAATACTTTTTTCCCTCACTGTAAATGTGCTTGAAAATCAATGGCAAGACTTGAAAATGGTTCTCTAGCAATGATCAAAAACCAATTTGGCAGAGTTTGAAGAATTTTGTACACTCAAGGTGTGCAATGCTCTTAGAGACATACTCAGATTCACAGCTGTAATCGCTGTCAAATGTGATTCTAACGTTAGTATCACAGCGATGAGTCTTTCTGGGTAAGTCTCTAAGAGCTTTCCACACTAGGATTGTACAACATTTGCCTATCATTCTTTTCAAAATTCTTCAAGCTCTGTCAAATTTGTTGTAACTCATGTAATGCAAACCTAATTGTTGCACAGTCTCTGCTTGTTGTACAGAACTCCCCCATCCAATTAATATGGCTCAATGGTTCCAGAGCTAAAATAACATGAGAAAAGCCTTCCATCTGCATGGCTAACCCAAAACTCTAGGTCCAGAATAGGTCCCCAGTACGATGTATCAGTAGTAATGGGCACTGGCCTTTACCAACATACACCACCTGAGAATTTACAATCTGGTCGCGACATTTAGCATCACACAGCGGCCCAGCCAGGAGCGGGTGAGAAAAATCTGAGTGTCAGCAGGTTCCATGTCTTGCGCTGCATGTTGAATCCACATCAGCACGGCCATCTGTTTCTCCCATAATGTTTCTCTAATCAGCCAGACCGGGTGTAGCAGGGCTAATAGAGTTGAAATCTGTCCCGAGGAGCTAGCGACTTTAATAGGAACATGAGAATGCAAACTCCATTATGCCAGACAGCCTGCTATGCCCTTACACAAGGCAGGCCCATGGAATGACCATTATCTTTGTTCAATACGGGAAAGATTTGCTGTTCCGTTGGAGTTTTAATGCAAGTAACTTACTGTATGGTTGTTTTCGCCAACACAGGGGCTCAAGAAAAAGCATCTAATGAGCTGCATCTGCAAGTTTAGTTTGCACACCAATCCCTCATGGACATAACAGTCACTCACTTGCAAGTTAAATGTTTACCAAGAAACGTTCCAGCTTAAAGAAAACTTAAACGATTGCACCAAAATATTTGTGTCGTGTTACTGGAAAAATTGCATTGTTTAAAAAAAATAAAAATACGCAGAAATATGAACAAATAGTATATTTAGGTGTGAAAAACAGAAGTGAAGAAGATTTATTCCAAACAAGTACCCTTCCCACCAACTTCATCTGTTACATGAACATGCAAGCAAATGTCATTTTCTCTTCACAGGCAAATCTTATAAATCTGTTTCATTCACGCAATTAAAGCATCCTTGACCTGTTGCAATGCCTGCATTTTCACACTTTTGGACACATTTTGTATCACATCTCACCATCTCCAAATCTTAAAAAAAACTATTCCTTAGACATGCTTATGTATGCTGGATTTAAAATAAATTACGCAAAGCCCTGGAATAAAAGAAAGGGGCAAACTTCGCTGTGAAAACTAAAATAAGCAGCCAGACGTTTGCATCTGTTTATATTCGCTTCGAAACTCCAAGCGCCTTTCACTGATCTTTCGGTCAGAGACAAACACCACATATTTATTGGGGATGTTCAAACTGGTGTGGGTGTTTGTCGGCTAATTAATTACAACTTTTGAAGTGTCGGGGAAAAAATCCAAAGTCTTTATTTGTGGCTGGTGTCTATCCTTAAATCGATTTTTGGAGCAGTTTGTCATGAATTTAGGTTTTCTTACTAGATATTTTCTTCGTGTATTTTCTTCTATTTCCAGTTTCTATATTCTCCCATGGGAATGATAAACAGTTGGGTAGTAGCTCACCAGTTTCTCCTTCACACACAATGCATAGGCGGCAGCATGCATTTAGTGCATTGAGGGTCAAAGCTCAGTATGTGAGCAGCCTGTGTCAACCCATTATTTTGTGACATTCAAGGGGGCTGTATTTCTTTCAGGGGACTTCTTATTTGTGAAAGAAAATGTATGGGCCTAATTGTAAAGACATGTATTTTAATGGTATAAAAGGTATTACCTTTTAATGTGGCATGAACACAACCAGTCATGTTTCCATCTGATTGTCAAACAAATCAATTAAAATCTTAAACACCAAAAGGTGTAATGACATTAAACCAAAAAGTTTAATGACACACTCGTGTAAACTGAATTAACTGATGCGTTTTGCTGACAAATGGGACACCTGAAAACAGGGTTGTCAATTGGGTATTGCAGATTATGGCAGTCATCATAACCTAGCTCAACACCAACATTTTAAAATAGGCTGCTAAAATCATTCCAATCCCAAATAAAAGGCAATAGCAGTTTAGCGTATTAGGGCTGGCTTTAGGCCCAGTTGATGCAATGTTGCAAGTTCACTAGCGGGCTGGACCCAGTCAATAAATGTTGCAAGTTCGCTAGCGAACGCTCAAGACAAACAGAGACAGACGGAGTAGAGAGAAATGTACTTGAAATAACCTGAACCAACTGCCAGCGGTTTAAACCCTAACGGAGAGGTGGGGGTGTTCGTTTAACTTGGAAGACGTTTTTATTTTCATATTTACCACTGTAGCAGTGCAAAATTGCATTTTAAACTAATAGGATAATTGTTAAATTAGAGTATTCTGATTTGAATAATTATCAAACAAATATATTCAAATAGATATAATGAGAGTCTTCAGGGCCAAACGAAGGAGCAGACACAAACTCACATTTTGAAATACAACCTGTAACGGTTTTCTTGGGGTGAAGGAGAGGCGGACCAAAATGCAGCGTGGTTTCTATTCATGTTTTTTTAATGAAGAAAACTTTACATGAATAAACTAACAAAACAATAAACGTGAGAAAACCTAAACAGCCTATCTGGTGACAAACACAAAGACAGGAACAATCACCCACGAAACACTCAAAGAATATGGCTGCCTAAATATGGTTCCCAATCAGAGACAACGATAAACACCTGCCTCTGATTGAAAACCACTCCAGACAGCCATAGACTATACTAGATACCCCCACTAAGCCACAAACCCAATACCTAACAAAACCCCAAGACAAAACACACCACATAAAAAAACCCATGTCACACCCTGGCCTGACCAAATTAATAAAGAAAACACAAAATACTAAGACCAGAGCGTGACAGAACCCCCCCCCAATGTGCGGACTCCCGGCCGCACAACTAAACCCATAGGGGAGGGTCCGGGTGGGCGTCTGTGGCGGCTGGCGGCTCCGGCGCGGGACGTGGACCCCACCCTAACAAAGTCTTAGTCTATTTGCCTCGCGTCCTTAGATAGGCGACACTCGCCGTCGACCTTGGTCTAGTAACCCTCACCAAGGACCCCACTGAACTGAGGGGCAGCTCGGGACTGAGGGGTAGCTCGGGACTGAGGGGCAGCTCGGGACTGAGGGGCAGCTCGGGACTGAAAGGAAGCCCAGTACTGACAGTAAGCCCAGTACTGAGAGGAAGCTCAGGCAGGTAGTTGGCTCTGGCAGATCCTGGCTGGCTGGCGGATCTGGAAGATCCTGGCTGACTGGCGGATCTGGAAGATCCTGGCTGACTGTCGGCTCTGGCTGCTCCATGCTGACTGGCGGTTCTGGCTGCTCCATGCTGACTGGCGGCTCTGTCGGCTTCTTGCAGACTGGCGGCTCTGTCGGCTTCTTGCAGACTGGCGGCTCTGTCGGCTTCTTGCAGACTGGCGGCTCTGTCGGCTTCTTGCAGACTGGCGGCTCTGTCGGCTTCTTGCAGACTGGCGGCTCTGTCGGCTTCTTGCAGACTGGCGGCTCTGTCGGCTTCTTGCAGACTGGCGGCTCTGGCGGCTCCTTGCAGACTGGCGGCAACTTGCAGACTGGCGGCTCTGGCGGCTCCTTGCAGACTGGCAGCTCTTGCGGCTCCTTGCAGACTGGCAGCTCCTTGCAGACTGGCAGCTCCTTGCAGACTGGCAGCTCTGGCTGCTCCTTGCAGACTGGCAGCGCTGAACAGGCAGGAGACTCCGGCAGCGCTGTAGAGGCGGAAGGCTCTGGCAGCGCTAAACAGGTGGGAGACTCCGGCAGCGCCGTAGAGGAGAAAGGCTCTGACTGCGCTGAACAGGCGGGAGACTCCGGCAGCGCTGTAGAGGAGGAAGGCTCTGGCAGCGCTAGATAGGCGGGAGACTCCGGCAGCGCTGGAGAGGAGGAAGGCTCTGGCAGCGCTGGACAGGCGAGGCGCACTGTAGGCCTGATGCGTGGTGCTGGCACTGGTGGTACTGGGCCGAGAACACGCACAGGAAGCCTGGTGCGGGGAGCTGCCACCGGAGGGCTGATGCGTGGAGGTGGTACTGGATAGACCGGACCGTGCAGGCGCACTGGAGCTCTTGAGCACCGAGCCTGCCCAACCTTACCTGGTTGAATGCTCCCGGTCGCCCTGCCAGTGCGGCGAGGTGGAATAGCCCACACTGTGCTATGCAGGCGAACCGGGGACCCCGAGCGCAAGGCTGGTGCCATGTAAGCCGGCCCAAGGAGACGCACTGTGGACCAGATGCGTAGAGCCGGCTTCATGGCACTTGGCTCGATGCTCACTCTAGCCCGGCCGATACGCGGAGCTGGAATGTACCGCACCGGGCTATGCACCCGCACTGGAGACACCGTGCGCACCACAGCATAACACGGTGCCTGCCCGGTCTCTCTAGCCCCCCGGTAAGCACAGGAAGTTTGCGCAGGTCTCCTACCTGGTGTAGCCATACTCCCTGTGAGCCCCCCCCCCCCAATACATTTTTGGGGCTGACTCTCGGGCTTCCATCTGCGTCGCCGTGCTGCTTCCTCATACCAGCGCCTCTCCGCTTTTGCCGCCTCCAGTTCTTCTTTGGGGCGGCGATATTCTCCAGGCTGTGCCCAGGGTCCATCTCCGTCCAATTCATCCTCCCATGTCCAGAAATCCGGATTTAGCTGCTCCTGTTGTCGCTGCCTGTCACCACGCCGCTTGGTCCTGTTGTGGTGGGTGATTCTGTAACAGTTTTCTTGAGGTGAAGGAGAGGCGGACCAAAATGCAGCGTGGTTTCTATTCATGGTTTTTTAATGAAGAAAACTATACATGAATAAACTAACAAAACAATAAACGTGAGAAAACCTAAACAGCCTATCTGGTGACAAACACAAAGACAGGAACAATCACCCACGAAACACTCAAAGAATATGGCTGCCTAAATATGGTTCCCAATCAGAGACAACGATAAACACCTGCCTCTGATTGAGAACCACTCCAGACAGCCATAGACTATACTAGATACGCCCACTAATCCACAAACCCAATACCTAACAAAACCCCAAGACAAAACACACCACATAAAAAACCCATGTCACACCCTGGCCTGACCAAATGAATAAAGAAAACACAAAATACTAAGACCAGGGCGTGACACAACCGCATTGAATGTTGAGACCTCAAGCCTGGTAGAGTATAATTTCAGAGCATTTCACAAAACCACACTTTTGTTCAATCTGTCCCCATTAATAAGTAGAACGGAGTCAGAAGGGTTGGGGGTTGGCTGAGAAAGACTCTCAGTATCTATCACCCCTTACCTTCCAAGACAACCTTTCAAATCCATTTTGTCCTCGAGCTTTAGCCGAGCGTGGTGTTAGTTAAAAAAATGCCTGTTTATGCATATAAAAGGAGAGATGGGTCTCATGCTCAGCCAACAGAGGTGAAAAGAGGTATGTGTGGGACCAAGCTAGGTTCAGATTCAGCAGGCCTCCGCGGCATCATCAAAGCTCCACTCCACACTTACACCAGGGGTAAAGCTAATATTCACACACTGCTCCTCTCAGTGTGGTGCACAGCTCCACTCACTGTCACTCAAGTGCTTTTCCAGATGTATTCTAACTAGGTTTGACTGTATGCACACACAATATCTATCAAGGTTACATGTCTACAGTATCATCCCCAAAAACCTCATTTTCTAGTTTCTTTCATCGGCCTTCAACTATTTTATGCGGGAAGGGACATAATTGGATAACTTCATTGCAATACACAAATTCTTAGGAGCAGAGCACTTCCCTATAATGAGGACAAATCACAAGATGTATTGCTATCATGTAGCCATAGCCATTCCCACACATTTTTACACCCGTTATTTAATTATTTATCGATGCACCCTTGAACTAGACTGCATAAGTTAAAGTTGCATTTATGAATCATTCATTGCCCCCAGTTCAAATGCATGCACCGTTACATACATAATATCTCATTGATCTTTCAATTACCTCTATGATTTGAGAGCTGTCGCTAATAACTGGGTTTGGTATACAGTATTGTGTTATACTGCTGTGGATGGTGTGCTTGCTCATGGCTAATGGTAAATGGTATAATACTTACTGTACGCAGAAGTGGAAACACTAAACTCTCAAGGATTGAGATCTCCAGCAGAGGAAAAACAACAGCAGGGGTTTAGACATGCAGCCAAAGTCTCATATTTTTTTTCACAAATTCGTATTTTGACCAATCAGATCATTTCTGAAAAATATCTGACGTGAAAATATCTAATGTGATGGGTAAAAAGAACAATTAGTGAAAATAAAATCAGAATTGGGGTGCTTGTCTAAACACAGCCTAAGTAGAGCCCTTGCCTGATATACTGCACATTTGGAATGCAGTGAACACAGCCCAGATTTCCCACCGTGGCAGAGCAGTTAACTTCTGCAAAGACAATGATTAAAAAGTCCAACCTGAACAGACATTTTGTTTTAAACCAGGTGAAACACAGAGGCACTTTTCCCCAAGCAGGTGTTTTGTTAGTTATCTGTAAAACCTAACATTAAGTTGCCCCTATGACTATGTAACTAACATACAAGTAACATAGGTTTTAATATGTCAGCACATGGTAATAGGGTTATTGTGCAATCAGTTATTACTCAATTGGAAAAAGGAATATGTAATTAGACATTAATTTTCTGAAGGTTATTCCACATGTTTTGTAATTACACATTTGAAAGTCACATGTGAATTACTGTGTAACAACTTACAACAAATATGACTAAATTCCATGTAGCTACAAAGGGGTCACTACCTTCGACTCCACATTATTTTTTATGAAAAACAAATGAAAGTCCCACTAAAGGTTAATGGTCGCATACACAGATTTGTTACTAGCTCCAATAGTGCAATAGGGGCAGCAAGTAGCCTAGTGGTTAGATCATTGGGCCAGTAACCGAAAGGTTGCTAGATCAAATCCTCGAACTGACAAGGTAAACATCTGTCGTTCTACCCCTGAACAAGACAGTTAACTCAGTGCTCCTAGACCGTCATTGTAAATAAGAATGTGTTCTTAATTGACTTGCCTAGTTAAATAAAGAATAAATAAAAATAGAATGTCTCACAAATACAAAAATAAAATAAAAAATCCAGAAATAACAATCCAAGGAGATATATTAGAATGAGCATGTGTGAGAATCCATAGTATAAATATGTGCATAGACAAGTATATCATTAGGAAATGAAAATACTAGGTATGTCAGGATTACCAGTCAAAAGTTTGGACACACCTACTTATTCAAGGGTTTTCTTTATTTTTAACTATTTTCTACATTGTATAATAATAGTGAAGACATCACAACTATGAATAACACATATGGAATCATGTAGTAATCAAAAAAGTGTTAAAAAATCAAAACGTGAAATATTTTAGATTCTTCAAAGTAGCCACCCTTTGCCTGACGACAGCTTTGCACACTCTTGGCATTCTCTCAACCAGCTTCATGAGGTAGTCACCTGGATTGCATTTCAATAAACAGGGGGTGCCTTTTTAAAAGTTAATTTGTGGAATTTATTTCAGTTGTGTTGTGACAGGGTAGGGGTGGTATACAGAAGATAGCCCTATTTGGTAAAAAAAAAAAATCCATATTATGGCAAGAACAGCTCAAATAAGCAAAGATAAATGACAGTCCATCATTACTTTAAGACATGAAGGTCTGTCAATTTGAACATTTCATGAACTTTGAACGTTTCTTCAAGTGCAATCGCAAAAAACATCAATCGCTATGATGAGACTGGCTCCTCATGAGGACCGCCACAAGAAAGGAAGACCCAGAGTTACATCTGCTGCAGAGGATAAGTTCATTAGCGTTACCAGCCTCAGAAATTGCAGCCCAAATAAATGCTTCACAGAGTTCAAGTAACAGACACATCTCAACATCAACTGCTCAGCGGAGAATGGGGGATTCAGACATTCATGGTGGAATTGCTGCAAAGAAATCATTTCAATTACATGAAGAGACTTGCTTGGTCCAAGAAACACGAGCAATGGAAATAAGACAGGTGGAAATCTGTCCTTTGGTCTGATGAGTCTAAATTTGAGATTTTTGGCTCCAACCATTGTGTCTTTGTGAGACGCAGAGTAGGTGAAAGGATGATCTCTGCATGTGTAGTTCCCACCGTGAAGAATAGAGGAGGAAGTGTGATGGTGCTTTGCTTGTAACAGTGTCTGTGTCTTTAGAATTCAAGGCACACTTAACCAGCAAGGTTACCACAGCATTCTGCAGCAATACGCCATCCTATCTGGTTTGCGCTTAGTGGGACTTTAATTTATTTTTCAATAGGACAATGACCCAACACACCTCCAGGCTGTGTACGGGCTATTTGACCAAGAAGGAGAGTGATGGAGTGCTGCATCAAATGACCTGGCCTCCATAATCATCTGACCTCAAACCAATTGAGATGGTTTGGGGTGAGTTGGACCGCAGAGTGAAGGAAAAGCAGCCAAGAAGTGCTCAGCATATGTGGGAACTCCTTCAAGACTGCTGGAAAAGAAATCCAGATGAAGCTGGTTGAGAGATTGCCAAGAGTGTGCAAAGCTGTCATCAAGGCAAATGGTGGCTACTTTGAAGAATCTAAAATATATGTTGATTTGTTTAACACTTTTTTTGGTTACTGTGTTATTTCAAAGTGTTGATGTCTTCACTATTATTCTACACTGTAGAAAATAGTAAAAATAAAACAAGAACTCCTTGAATGAGTAGGTGTGTCCAAACTTTTGACTGGTACTGTATGTAACTACCACCTCGTTAACAGTTATTAGTTGTTAGTTATATAGTAATAGGGGCAACTTAATGTAAAGTCTTATCGAGTTCTCAGAGTGATAAACTGATCAAAGGTGTCCTCTAAACATGTGGTATGATGAACATTAATAACATAAAACTTTTACTGTTGGATATGTTATTTAGCTCACTATAGTTTGGGTTTGTTTTTGCCTGAGGAGCATACTGTACTATATGGGGTGTATTTCCCAATTACAGGGCCAAGTTTGCTATCAATCGTTGCAGTATTATGAAATGATTCAATACATCTACTTTACTTTTCTACCCCAGAGATGTTATGAAGGACCATGTGGTGAATAGTCATAAGAGATAAAGTTAACATTTCTTTAAGGGTAAGTGAGGGATACTCCTAAGGGCAAATTAAATGAGAATCCAGAAGGCTGCAAGCTCAGGACCTTTTCTATTTGTGGTACAATAATGATGGTTAAGAGGAGGCCTTTATGTTAGTTTTAATATCATCATCCAATACTGCATACAAATTGATGTCTTTACAAAAACACACATCTTTGAAGAAACTAACAAAGTACATACTGTACCTGAGTAAGCAATGCATTAGTGCTCTTTGGCTCTCAGAAATAGTGATATTGTATACTTAAGGTTATGTGGATGACAGATGCATGGTCAAGTAGTGTCTTGTCATCATTGATGCAACAAAAATGCTATTGAGGTGATTCACAGGATAAAACGAAAGTGAAAGGTTTAAACCAGTAATGGATTTTTTTGACAGGACCTGTGTATTTCAATATGTAAGACACATTCTCATGAAGATTCTATAAGCAATTCTAGCTGATGCCCGTGGGAAACCCATTTCCATCATGAATTATATGAAAATGTAATGAGGGTGACCTACCTTGGTATATTTGAAGCTATACAACGGGTGGGTCTTATCCTGAAAGCTGAATGCTGGTTAAAACGCATTACAGCCGGTGTCTATTCCACAAGATACCACCAGCCAAATCTATGATGTTAAAATGCCTATTTACTCCGTTCCATCTGACTCGCAATCCACTGTCTCTTCAGCCCAGCAGGCAAGTTATCAACTTGATATCAACTTAACAATTCATTTTCAACAGCAGAGATTTGTATAAACCTTGCTTTCTGTCTCTACGACATTTGCAACATAGTTTGAATATTCAAATTCGATCTCCAGCTGTCCCATAGTAGTGAACAAGTCGAGGTGGGACAGGCAGGCAGCGTTTCTCAGCCAGTCAAAATCATCAATCATCTTGCATAATTGTTATGGATATATACAAATAAATGTAAATTGAAAAAAGGTCAAACTAAACAAAGTGCAGCTACTATAGTTTGCAATCTTTCCAGCTTCAGTTTGAAGTGTTTGTGTTAGCTGTGTTGTTGGCTAGCTCCTCTGAACAAGTGTCCTGGCGAGTGAGCACATGTTCTATGCCAAGCGAAATTGCGTCTCATTAGCTCATTGTTATGGATGTATCCAAATAAATGTCACTAGAAAACAGCATAAACAAATGTAAATACAACTACTGTTGTTATTCTACCTGACCTGTTTGTCGCGACTGTAAATTAGCAGTAGTTGGCTAGCTAGCAAGAAAGGGATAAGAACGTTCCCAGACAGAATGGCAATGGAACACCTAGAACGAACGACTGGGCATCTATTGCAAACGAACCAACAGAACGAACGATCAGCCGGCTTGGGTAGCAACCCTAGATTTGTGTCGGGACTACAGTCGTGGCCAAAAGTTTTGAAAATGACACAAATATTAATTTCCACTAAGTTTGCTGCTTCAGTGTCTAGATATTTTTGTCAGATGTTACTATGGAATACTGAAGTATAATTACAAGCATTTCATAAGTGTCAAAGGCTTTTATTGACAATTACATGAAGTTGATGCAAAGAGTCAATATTTGCAGTGTTGACCCTTCTTTTTCAAGACATCTGCAATCCGCCCTGGCATGCTGTCAATTAACTTCTGGGCCACAACCTGACTGATGACAGCCCATTCTTGCATAATCAATGCTTGGAGTTTGTCAGAATTTGTGGGTTTTTGTTTCTCTAACCGCCTCTTGAGGATTGACCACAAGTTCTCAATGGGATTAAGGTCTGGGGAGTTCCCTGGCCATGGACCCAAAATATTGAAATTTTGTTCCCTGAGCTTCTTAGTTATCACTTTTGCCTTATGGCAAGGTGCTCCATCATGCATTGTTCATCACCAAACTGTTCCTGGATGGTTGGGAGAAGTTGTGTTGGTACCATTCTTTATTAATGGCTGTGTTCTTAGGTAAAATTGTGATTGGTCTCAGGATGCTTTACTGTTGGCATGACACAGGACTGATGGTAGCGCTCACCTTGTCTTCTCCGGACAAGCTTTTTTTCCGGATGCCCCAAACAATCGGAAAGGGGATTCATCAGAGAAAATAACTTTACACCAGTGCTCAGCAGTCCAATCCCTGTACCTTTTGCAGAATATCAGTCTGTCCCTGATGTTTTTCCTGGAGAGAAGTGGCTTCTTTGCTGCCCTTCTGACACCAGGTCATCCTCCAAAATATCTTCGCCTCACTGTGCATGCAGATGCACTCACACCTGCCTGCTGCCATTCCTGGGCAAGCACTGTACTGGTGGTGCCCCGATCCCGCAGCTGAATCAACTTTAAGAGACGGTCCTGGAGCTTGCTGGACTATCTTGGGCGCCCTGAAGCCTTCTTCACAACAATTTAACTGCTCTCCTTGATGTTCTTGATGAGCCGATAAATGGTTGATTTAGGTACGATCTTACTGGCAGCAATATCCTTGCCTGTGAAGCCCTTTTTGTGCAAAGCAATGATGATGGCACCTGTTTCCTTGCAGGTTAACTATGGTGGAATGAGGAAGAACAATGAATCCAAGCACCACCCTCCTTTTGAAGCTTCCAGTCTGTTATTCGAACTCAATCAGCATGACAGAGTGATCTCCAGCCTTGTCAACACTAACACCTGTGTTAATGAGAGAATCACTGACATGATGTCAGCTGGTCCTTTTGTGGCAGGGCTGAAATCCAGTGGAAATATTTTTTGGGATTCAGTTAATTTGCATGGCAAAGAGGGACTTTGCAATTAAATGCAATTCATCTGATCCATCTTCAAAACATTCTAGAGTATATGTAAATTTCCATCATACAAACTGAGGCAGCAGACTTTGTGAAAATTAATATTTGTGTCATTCTCAAACATTTTGGGCACAACTGTATATCTTGTGGAAGAATGCAATAGTTTTAATCAAAATATGTAAATCATTATTTGAATATATTGGTAACCCGTTGTATAAAAGTGATAATGCCCTCGAAGCAGGTGTTTAGTGTAACGGTTTTCTAGGTGAGAAGGAGAGTCGGACCAAAATGCGGCGTGTCTATTGCGATCCATGTTTAATGAAGAAACACACTAAACACAAACACTACCAAAACAATAAACGTAACGAAAACGGAAACAGCCTATACTTGTGTAAACTAACACAGAACAAGGACATCAGGACACTAAGGACAATCACCCACACCAAACTCAAAGAATATGGCTGCCTAAATATGGTTCCCAATCAGAGACAACGATAAACACCTGCCTCTGATTGAGAACCACTTCAGACAGCCATAGACTTAACTAGAACACCCCACTAGCTACAATCCCCATACAAACACACCACATACAAAAACCCATGCCACACCCTGGCCTGACCAAATAAATAAAGATAAACACAAAATACTTCGACCAGGGCGTGACAGAACCCCCCCCTCCCCCCTAAGGTGCGGACTCCCGAACGCACCTCAAAACAATAGGGAGGGTCCGGGTGGGCGTCTGTCCATGGTGGCGGCTCTGGCGCGGGACGTGGACCCCACTCAATCAATGTCTTAGTCCCTTCTCCTCGCGTCCTTAGATAGTCCACCCTCGCCGCCGACCATGGCCTAGTAGTCCTCACCCAGAACCCCACTGGACTGAGGAGCAGATCGGGACTGAGGGGCAGCTCGGGACTGAGGCAGCTCGGGACTGAGGGGAAGCTCAGGAGTGAGAGGAAGCTCAGGCAGGTTGATGAATCTACCAGATCCTGGCTGACTGGCAGATCCTGGCTGACTGGCAGATCCTGGCTGACTGGCAGATCTGGCGGATCCTGGCCGACTGGTGGATCCTGGCCGACTGGCGGATCCTGGCCGACTGGCAGTTCTGGAAGAGTCTGGTTGACTGGCAGATCTGGAAGAGTCTGGTTGACTGGCAGATCTGGAAGAGTCTGGTTGACTGGCAGATCTGGAAGAGTCTGGCTGACTGGCAGCTTTGGCTGCTCCATGCTGACTGGCAGCTCTGGCTGCTCCATGCTGACTGGCAGCTCTGGCGGCTCCATGCAGATTGGCAGCTCTGGCGGCTCTTTGCAGACTGGCAGCTTTGGCGGCATCCTGCAGACTGGCAGCTCTGCCAGCTCTATGCAGACTGGCAGCTCTATGCAGACTGGCAGCTCCTTGCAGACTGGCAGTTCTGAACAGGCGGGAGACTCCGGCAGCGCTGTAGAGGCGGAAAGCTCTGACAGCGCTAAACAGGCGGGAGACTCCGACAGCGCTGGAGAGGAGGAAGGCTCCGGCAGCGCTGGACAGGCGAGGCGCACTGTAGGCCTGATGCGTGGTGCTGGCACTGGTGGTACTGGGCCGAGGACACGCACAGGAAGCCTGGTGCGGGGAGCTGCTACCGGAGGGCTGGGGTGTGGAGGTGGTACTGGAAAGACCGGACCGTGCAGGCGCACTGGAGCTCTTGAGCACCGAGCCTGCCCAACATTACCTGGTTGAATGCTCACGGTCGCCCTGCCAGTGCGGCGAGGTGGAATAGCCCGCACTGGGCTATGCAGGCAAACCGGAGACACCGAGCGCAAGGCTGGTGCAATGTAAGCCGGCCCAAGGAGACGCACTGGTGACCAGCTGCGTAGAGCCGGCTTCATGGCACTTGGCTCGATGCTCACTCTAGCCCGGCCGATACGCGGAGCTGGAATGTACCGCACTGGGCTATGCACCCGCACTGGAGACACCGTGCGCACCACAGCATAACACGGTGCCTGCCCGGTCTCTCTAGCCCCCCGGTAAGCACAGGGAGTCTGCCCAGGTCTCCTACCTGGCGTAGCCATACTCCCTGTTAGCCCCCCCCCCAAGACATTTTTGGGGCTACCTCTCGGGCTTCCTTGCCAGCCGTGTTCCCTCATATCGCCGGCTCCTCTCTACGCTGCTGTTGCTGCCTTTGTTGCTTCTCCTGTGGCTCCTGCCTGCTGACACGCTGCTTGGTCCGTTTGTGGTGGGTGATTCTGTAACGGTTTTCTAGGTGAGAAGGAGAGTCGGACCAAAATGCGTCGTGTCTATTGCGATCCATGTTTAATGAAGAAACACACTAAACACAAACACTACCAAAACAATAAACGTTACGAAAACCGAAACAGCCTATACTTGTGTAAACTAACACAGACCAAGGACATCAGGACACTAAGGACAATCACCCACACCAAACTCAAAGAATATGGCTGCCTAAATATGGTTCCCAATCAGAGACAAAGATAAACACCTGCCTCTGATTGAGAACCACTTCAGACAGCCATAGACTTAACTAGAACACCCCACTAGCTACAATCCCCATACAAACACACCACATACAAAAACCCATGCCACACCCCGGCCTGACCAAATAAATAAAGATAAACACAAAATACTTCGACCAGGGCGTGACATTTAGAGGATATTTGGCACAGTTTGCCGGCCCTCGACATTGTCTCTGGCCTAACAACACCCGTACCAATATATCCTCCAAACTCCGGCTCCTCTGGCATTATCACTTATACACCCCAAGGTGAATGAGGGGAGCTTTCAGTGCACAGTTGATTACCGATGACAGCCTGTAAAAAAAATACTTACTGTACACTTCATGGTCCACAACACAAGCAAAGTTTACCTTCCATCTTTTTCTCTCTCCCGCCCTCCATCCAGCTCTCTCCCATCCATCCATCCCTCTCTCTCCCATTCTTCCTCCCACCATCCATCCCTCTCCCTTGCCCTCCATTTCTCTCTCTCTCCCACTCTCCATCTCTCTCTCCCTCCCATAGCCCTTCTGTGGTGGTTCTCTAAGGATGGAACCATACCATATTCTGCTCTGCAACAGCTCTTATGGATTAATCATTTTGTTTTCTGTTTCCTGTCTGCGTCTGCATCCTCCCTGTGCCAGTTGAATTGATGCTGTGGTTTCATAGACTATGTCAACACTCACATATTGTCATTTTAGTTTTATGTCACCAAGACTGAGATATTGATTGATAGTTATAATAGTTTTGGTTTTGCAATATTTTACTTCTCAAAAATTATCTTATTTAATTCCATGAGCTATCTTCATGGACATGCCATGGGGAAGGGAGGGTGGAGAAGCTGCAGTGGAGAAAGGTTAACCTTTTTAACCAACAGAAGTTAGGACAATATTATTTAATGACTCTTCCACCAAGTTCCCTGAATAAAAGCAAAGAAAATGCTTTGTCTTTACTCAGGAAGACAACAAAACACTTTTAGATATGAAACATTTAATTAGTTGTAGTTGAATGAATTACAGTAAAACTTCAATTAATCTCAAAAAGCTGCTTGTCCCTTTTAATAGCCGGGCAACGGCACACATTTCAGCAAATAAACGCCTTTTTTAAAATAAACACTGCATCTACATTAATTGTTTTACAAGGTTACAATGAATTGTTTATGAGGATAAAAGTTGGATTCAGTTATTCATTTAGTAATGACTCAAAAATAGGATGGCAATCATCCAATTGTATTGCCAGTAAGAAAATGCTAGCCATTGGCTGCTAACAGCTGAGAACTGCAAGCTAATGGGCATGCACAAAATTAGTCAACAACTTTGGGAGTGCAGAACCCCAGACATTGTCCGATCACCCTCTAGTGGCAAAAGGAAGAACTGCCAAAAAAGCACGCTCAAAGAGGAGAATAATTATTCTGTCAAGGAAAAGTGTTTTGTTGTTGTTGAAATAGAGGCATACTAAGACAATTAAATGTGAAATGAAGAAATTGATTAAAATGCTGGACGTGAAAGCTGAAATTAAACAATGAACTGTGCAAATGAAGAAAAGCTGTTTGCATTAACCCTTGTCTGGTGTTCGGGTCTGTGGGACCCATTTTCAATATTTACTAAAATAACAATTATACAATTAATTATTTTTTCAACCTGACACTCATTGGACTTGGATAATTTTCTGTGAAGAACATGTAAAAGAACACATTTTCATTGAGTGAGCACTGTGCACCCCCCTATAAATTTATAATACATATGTTGCGTTCGGGTCCACTGGATCCACATTCCAAGGACCCTAGCATCGGCAGCCATCGTGAGGAGGATTCAGGAGGAGGATGCTGGTGTCCCTTCCGCCCGACACACAGATCCAACAACTCCAATACTGTAAGTAAGTGAGTGATGTTGTGTGTGTGTGTGTGTGTGTGTGTGTCTGACTCTCCTACCTTGGCCTGCTGTAACTATATACAGTACCAGTCAAAAGTTTGGGCACACTTACTCATTCAAGGGATTTTCTTTATTTGTACTATTCTACATTGTAGGAGGATAGTGAACACATTAAAATGATAAAATAACATGTATTGGATAATGTAGTAACAAAAATATATATTTTAGATTTTAGATTCTTCAAAGTAACCACCCTTTGCCTTGATGACAGGTTTGCACACGCTTGGCATTCTCTCAACCAGCTTCATGAGGAATGATTTTCCAACAGTCTTGAAGGAGTTCCCACATATGCTGTCTGCTTTTCCTTCACTCTGCTGTCCAACTCATCCTAAACCATCTCAACATGGGCTGAGGGCAGGGGATTATGGAGGCCAGGTCATCTGATGCAGCGCTCCATCACTCTCCTTCTTGTAAAATAGCCCTGACACAGCCCTGAGGTGTGTTTGGGGTATTTGTCCTGTTGAAAAACAAATGATAGTCCCACTAAGTGCAAACCCAATGGGATGGTGTATCGCTGCCGAATGCTGTGGTAGCGATGCTGGTTAAGTGTGCCTTAAATTCTAAATAAATCAGACAGTGTCACCAACAAAGCACCATCACCCCTCTTTCATGCTTCACTGTGGGAACCACATATGCCGAGATCATCCGTTCACCTACTCTGCGTCTCACAAAGACACGGGAGTTGGAACCAAAAATCTCAAATATGGACTCCTCACACCAAAGGACAGATTTCCAAAGGTCTACTATCCATTGTTCGTTGTTTTTGGGCAAACAAGTCTTGTTATATTATTGGTGTCCTTTAGTATTGGTTTCTTTGCAGCAATTCGACCACAACGGTGTGATTCACGCAGTCTCCTCTGAACAGTTGATGTTGAGATGTTTCTGTTTTACTTGAACTCCGTGAAGGATTTATTTGGGCTGCAATCTGAGGTGCAGTTAACTCTAATGAACTTAACCTCTGCAGCAGAGGTAACTCTGGGTCTTCCATTCTTGTCGCGGCACTAATGAGGAGCCAGTTCCATCATAGCGCATGATGGTTTTTGCGACTGCATTTGAAGAAACTTTCAAAGTTCATGAAATGTTCAAATTGACAGACTGTTGTTTTTATTTGCTTATTTGAGCTGTTCTTGACATAACATGGACTTTTACCAAATAGGGCTATCATCTGTATACCACCCCTACCTTGTCACATCACAACTGATTGACTCAAACGCATTAAGAAGGAAAGAAATTCCACAAATTAACTTTGAACAAGGCACACCTCATGATGGGTCCATTTGCTGTCATCTAGTGGACATTTTGCTCTATTGCCCTCAGCTATGGTTAGACTGTTGTTCATGTTTTGCTGTGTTCTAGTGTACTATGGAATATATAGCTTTCTTATTCTTGACACCTCTCCCAGTCATATTTAAGGTTAGAACTACCTTTTAGTATTTTGATACTTCTAGTTTGGAGTTGTATTTTTATGATAACATTGCTACAGTATTTCACCTTTTAATGTGTATAGTATTGCTTACTAGGTGTGTCCAATCAATTGTGTAACCACTCCTTCTTCCAAAGAGCACCTTCTATCTACCAAAATGTACTATCGTGTACCTTGGTAGCGCTTCCCTCCCTCCTCTTTCTACTAGTTAAGGCACACCTGTTAATTGAAATGCATTCCAGATGACTACCTCATGAACCTGGTTGAGAGAATGCCAAGAGTGTCACACCCTGATCTGTTTCACCTGTCCTTGTGCGTATCTCCACCCCCCTCCAGGTGTCGCCCATCTTCCCCATTATTATGTATTTATACCTGTGTTTTTCTGTCTGTCTGTTGCCAGTTCATCTTGTTTGTCAAGCTTACCAGTGTTCGTCCTGTCAGATCCTGTAATTTCCCTGCCTCTCTTTTTCTCGTCCTCCTGGTTTTGACCATTGCCTGTCCTGACCTTGTACCCACCCGCCTGACCACTCTGCCTGTCCCTGAGCCTTCCTGCCGTCCTGTACCTCTGTCCCACCTGTGGATTATTGACCTCTGCCTACCCTGACCCTGAGCCTGCCTGCCATCCGGTACCTTTGCTCAACCTCTGGATTGCTGAACTCTGCCGGTCCCTGACCCTGAGCCTGCCTGCCTTGACCTGTTGTTTGCTTGCCCCTGGTGTTACAATAAACATTGTTACTTCACACGGTCTGCACTTGGGTCTTACCTTGATTCTTGATAGTACGAACTGGCCATGACTGAGCCAGCTGCGTGATGCCATCTCCTACCAAGGAGCCACCAGGAGGCACGAGGAACTGCTTCGTGGCCCTCTAGAGGGGGACCAAACGATGGCTGAATGCCATGACTGGGCATTGAACAGTTTGCTGGAGCAATTCCGCAGGTTGTCTGGGAGGCAGCCTACCACAGTGGTAACCCCGCAGCTCCATCTCATCGGCCACTCCACCTTCTCGGGAGCCCCGTTTACCACCCTAGGGACAATTCAATGGACAGTCGAGCACCTGTCGGGCGTTTCTAGCTCAGTGTGCACACATTTTCGAGCTTCAGCCCTCCTCCTTCCCCTCAGATTGCTCCAAGGTAGCCTATCTCATCATGTTGATGTCCAGGAGGGCTCTCACCTGGGCTACTGCTATATGGGAACATCAGTCGGCCATATGCGTTAGTCTGGAAGGAATCGTGGAAGAGGTGATGGTTAACCGGAGGAGAGAAGCTGCTCGGGAACTAATCCAGCTTCGGCAGGACTCCTGCAGTGTGGCTGACTATGTGATAGATTCCCTCACATTGGCAGCAGAGAGTGCTTGGAACCAGGAAGCACTGTTTGATATGTTATGGTACAATGTCTCGGAGGAGGTCAAGGTCAAGCTCGCTGCTCTGGAGTTCTCGATTCTCAGATCTGAATTCCTTCATCGCTTTGACCATCCATATCGATGGGTGATTACGGGAACAACGGAGGGAGGGGAAATTCGACTTCGGTCACATGTCCAGGGATTCCACCGTGTCTCCGAGTCATCCCGAAAGTCCCCGACGATCCCATTGCCGAGAGAACCCGAGGACTCCCGACCTGCCCCGAGAGTCGTTGGAGTCGGCCACGTCGCCACATCCCGAGCCTATGCAAAAAGGTAGAGATGGGCTATCGCCAACGGAACAGCAATACAGGATCAACATGAAGAGTTGTCTGTATTGCGGGACTCTTGGTCATTTTGTGTTCTCTTCTCCTTTTAAGAGACCAGGTTCACTAGTATTAGTGAGTACTCTGGTTGGCCATATGGAGAACATTCCTGCTTCCCTTGCTTGCACCCCTGTTCCAGCCATTCTGCTGTGGGGTTGCCAGTCTAAATCTCTCCGGGTTCTCATTAACTTTGGGGCCGATGAGAGTTTTTTTGGACGCTACCCTTGTTTCTGAGCTGAACATCCCCACTCAGCCCCTCTCCACTCCCATGGAGGTTAGATTGCTGGACGGGCGCCCTATAGGCCGGGTCACTCATATTACCACTCCCATCAACCTACGTGTGTCAGAGAATCACAGCGAGACTATTCAATTCCTGCTCATCAAGTCTTCTCAGATTCCCGTGGTATTGGGATTCTCCTGGTGCCAGGAGAACAGCAATCCCCTCATCGACTAGGCTACTAGTGCCATCATGGGCTGAAGCCCTTCCTGCCACACTCATTTCCTGAAGTTAGCTCTGCCTGCCCCGGGACATCATCTGGGAGGCTTGAAGATTTCCCTGGACCTCTCCATCAGCCCTGCAGAGTACCAGGACCTCCAGGAGGGGTTCAGTAATGCCCGGGCCAATTCGCTTCCGCAGAACCGACCTGTGTCCAAGAAGGTCAAGCCTGAGGCGCTGGCACGCAGCGTACATGGTTAGACACAGCGTACATGGTTAGACACATCCTGAAGGTTTGACCTCGGTCGAGGGGAGCCAGGCCTTATCTCTGAGTTCCAACGCCGGCACCCAGCTCAACCAGGTATGCACCCTTGTAGAACGCCAGATGGCATCCCTAGAGAGGGGGGTACTGTCACGCCATGATCTGTTTCACCTGTCCTTGTGCTTGTCTCCAGCCCCCTCCAGGTGTCGCCCATCTTCCCAATTAACCGGTGTCATTATACCTGTGTTTTCTGTCTGTTGCCAGTTCATCTTGTTTGTCAAGCTTACCAGCGTTCGTCCTGTCAGATCCTGTCTTTTTCCTGCCTCTCTTTTTCTCGTCCTCCTGGTTTTGACCCTTGCCTGTCCTGGCCTCGTAACCGCCTGCCTGACCTCTCTGCCTGTCCCGGACCCTGAGCCTGCCTGCCGTCCTGTACCTCTGTCCCACCTCTGGATTATTGACCTCTGCCTACCCTGACCCTGAGCCTGCCTGCCGTCTGGTAACTTTGCTCCACCTCTGGATTTCTGAATTCTGCCTGTCCCTGACCCTGATCCTGCCTGCCTTGACCTGTCGTTTGCCTGCCCCTGGTGTTACAATAAACATGGTTAATTCACACAGTCTTTACTTGGGTATTACCTCGATTCTTGATACAGAGTGTGCAAAGCTGTCTTAAAAGCAAAGGGTGGCTACCTTGAAGAATCTGAAATCTAAAACATATTTTGATTTCCCCTATTTTCCAATTTTTGCCTAAAATGACATACCCAAATCTAACTGGCTGTAGCTCAGGCCCCGAAGCAAGGATATGCATATTATTGGTTCTATTTGAAAGGAACCACTTTGAAGTTTGTTGAAATGTGAAAGGAATGTTGGAGAATATAACACAGTAGATCTGGTAAAGGATAATACAAACAACAAACCAACCGTTCTTTTGTATTTTTTTGTACCATTCTTTGAAATGCAAGAGAAAGGTCATAATGTGTTATTCCAGCCGAAGTGCAATTCAGATTAGCAGTATATGTGCAATGTTTTAGACTGATCAAATGAAGCATTGCATTTCTGTTCAAAATGTTGTATCTTGACCGCCCAAATGTGACAAATTTGTTTATTAACACATGATTCCATATGTGTTATTTCAGAGTTTTGATGTCTTCACTAATATTCTACAATGTAGAAAATAGTTTAAAAAAAATAAACCCTTGAATGAGTAGGTGTGTCCAAAATGTTGACTGTTATGTGAATAAGTGTTTTCAACATTCTAGATTGCAGCCGGTAGCAACAAGAAAAAGCGTTGAGATGTCTGCAGACCAAAGAAGGACAGGAAGACACAGTACACATTCTTCAAGTGGAAGAAAAACATTTGCAACACACACACAGTAAAACTCTGTCTGTCACGTGGTGTGTAGACCGGCCTTAATTTGTGTTCAATGGTGCTCATTTATGATATCAATAAAATGTGTCCTTCCAATTTGTTCAGTTTAAAGCATTAAAAATCATTACTGATGAAAACCATGTTTCATTTATATTTGTTCAAGATAAACATGATTTATTCCACCCATGTCTTGATTATAATCACACTTTGTAAAATAAAATAAAAAATAGCACTTTTACTGATAAATGTGATCGAGCAGAGTTA
This sequence comes from Oncorhynchus mykiss, assembly GCF_057628025.1. Taxonomy (NCBI): domain Eukaryota; kingdom Metazoa; phylum Chordata; class Actinopteri; order Salmoniformes; family Salmonidae; genus Oncorhynchus; species Oncorhynchus mykiss. Next base: position 40,239,164 of record NC_143022.1, read on the forward strand.
AATGGCAAATATTAACCATGTATGTTGTCTATATTGCCTGTAATTGATATAAGTCGGCACCTACAGTAAGCATTTTTACGTAAATTGTTATGGCTGTATTGTTTTAAAAACCTAATAATGTTGTGGGTCCATCAAACCTGCGAACATTGGGTGAATAACAAAAACATAAACACCACACAAGGTTTAAGGAAATAGACGCCTGGCTCAAATAGAAGCCTGTCTCTAAGTGCATGCTGTGTTCAGTGATTTAAGAAAAGAAACGCCTGGGATATTAATTTAAGTTTTACGGAATACAGTACATGTTACAATTCACAGTAGATACTGTATCTTACATGTAGATACATTTGAAATAACCGATCCGTTTAAAATAGCCATAACAATGAGCAGCCATAACCTTTCAAAAGTGTATATACCCACATTTCAGGCATGGAGCATCTCCTCCAGTTTTTGGATGGTCTGAAAGGCCTCTCATCCATGCTGTGCTTAAGTTCTTTGGATGTCGCTCTCTCCCCCTTGCCAGATCTGAAGGCCCCCCTGCCAAGGCACCCGTCTACCCCCATCTCCCAGGCTTTTGGGCCTGGACACTCGACACAGGTCTGGCCCAAAGCTGGCCCACATGTCTTGGGCCACACATGCAACAGCAGGCCCAGGTGACAGATGGAGCTCATGGTTTGAGATGGCCCTATTGACTGCAGTACGCAGACGTAGTGCTAACCAGCCATCACAGAGAGGAAGGTGTCCTGAGACATTGTTGTATAAACCTGATGGAGAAACTGGAAGGATTTATGGATTTGTGTGTGGGTTCTTAATGTTGTGCTTAGTTGTGGTGATCTTTTCTGCCTGATAATGACATATGATGGGTATCTGAAGAGAGGATTTCAAAGGACTCTGTTTGACACGAGAGTTGTCATCTCTCTTTTGATTCTGTCCCATATTTGTTGTCTATGATGGGACTCCTGGACATATCAGCGGTTTCTGTGGATTATATGGAATGTTGACTGGAGAGAAGGTGTAGTCTTATAGTCCACCAGGTAATTTGAAGAATATGGGTTAGCACTTTATAATAACTTCATAATAACTCTCAAGTAATAAAGCATTTATAATGAATTAGTACATTTTTTTATCATAATTTATTAAGCATTGTTAAATGTATAAATGCTAGTAAGCTATTCATAAACATTGTTATAACTGATTAATAATTAATTAGATCCATTAGAAGGTATTTGATAACTGAATTGTCATGCGTTTATAAATTAATTATTTAAAATTGCATTTACAAACCAGTTGTAAATTAGTTATTGTTTAATGAGATGATTATTAAAGTATTAGTTAATGGTTGGCAAACTTTTTACACACATATACACTACCGTTTAAAAGTTTGGGGTCACCTAGAAATGTCCTTGTTTTTTAAAGAAAAGCATATTTTTTGTCCTTTAATATAACATCAAATTGATCAGAAATACAAGGTAGACATTGTTAATGTTGTAAATGACTATTGTAGCTGGAAACGACTGATTTTCTATGGAATATCTACATAGGCGTACAGAGGCCCATTATCAGCAACCATCACTCTTGTGTTCCAATGGCACGTTGTGTTAGCTCATCCCCGTTTATAAATTTAAAAGGGTAATTGATCATTAGAAAACCCTTTTGAAATTATGTTAGCACAGCTGAAAACTGTTGTCCTGATTAAGGAAACAATAAAACTGGCCTTCTTCAGACAGGTTGAGTATCTGGAGCATCAGCACATAATTCCTCTGTCCAGTGTCTGTGTTCTTTTGGCAATCTTAATCTTTTCTTTTTACTGGACAGTCTGAGATATGGCTTTTTCTTTGCAACTCTGCCTAGAAGGCCAGCATCCCTTCAGTCGCCTCTTCATTGTTAACGTTGAGACTGGTGTTTTGACTGTATTATTTAATGAAGCTGCCAGTTGAGGAATTGTGATGCGTATGTTTCTCAAACTAGACACTCTAATGTACTTGTCCTCTTGCCCAGTTGTGCACCAGGGCCTACCACTCCTCTTTCTATGGTTAGAGCCAGTGTGCGCTGTTCTGTGAAGGGAGTAGTACACAGCATTGTACGAGATCTTCAGTTTCTTGGCAATTTCTTGCATGGAATAGCCATCATTTCTCAGAATAAATCAAACCCACAAATGCTTATATCCAGTTCTCCAGATACTCAACTAGTCTAAAGGACAGTTTTATTGCTTTGAAGGGGTTAAACCAAGGCCTCATACCTTTTAAAGGGTTAATAAATTGAGTTCTGATAAACTGTAAGGTCTCTCTCTGTGTGTGTGTGTGTGTGTGTGTGTGTGAGAGTGTGTGTGTGTGTGTGTGTGTGTGTGTGTTAACACCTGTTTTGAGTGTTGTGCCCTTCAGACACTATCAGAAGGCGGAAACCGACTTCGTTCATTCTCCTCCTGTCTGGGGTTCTGAGAATACGACTGGTTTTCTGAGAACACAAGGATGCCGCAGGGCTGATGAAAACAGCCACCTGCCAGACGATGCTTGGACTCGTTCACCTTGTTATGACCCTATACTTGTGATGGAAGGTCAAGTTTTGGTCAAACCCTCTTCTGAGCTTTTAATACACCTTAGCCGAAGGTGTATTCCTGTTATATCGCGCCATGGTCGTGCCAGAGACGACCGCAAGCCAAACCCGGGCACTCCTTTATGGGAAGGCGTATCCAAGTTCAATTTACAATCGACTCCGACACAGCCACGGCACGACAGCCAAGAACACATGCAGTACTGACAATCCAGAGCAAGTAAACCTGTAAAACCAACCCTCTCTCCACCCATACACATTTTGTTTTTTATTCTAGGGTCGTTGCTCTATCACCTCGGCTGTTTTACACGTAGGCCCATATCATTAGGATCAAGAATATAAAAGATAGCATAAATAGCTTATATAGAAATGTATAATATACCTTTGTCTCGCTTAGAGAAGTGCGTTCCATAAGCCAATTATTGTATTAGTTCTACCGCTAATTTAAATCACTTTATCCCATTGTTAACCAGCCTGCCACACTCTAGAGACAACAACCCTGTTGACAATACCTAATCCATCCATTTGCCAGTGTGTATCGGAGATTCGTTTTTTAAATGTAAAAGGATAATAACACCAAATATTTTAGGATCATAGAGAACCTGGGCAGGTTTTTATTGATATAATCCTTTATCCTATCCCTACAATAGATTTATTCATATTTATTAAGTTTTATCTTAAAAGCTAATCGTTCCGATTCACATCGGCAAACAAAGGCTGCACTATATAATAGCTTTTAGGTCATAATATACCTGACCTCTACAATTAGGCCATATCATATTAAACCCCCCATAAAAATGATATTGGTATTTCTAATGTACAATCTTCAAATTAAATACGTAAAAAATCATGAAGAAAAAAGGTCAGCCTTACCCATCATTTCCTTTCCCTAAATCAAAACCTGATATTACGTCCGTTTAGTCCAAAGTTCCATATCATACCCATTCTGCATTACCATAAGTCCAACCTTATAAGTCCACATATCCATACTGCATGAATAAAAAAAACGTTTTTCTAAAAAACAAATGAACCAATATTTGTACTGTGTAATGCGGTGCAAATAAAGTGGGGCAAAAAAGTATTTAGTCAGCCACCAATTGTGCAAGTTCTCCCACTTAAAAAGATGAGATAGGCCTGTAATTTTCAGCCTTAGGTACACTACAACTATGACAGTCAAAATGAGAAGAAAAAAATCCAGAAAATCACATTGTAGGATTTTTGATGAATTTATTTGCAAATTATGGTGGAAAATAAGTATGGCTCACATTAGCTGGCTGTCTCGCCAGCTAACGTTACATGTATGATCTGTGTAGTAATTTTATTTGCATCTCAGAAATCAATTTGCATTGCTAGGTGTAAGCTAATGTTATCTAGCTATCTAACATTGAACATGGTTGGTTAGCTACCTGCAGATTCATGCTGTGTAGTAACGTCATGAGTTGGGATTGTGGTTCATTGCTTAGCTAGCTAACAAGCTACATGTCTTAACAAAAGACTCCACTATGCAAGTAACCATTTCAATAGAATGTTAATGATGTCACTGCGAAAACTGTTGATAGACGTAGCTCTGGCCATCTACTCTGATTTCAGAGCACTCTCGTCTGATTATGCCAGAGCGCATAATAAGTGACATATTTACAAACGCTCAACACCGTTGAATATGGCCGGTGTCAGAAAACGTTGGAAAAAAAGCATGAATTGTTGCCAGCAGCACAGTTGCAGTGCTCTGGATAACAGAAAAACAGCCTAACCAGCTCTGCTAGGGCGAGTAAAATGGTCAGAGTGAGCTGTTTTCTCATTTGTGTATGGAAGTAGCAAGCCAGTCAACGTAAGCCAGTTAGCTTGGTTGCTTGACTGCTGTTGTTAGGACAGAACAATCAGATCAACCCTTAAAGACACGGGTGGGGCTAAAGCTTAAGAGGTTGTGAATGATGCAGAATGGGTGTAGACAAAGAAGGGCTCTCCAGTAGTATTATCCAAACATTCAAAGGCCTTTTTTCTCAAAAGTGAGGTTACAAGTTTATCAACCTTCAAAACAGAATTACTTTCCCATTGTTCCTCAACTGTAGTGTATGATGTACCATTTTCTAGAGTCTCTACTTTAAAAAAAAATGGGGTTTCAGTCACAAATACTATAACCACCCCCTAGCCACGTGGAATGGTCATGTAATCATCTCGCAAAGTGGAGTGTTTTGTTTAGACATGTAGCTAGCTTGCTAGCTAAACAATTAACCATAATCCCATGTCATAGCTACAGTACAAACAGATTGTCATAGCTAGCCATCTTGCATGAACATTTTCTATAAAAGGTCCTGTGTGGCTCAGTTTGTAGAGCATGGCAATTGCAATACCAGCGCTGTGAGTTCGATTCCCACAGGGCACCAGTATGGGGAAAAAAGTATGAAAATATATGTGCACGCTATGGTAAGTCGCTCTAGATAAGAGCAGCTGCTAAATTACTAAAATGTATAAATTAAAAGGTAGTTAATTTTTCACACTTAAAGTAATGACATTAGCTGCATCTTTATTGACTAGCTGCACCACTACTGCCACTGGGCCTTTCTTCTTGCAATGTATTCATTTTGCCATTGTTCTCTTTTTTGGACCAGGTATAAAAACCTTTCTGCTGACTTTGGGAATGTATTTATTTATTTTTATTTAACTAGGCGAGTCAATTAAGAAAGTAATCTTATTTACAATGACAGCCTAGTTTAACTGCCTTGTTCAGGGGCAGAACAACAGAGTTTTACCTTGTCAGCTCAGGGGTTCGATCTAGCAACATTCCGGTTACTGGCCCAAAGCTCTAACCACTAGACTACCTGCCACCCCATATGAAAAGATCTCATATTTTTCTCTTGGCTGTTGCAATTTTCAGGTTCTCCAGTAACTTTGCTCTCGTGCAAAACATCTGGCTCCTCTGATCGTCTCTTGTTGCTGACGCGTTAATGGCAGGATTGCAAATTTCTTCCTTGAGCCGGATCGTATGCGAACAGACATGTAGATTCTGCCTTTGCAATATGAAGCTGAATCAAAGGAGAAATGGTGGAGACCAATATGCTTGGTATGGAATATGGTATCTAAATAGGATATGTAATGTATGGGAGCCCAGGGACAGCGGGAAAATTTTAAACTTTTGTTATTGACCAAATACTTAATTTTCACCATAATTTGCAAATAAATTCATAAAAAATCCTACAATGTGATTTTCTGGATTTTTTTCTTCTCATTTTGTCTGTCATAGTTGAAGTGTACCTATGATGAAAATTACAGGCCTCTCTCATCTTTTTAAGTGGGAGAACTTGCACAATTGGTGTCTGACTAAATACTATTTTGCCCCACTGTAAGACCCTCAATATTTATTGGAAAGGAGCATCAAGCTCATCATCTTGCACTTTCACCCCTTTGTGAAGTTCATCATAATTTATGTCATCAGTAGCCTAATAAACTGCATGCTTTCCCGAGTCGTAGTGGGCGGACCACACGTCATCCCATGACTCCAAGTTTATGTCGATATTATGGTTATTATATCAATATTTGTGCATAAAAGCACCTTGTCTAGCGTATTTTGTTTTGTCGACATTTTGAAAGTTTACCAACAAATGTGCTCTTTTCATCAGGCCTGTTGTGACATTTTTTTTTATCTTATAAGTACTTTACTTGGATGGAATCCTGGTTAATTGAACTGTAATTTGTATAACAATCATGCATAAAATGTTGTCTTGAAGGCCATATTAGGAAGTATAGTCAAAACTTTAAATAAGCATAATATTTTATTTTGTGTTTGATTTTCACAGGGCCTACAACTGAGTCAGATTGATATGATGGATAACAACATTGTACCAAGCTCAACAAAAAACTGTCACAACAGTTGAGAAAATATGATGGCTTAGAGGTTAGCAGATTGGTGGAAGAAGATAATTTGTTGGGATTGATGAGAGCCTTTTTCGGCAAGAAAGTGTTTTGTGTGTGTCCTAAAAAGAAATCTAGAGTCAATGGATGCACCGGTGAGTCAATCTAAGTAATATAATAAAAAAATCCCCAGCAAAATATGTCAGTTTGTCGATTGGACGCATCTCAATCCACCGCATCAGCCGACGTTGCACTTTCGCATCTGCGGTGAAAGGTGGCAGAGATAGAATGATGTTTGTCAGACCATGAGACATCCCGAAAATTCGATGTATGTATGTAGCTTCCAAACAGTTTGATTCAGTGAAATGCCTTTGAACGAGATATGAAGGGGAGGATATTTCAGCCTTCATACAATTGAGGCAATGATTGTGTATGTGTCCCATTCAAAGGGTGAATAGACAAGACAAAATATTGAAGTGCTTTTGAACAAGGTATGAAGTGGAGGAGACAGATTAAATAAGGATGTAAAAGCCTTGATACAATTGAGGCATTGATTGTGTATGTGTGCCATTCAGAGTGTGAATGGCTAAGACAAAATTTAAGTGCCTTTGAACCAAGGTATGGTAGTTGGTGCCAGGCACACCGGTTTGAGTGTGTCAAAAACTGCAACACTGCTGGGTTTTTCATGCGCAACAATTTCCTGTGTGTATCAAGAATGGTCCACCACCCAAAGGACATCCAGCCAACTTGACCCAACTGTGGGAAGCATTGGAGTCAACATGTGCCAACATCCCTGTGGAATGCTTTCGACACCTTTTAGAGTCCATACCCTAACGAATTGAAGCTGTTTTGAGGGCAAAAGGGTTGTAAATATTAGGAAGGTGTTACTAATGTTTTGTGCTCACAGTGTGTGTAGCAAGGCAGAGGTCTTAGGTTTAAGGATCAGGAAGATGTGATATTCGCTAAGCAAGCAGCATGAAGTCCTTGACAGTGGTGCCTAGTGACTCGGATTTACAGTTGCACTCAGCTCAATGATGGGGTTGCTGTTGAGTAAATTTGAGGGGTGAATTTTGCACATGGGGATGTGTGAAACTTACTTCTCAGCCTGAGGTGTCCCACTTTTGCCAGTGGATAGATACATTTCTGCGTGGCATCGACTAGTAAGACGCTTCAGGAGGGCAGTCACGTGTGCTAGCAAGGCAGAGCCTCGGTGTGAGCGGAATTAGTAAGTGGTACTAGGGCTGTTGTGGTGACCGTAATACCGCCACACCGGCGGTCACGAGTCATGAAGGCAGTCAAATTCAACATGTTTGTTTAGTCATGGTAATTAGTTAAGCGTCTCCAAGCTCTGATGCTGCTGCTGGTCACTACTAGCCTACCAAACTTGAAAACTGCCTGGTAGTCAGCACTCTATTGTCTGGCACTCAGCACCTCTAATCACTATGATGTCAATGTAATCAAAAATCTAATCAAACACTTGATGAGAGCCCATGAGCTCATGTTGCGCAACATTTCGATAGGCGACTCAATTGTGAGAAAACAGAGTGATGGCCTCTACTAAAAAGAGGAGGATCCCATCAGCTTTCTATAGGCTAGGCCTACTATATTTATTTCTCAACTTTCCCTATTATTAAGCACATTACTTACAGTGCCTTTCGAAAGTATTCGGCCCCCTTGAACTTTGCAACCTTTTGCCACATTTCAGGCTTCAAACATAAAGATATAAAACTGTATTTGTTTGTGAAGAATCAACAACAAGTGGGACACAATCATGAAGTGGAACGACATTTATTGGATATTTCAAACTTTTTTAACAAATCAAAAACTGAAAAATTGGGCGTGCAAAATTATTCAGCCCCCTTAAGTTAATACTTTGTAGCACCACCTTTTGCTGCGATTACAGCTGTAAGTCGCTTGGGGTATGTCTCTATCAGTTTTGCACATCGAGAGACTGACATTTTTTCACATTCCTCCTTGCAAAACAGCTCGAGCTCAGTGAGGTTGGATGGAGAGCATTTGTGAACAGCAGTTTTCAGTTCTTTCCACAGATTCTCGATTGGATTCAGGTCTGGACTTTGACTTGGCCATTCTAACACCTGGATTTGTTTATTTTTGAACCATTCCATTGTAGATGTTGCTTTATGTTTTGGATGATTGTCTTGTTGGAAGACAAATCTCCGTCCCAGTCTCAGGTCTTTTTCAGACTCCATCAGGTTGTCTTCCAGAATGGTCCTGTATTTGTCTTCATCCATCTTCCCATCAATTTTAACCATCTTCCCTGTCCCTGCTGAAGAAAAGTAGGCCCAAACCATGATGCTGCCACCACCATCTTTGACAGTGGGGATGGTGGTTCAGGGTGATGAGCTGTGTTGCTTTTACGCCAAACATAACGTTTTGCATTGTTGCCAAAAAGTTCAATTTTGGTTTCATCTGACCAGAGCACCTTCTTCCACATGTTTGGTGTGTCTCCCAGGTGGCTTGTGGCAAACTTTAAACAACACTTTTTACGGATATCTTTAAGAAATGGCTTTCTTCTTGCCACTCTTCCATAAAGGCCAGATTTGTGCAATATAAGACTGATTGTTGTCCTATGGACAGAGTCTCCCACCTCAGATGTAGATCTCTGCAGTTCATCCAGAGTGATCATGGGCCTCTTGGCTGCATCTCTGATCAGTCTTCTCCTTGTATGAGCTGAAAGTTTAGAGGGACGGCCAGGTCTTGGTAGATTTGCAGTGGTCTGATACTCCTTCCATTTCAATATTATCGCTTGCACAGTGCTCCTTGGGATGTTTAAAGCTTGGGAAATATTTTTGTATCCAAATCCGGCTTTAAACTTCTTCACAACAGTATCTCGGACCTGCCTGGTGTGTTCCTTGTTCTTCATGATGCTCTCTGCGCTTTTAACGGACCTCTGAGACTATCACAGTGCAGGTGCATTTATACGGAGACTTGATTACACACAGGTGGATTGTATTTATCATCATTAGTCATTTAGGTCAACATTGGATCATTCAGAGATCCTCACTGAACTTCTGGAGAGAGTTTGCTGCACTGAAAGTAAAGGGGCTGAATAATTTTGCACGCCCAATTTTTCAGTTTTTGATTTGTTAAAAAAGTTTTAAAAATCCAATAAATGTCGTTCCACTTCATGATTGTGTCCCACTTGTTGTTGATTCTTCACAAAAAAATACAGTTTTATATCTTTATGTTTGAAGCCTGAAATGTGGCAAAAGGTCGCAAAGTTCAAAGGGGCCGAATACTTTCGCAAGGCACTGTATTTTTACAACAGGAGTAAATCCTTCCTGGCCGTCATGAAAATTAACCATGGGAAAAGTTTCCTCCATTCGCTATTTAAGTGCATAGATGACATGTATTTTTTCCCGCTTCCCAGTTTTGATACAGGTCCATGATAATGGTCCATTTTAAATCAAAACAAACTTCACACATATGATTTATTATATGGAAAGACAATATTAAATCAAGAATAGTCAGATGGGTGACAATATTAGCTTTTCACTTGTGAAATATATATTATCACTTGTGAATGATGCCCAGCATAAGAAACAATGCCTTTTTTTGTGACTTTGTCTAATCATAGTCGCACATCTCATGCAGTCTAGCCCATAGGCCTGTATGTTTTGAAAATGGTTTGTGCACTAAAGTGGCCAAGTAACTTCTTGAAATTAAGCACACTATTCCGCTTTACAAGGGGTGTAGAGCCTAACTGGCATACATAAACTGCGCGTGACAGTAACATTTGCGGTTAAAGCCTACTACCATGTGTGCATTGCTGCGCTTATTATGTGAAGAAATAGCCTAATAGTCTATCAACATTTTAAGCTAAACGTTCTCATCTGTTGTGTTTGCCACATCCCGTAAAAATGTTGGTGAACAAGACCTGAGAGTATAGTCTCAACAAAAATGCTGAGGATACTGTACTGTGCACTGTAACAATGTCAGGTGGGATGTACTGTATGTGGAAATTGCAGGCCCTAACACAATGGAGTCTTTATGGCATGTTATGTCAAAGGCTGTGACTTAAGTGTCTGATACCAACTTTTATTCTCACACCTGATTAAACTAAGTAAGTGTGCTATCATTGTGAAATGAACCAGCGGTAGGACTACAAGGTAACTATGAGTTCCATGGTTCAAGAATATCTGATGTTTAGTTCAGAGTTTTCATCTTCTAATTTACGCACAAATTGTAGGCTTTCAGATCCATTCAAATGCAGTTTTATCAGTGAGTAGCTACTCACTTCCTTTTATTTCATTTGAGACTACAGCACACTGTGATCTGAGCGAGACAATAAGAGAGAGAGTGGAGAATGGTTGTGGTTCATCCCTAGGAGTGATCTGGCGCCAGCTGGAGAAATAGTACTAATACATGGGATTTAAAGCGCTTTTCAAAAAACTCAAGGATGCTGTACAGCAAGAGGATAAAAACAAAACAAGATTTCAAATAAGATAAAGCATAACTAGAGCTGAGTAAAGCTGAGCTAAGCTGAGAGGAAAGTTAGGCCAAACAGGTGATGTTTGAGTTTGTTTTTCAATGTGGTGATAGTCAGAGTTGCGGGTGGCTGGGAAAAAAAGAGTTCCAAAGTTTGGGGAAGCGGCGCTGAATGCCTGGGCCTCCATGGTGCAGAGTCTTGATTTTGGGATGGTGAGTAGTTCAGAGTCAGAGGAGCAGAGTCAGTGGAAGCGTGTGTGTGTGTGGAGGAGGTAGGAGAGGTCAGGTGGGAAGGCCATGAAGGGCCTCATAGGTGAGAAATAGGATCTTGTAGGTGATGCGTAATTTGACTGAGAGCCACTGAAGGTGGTGCATATTGGGGATGATGTGTTCCCAGGGTTTTGTGCATGTGAGGACCCTGGCAGCGGAGTTCTGGACATACTAAGGTCTGTCCAGGGCTTTGCTAGACACCCCGAAGGAGTGGCTAGAGCACGATGAGCCAAGTTAAGCTCCCCCAGCCAAACCCTCCCCTAAGTTGGACGATGATGGGTCAATTGTTTGCCGCCCTATGGGACTCCCGGTCACGGCTGGTTGTGACACAGCCTGGGATCAAACCCTAGGTTGTAGTGACGCCCCAACACTGTGAAGCAGTGCCTTAGACAGCTGCTACACTCTGCGTCAGTCTTTTGACGATAATTCGGCAGGCTCTGCTGCTCTTTCTGCGTGGTGCAGGTGAAACACGCTGCCATTTCATGCAACACGGCAGAGCAGTTCTTCCACTATCAGGAGAAATGGTCATGCATATTAATGTATGTTTATTTATAGAAATAAAGGTTGCTTTGCTGCCACACCCACAACATAAGCACAATCATGGTCTCGGATTCACAGTTGGAGGACTTCTGTGAGAGGTCGCTCTTATGCCTGAATTTACCCAAAACCAATGAGGAAGTCAGCTGTAGTGTTGAGAGCAGTTATATGAAACCAATCGGTACGTCAAGTAAAGCCGCTAACCGTTACATCCCTCTCTTAATTTATATTCAGATCGACTCGCCAAAATATTGCCGTCTGAACTGGGAGTTAGAACTGCATTTCATTCAGACACTATGTTACAGGAAAAAAAGCTACTTTTATGTCTCAGGTGGTAGGTGACAATGACATACCATCTTCATCATAAACTTCCCAAAGCACATATGTTGGAATGTCACACTTATTTTTTACAAGGCTTTCCCCCACACCAAAAGGTATTCCCACCTATAAAATAAAAACCCATTAGCCACCACTATCTTTATGTTTCCCAGAGAAAACCAAGAGAGGGAGAGCACTTGACTCAAAGATTGAGCCCTCAGAGAGTCTGCACTGTAGGCTACTCCACTGGACTACTCCTGACTGGCTCGCATGAATGATAAAATAGCCTGACAGCAGTTGAATAGGCTAGAATACACACCATCTTGCTGTAGTGTGATCTTCATTGGCAAAGGTTGGGGATAGAGCAATAACAAGGGAATCAGTGAAGAGGGAGAGATATGGCTGATCAACAGTAAGAATGTGATCAACCATGGTCTGGGAGTCTCCTCATAGAAATACTGGTGGAAAGGATCTGCATAGCAATGGAAATCTGCACCTCTGCTCCCTAGAAACTACAGGGGTGAAATCTCATGACATGGCAGGAATAACACAGATGTATACTGTACTGTAAGCTCTGTGGATAGGATAGCTGTGTCCCCTTCCAGCCAGCCCTCCACACCACAACACCCACTGGCATCCATAGACACTCCTAACACATCTGCAATGTCCAATTAATTGATCGTGTAGATGGAGGAGGGAATGGGAGGGAGGGGGACTTGGAAGAGTTTGTTGCAGCGACATCAGGCTGCTGCATGATAGAATAGATGGCCCTGAAAGAGCAGAGTTAACAGAAAACAGCCAGGGAGATGCATCACACAGCCTGGGCTGGAGAAAATGTCGGCACGGCGCCGTATCAGGGTGTATGCTCCGTGATTGTCTCTGCTTGCTTTGTAATTTGTTAACTTCACTCCCCACCCTGAAAGAACACAGTCAGTCCCAAAGCAGCATGGATAATCTTGACAATAACCTATCAGAGGCATCTGTGAACACAGAGTGTGCTGTTTGTAATTTTATGTGGCTGTTGTCATTAGCGGGCTGGGCTGAGCAGCCACCACTTCAACATTAGGAAGAAGGGAGATAGAGACCTACAGCATGTTAATGCTCTATTTTACCCAGTTTAAAGAAAAATCTTTTTGGTGGATTTTTTTTTTATATCAATAAACTGTACATTAGGTTAAAAGATGGGATCAAAACAGAAAACAATTACTTTCAGATGAGACTTCATGGTCAAAACAATAAAATATAAGATCATGTTGAGGTGTTTATTGAGCACCATAGAAATGTACAGAAAATAACTTTTTTGCAATCTTCCACCGACCCACTTTATTAACTTGAGTCTTATTGAGCTGACACTATAAGCCAACCCGCATCCTCTAAAAAGGTTGGGATTAGAAATGAAATGAAAAATAGAATAGAGGGGATGCAAGGAGAAAAGAAAGAGGGGTTAAACCTCAGGGGAGCGGTGTATTGAGCCAGACTTCAAGGAGCACTGCAGAATAAATGCCCTTTGCCCGCACTGCCTAATCACAATTTTAAAACACCTATGTGACCCTTCCATCCGGTGACCCTCAGGGCACGTCTCGACTTCTCTGGACTCATTAGAAATGGATCTGACATTGCCGTCAACTGGCATGGCCCTCAGATACATAGACAGCTGCTTGAATGAGACTTTTTGATCCGTTCAGCTGAAAGGGAGGCGTGTGTTGGGGTTATGGTGATTGGGTGATTCAGATTTTGACATTAGCCTTGATGTGGTTTCACAATAGCATTGCTGGACACCTGGGATAACCCCTTGGCACCAATCTTAAACTTTGTCCCTCAGTGACTGTGTAATTTTTAGATAATAATTCTCCCCTTTTGTGTTAAAGGAAAAGCATAGTCTATTTTGCTTTGAAGGTTAATGCTGTGGGTCATGTCATTCTCTCAGGAGGAAAATAAACAGGCAGAGTAAGCTTTGGAATATCTAGGTGCATGGCTCCATTACTTCTATCCGATAACAAATCTTTGTATTTCATATTATGCTGTGCTGACTTCCGTCTCAGTAAGCAGTCCAAGAGTCTTACACAGAGATAGCAGTTGCTAAGTAAATGGGTCCCAGTGTTGTAGCTTTTCAACTGTTCATTCTCTTTCTATAATTTCTCTCAGTCACCCAAGTGCCGTGCCATGTGAGTGCATAAGAGCGTCTTCTTTTTTCTCCCCTAAGGGATAAAAGTCACCTCCAAATCTCATAGAACGGAAAATCCAAACAGAAAATAAAAGCTATACCTTATTTCACCAACATAGAGTTCAAGCTTAGAGGGAGCATGGCTGCTACTGCTTAGTTCTCTCTTTGTCAGCAGGAAAAGAGCAACAGGGAAAACGAAGGAGAGAGAGAGGGAAAAATAAGAGAATAGAAAAGGATGAAAGAGTCAAGGCAGGTCAGGGAATTATAAATAGCATTAGAGCAATTTTTTCATTTACAAAAGGGGATGTATATGGGAAGAAGCTTTTGCTCTTTACTTCTCATACTCTCTCTCTCTCTCTCTCTCTTTCTATCCCTCCCTCCCTCTCGTGCAATGTGTCTCATCGAGAAAGAATGAAAAAAGTCAGTCGCGAGACCAGTCATTATAACTCATTGGGGAAAATGTGAGGGGCGTCTGAAATTTTGAGCCGTCGAATGAACCTCTGTAATAAGAGCCCGTCAGCCACATGAGAGACCTTTGATTGACAAATGTATTTATCAAAAGTTTTTCTGAAATTATTTTGCCCATTTGGCAGAGCAAGGCCCCATACATTTGTGTGATGCACATCGGTTGTTGGAACCCACAGTACCAGACACAAGGTTGTTTGGGGGACGGGTGAACTCTTACACCTTAGAGAAAATCAATCAAATCAAATTTTATTTGTCACCTGCGCCGAATTCAACCTTACCGTGAAATGATTACTTAAAATTCCTTAAAACTTCTTAGGGATAGGGGGCAGTATTCAGAAGTTTGGATGACTGAGGTGCCCAAAGTAAACTGCCTGTTAGATATGCATATACAGTGCCTTGCGAAAGTATTCGGCCCCCTTGAACTTTGCGACCTTTTGCCACATTTCAGGCTTTAAACATAAAGATATAAAACTGTAATTTTTTGGGAAGAATCAACAACAAGTGGGACACAATCATGAAGTGGAACGACATTTATTGGATATTTCAAACTTTTTTAACAAATCAAAAACTGAAAAATTGGGCGTGCAAAATTATTCAGCCCCTTTACTTTCAGTGCAGCAAACTCTCTCCAGAAGTTCAGTGAGGATCTCTGAATGATCCAATGTTGACCTAAATGACTAATGATGATAAATACAATCCACCTGTGTGTAATCAAGTCTCCGTATAAATGCACCTGCACTGTGATAGTCTCAGAGGTCCGTTAAAAGCGCAGAGAGCATCATGAAGAACAAGGAACGCACCAGGCAGGTCCGAGATACTGTTGTGAAGAAGTTTAAAGCCTGATTTGGATACAAAAAATATTTCCCAAGCTTTAAACATCCCAAGGAGCACTGTGCAAGCGATAATATTGAAATGGAAGGAGTATCAGACCACTGCAAATCTACCAAGACCTGGCCGTCCCTCTAAACTTTCAGCTCATACAAGGAGAAGACTGATCAGAGATGCAGCCAAGAGGCCCATGGTCACTATGGAAGAACTGCAGAGATCTACAGCTGAGGTGGGAGACTCTGTCCATAGGACAACAATCAGTCGTATATTGCACAAATCTGGCCTTTATGGAAGAGTGGCAAGAAGAAAGCCATTTCTTAAAGATATCCATAAAAAGTGTTGTTTAAAGTTTGCCACAAGCCACCAGGGAGACACACCAAACATGTGGAAGAAGGTGCTCTGGTCAGATGAAACAAAAATTGAACTTTTTGGCAACAATGCAAAACATTATGTTTGGAGTAAAAGCAACACAGCTGAACACACCATCCCCATTGTCAAACATGGTGGTGGCAGCATCATGGTTTGGGCCTGCTTTTCTTCAGCAGGGACAGGGAAGATGGTTAAAATGGATGGGAAGATGGATGGAGCCAAATACAGGACCATTCTGGAAGAAAACCTGATGGAGTCTGCAAAAGACCTGAGACTGGGACGGAGATTTGTCTTCCAACAAGACAATGATCCAAAACATAAAGCAAAATCTACAATGGAATGGTTCAAAAATAAACATATCCAGGTGTTAGAATGGCCAAGTCAAAGTCCAGACCTGAATCCAATCGAGAATCTGTGGAAAGAACTGAAAACTGCTGTTCACAAATGCTCTCCATCCAACCTCACTGAGCTCGAGCTGTTTTGCAAGGAGGAATGGGAAAAAAATTCAGTCTCTCGATATGCAGAACTGATAGAGACATACCCCAAGCGACTTACAGCTGTAATCGCAGCAAAAGGTGGCGCTACAAAGTATTAACTTTAGGGGGCTGAATAATTTTGCACGCCCAATTTTTCAGTTTTTGATTTGTTAAAAAAGTTTGAAATATCCAATAAATGTCGTTCCACTTCAGGATTGTGTCCCACTTTTTGTTGATTCTTCACCAAAAAATACAGTTTTATATCTTTATGTTTGAAGCCTGAAATGTGGCAAAAGGTCGCAAAGCTCAAGGGGGCCGAATACTTTCGCAAGGCACTGTATTATCGAATAGATATTTGAAAAACACCTTGAGGATTGATTATAAAAAACTTTGCCATGTTTCTGTCGATATTATGGATCTAATTTGGAATCTTTTTCTCCGTTGTCGTGACCGCAGTTTCCGGTGGATTTCTCAACCAAACGTGAAGTACAAACGCGGGTATTTTGGCTATAAAAATAATCTTTATGGGACAAAATTAACATTTGCTGTCTAACTGGGGGTCTCGTGAGTGAAAACATCCGAAGCTCATTAAAGGTAAATTATTTAATTTGATTGCTTTTCTGATTTTCGTGACCAAGTTGCCTACTGCTAGCTGGACATAATGCTATGCTAGGCTATCGATAAACTTACACAAATGCTTGTCTTGCTTTGGCTGTAAAGCATCATTTCAAAATCTGAGGTGACAGGTTGATTAACAAAAGGCTAAGCTGTGTTTCACTATATTTCACTTGTGATTTCATGAATATTTTCTAGTAATATCTTTTGTCCGTTGCGTTATGCTAATTATTGTCAGTTGATGACAATTCTTCCGGATCCAGGAGTGGTAGTTCGGTCTTACAATGGCTACAGAGCGCAAGATCAAACAGTCGTCCGGAACAGCTCATGCTCTCATGCATAGTTCAGTGTTGCTTGCCTCGAAGAAAGCATAGAAGGTATTTAGCTTGTCTGGGAGGCTCAAGTCGCTGGGCAGCTCGCAGCTGGGTTTCCCTTTGTAATCCATGATAGTTTGCAAGCCCTGCCACATTTGTTGAGCATCTGAGCCGGCATAGTAGGACTCAATCTTTGTTCCTGTTTTCATGTTTTGCTGTTTGATGGTTTGTCTGAGGGATTTCTTAGAAAGCAGCAGCTCTAGCCTTTGCCTCAATGCAAATGGTGCCTGTAATCCATGGCTTCTTGTTGGGATATGTACGTGATGTGATGTGGTAAACTCAATGTTATCAGATGAATCCCGGAACATATTCCAGTGTGTGCTAGCGAAACAGTCCTGCAGTTTAGCATCCACTTCATCGGACCCCATCTGTTGTGTGTTTTGGTCAGTCCCTGTAGTTGTTAGTCAGTGTCTGTAGTTGTGTGTGTTGGGTCAGTGTGTGTGTTAGTCAGTGTCTGTAGTTGTGTGTGTGTGTGTTGGTCAGTGTCTTTAGTTGTGTGTTGGACAGTGTCTTTAGTTTTGTGTTGGTCAGTGTCTGTTGTTGTGGGAGTTATTCAGTGTCTGAATACCTCTCCTCCTCCACATGGCAATGCATTGCTTCATTATTGCCTTGTTTTCCTGGCTGCTCATTTATCCAGAAAATCTGTCTGATTATCTCACGCTCTCCATTGACACTGATTATACATGCAAACTGACGCTAAGAACAATATTTTCCTCCTAATGAGCTCGTAATGGCAATATGCTGCCATTCTGGAACAATCAGCAGGCGGGGTGTAGTTGATGAATGGACCTGGAGTTTGAAGTAGAGGCCGACAGTGGGTGCTGGAGCCAGTGCTGGTGGAGGAAACAATCAAATCAACAATGGAGAGTCGCTAACAAGCATGCAAGCACACACACTCACTATAATTATGTGAACAAAATTAAACAATTAACCTCCTACGACATACTCAATTAATAAAAGTGATTTGAGACTTTCTGTGGTTTGTGTGTGCATGCATGTGTATGCAGTGATATTGTGTGTGCATATGTGTGGGTGTGTGTTGGTCAGTTTGGAACCACTAGACGTTGCAGTTGAGCGTGAGGTCATGGACTAGAACGCATTAATGTAGGAACCGAATGTTGATATGCTTTAGACCCAGGCCAATTCCTCCATTTGTTTAGTTACATCCCTTTCCTTTTTTATTTTTCACACTGTAATTCACTTCTATCTGGGAAGATATGAAAGGGCAGGACCCCTCTCTTAGTATTTACTCCCTCATGTATTTAAATATCACCAGTTTCCCTATGGACTTTAAAACAAGTCTATACTGTTCTCTGTCACTTTACAACATTATATTATACCTGTGAAGAGTTGTAGAGGTCTGGGGTGTGGAGGAGAGGTGAAGTCAGCAGATAGGTGTGTGTGTGTGGGAGGGGGACAATGACGACTGTCCTTTTTGTTTTTAAAACTCTCTAGGCTTATTGACCCTTGAAAGGCATTATGCACAAGCCAACAGCCACTAATTCTTACGATTGAAGAGTTAACAGATGCTGATAAGAAAATATTTTGTCTCTCACTCCCATGCTCTTCACTTGATCTCTCCTCATCTCATTTCTCTCTCCCTCCCATATTTCTTGCCCCATGTCCTGCCTGTAGATTTCCATGGCCAATGTAGCTATAGACAAGTGGATTCATAGATGTGTCAAAGCCATTGAGGAAGAGAGAGAGAGAGCACCATCAAGGTACACTAATGAGTAGATACAAACATGCACACATACACACTCACTGCATATACAGTATGCTAACATATACTGCGCTTACATGCTGCTATATGGCCTCCGCGGTGCATGTTGAAAGCCCACTGTGAAGTAGAGTGCTCCTAATTGCGGTATGTGTAGCGACCTGCTGTTATCAGACACTCTGTTTTTTCTGGAGCATATTTTGGTTATTACTGGGAAGGAGGCACTGAGAAAAAACAGACCCATGGGTATACTATACACACAGTACATGTGCATACAGTATAGTATGTGTACTGGGTTGTGATATGATTAACATACCTACAGTACAAACAGGGTTGGGTGGGTTAATTTCTAAATGTAATCTGTTACAGTTACTAGTTACCTGTCCAAAATGTTTAATCAGTAATGTAATTTTCAGTTTCCCCAAACTCAGTAAATTATTCAGGATTACTTTCCTCTTAAGAGGCATTAGAAAAACACAAAAGAGATCCATAAAATGCATTTGGTGTGTCATCATAGAGTTCAGACTCATTCAGGTGGAACAAACTTAAACTAGTGCCTTTTTTCAATGCTGAATTAAATGTCATTGAGAAAACAGAAAGGTAACAAATGTATTTTTTTCACAAAGAAGTAATCTAGTGGTTTTCAAAAGTATCTGTAATGTGATTACAATATTTTTACAGTTCATTTTTTGTAAGCAGATGTAACAAAGACACAAAGTTTAATAAGGACAAACAGAGTGGATACATGAACAAGCGTAGCATCTGAATATAACACAAAAACAATAATGCCTGATATAGTGCTAGATAAAGGGGGAGTAATCAGGGAAGTGATGAAGTCCAGGTGTGCCTAATGTTGAGGCGCAGGTGTGCGTAATGATGGGTTGCTAGGCCCTGTGATCATTATACCTGGGACGTCAAGCGGTGGAGGGAAGGAGTGGGAGTAGACTTCATCAGATTACTGGATCCTCCCCAACGTTAAGTACAACGGCACCAGTGGGAAAGAGATGCTTTGAAGTACCAGTCCCATGGGTACACAATATGTTGGGTGGTGATATGATACCTTACCTATAACTGCAGCAGTTCAGGCATGTAAATGCCACCGCCAGGACACAAACACGCACAACATTTTAGTGGTCTCCTTCTTGACGGTAGATAGAATAATTTTAGTTTTGAAGTGGATTTCCTGCAATTCTACACATTTTGCCATGGGGTGGAGTTGAAATGTAGCAAATTAATAGAAAATAGATATAATTTTGAGTTGCAGTTTTACTGCAAATTTCAAGCAATTCTACCCATTTCGCCATGGAGTGGAGATAATGTTTTAAAGCTAAATTCCTGCAATTCTACACATTTTGCCATACTTTATGCCATGTTAATGATATCTGAGTGAGAGTGACTAACAAAATCAATGTGGGCCCCCTGGACACGTGCCCTGCTTGACCGGTTGCTATTCGTCCATGAGTTTAGATAGCTGGCTAAAAATTGTTAGCTGGCATGGCTAATTGAGTGACTGTTAGTGACTGACATAACAAGAGAAATGGCTGATGCACAACCAAATTTCGAACTTGAATCTTGTGTATTCTAGTATTCTAACTCTCAACACTAATTTGAGACCACGACTGAGTCTCCTCCCCTAGTGACTGCTTATGTCGCTTATACCAGGAGCCGACGCTGAAAGGAACACATGGCTGGCTGGGCCATTAAGTAACAGGGAGGATACAATATGTGGGTAACATGAGAATCCAGTGGGGCCACACACACACGCCTCTCCACTCGCCTTTCTGTCAGGAAAGAGGTTAGAGTTGGACACGCACCTCTGTACACCATAAACACCATAAAGGAGATCTGGAAGTCGCAGAGGTTAGAGAATTTCTATAATACCACTTAGCTTGTCAGCAATCTCATCTCATATATCAACCCTGATGGTTTTACGAGAGGGGCTCAACCTGTAACCCTGCCTTGTAGGGGGCTACTGTAGTCACATCTAGGTTTCCTCCTCAGAGAGAGGATGACAGCACTTGTAGTTGGATGACAAAGCACATCCCAACATACCCTGGTATCATATTGTAGTGTTTAGGTGTTTAGAGTGCTGTTTGCTCGCTTCCGTGAGGTGAATGAGACTGCAGGCCCACGGACACACACACAGCTATGAATCCATCAAATTGAGCTATTATGCTGTTGGTGTTGGGAAGCTCTACATGCCCTCATTCTTCAACTGTGATTTCTTTATGCTATACTATAAATATACAGACAAATAAATCAGACTTATATTTGAGCCATGAAGGGGTGTGTTTATCTAAGCTTGTGCAAGTGATTTAGCTAGGGCTATGCTTAGGTCTTCAACATGGCCATCCATTTGGAAGAAAATAATAGCGCCGATATGTTTGTTGTGGGTTTTACATACAGTATCTGCCTTTAAAATGGTTTTGGCACACCTTGGCATTCCTGAATAATGAAAGATGGACGGACATCCTGTGTAAATATCACTCCACCTATTGGAGCGATGTTGGAAAATAACCAAAATAACCAGAACTTCAACATCTCTAAAAGGTTGCTTACAGGAATAAAGTATATGGCAACAGAATGCCAAAATACTTATTGAAGCCCAATTAATATTTATTGGTTAATCTCAGTTTTGCAGTTGCCTTTAAAATGAACGCTGTGATTGGCCAATGTCATTTGGCGGCCCTGAGGTCCTTCCAGAAAGCAGTCTGGGAAGGTTTGATAGTGAGCAGCAGCCTGACAGGCACGTCCTCCATCACCATTCCTAACACCAGCAACAGCGCTGTTAGCACTTAGAGATGGCACATCAAAGTTCACTGACATTATCTTTGTGTGTGTGTTTTCTATATTAAAAGCACAGGGCTCATGTATCTCCACATAAACCTCCTCCCATAGCCCACACCTTCTCACCCGCCTTCCCCTTCTGAAAGCTTTAGTTACATGAAAGCAATAGCTTCAAGCGAGCAACTGTTTAGTCCCCCTTTCTTTCCATCACCCTGCCAACCCATCCCTCCACCCCCACATTCCCAGCCCCATTAAATCTACACAGCATTTAAATAAAATATGAATAGAGGAAATGTTTCCCTAAACTTCTCTGAGATGAAGGCCAAAATCACTCCACAGCTAAGTGTGGCACCACGGGCAGGAAACAAGCCTATCTCATTGACTGAAGGCTGCAAGGAAACGATCCTCTGTTGTTTTCATATATTGCTTCGTATAGAGCTGGTTTCTCCAGAGGCTGCTATTTAATAAATAGAGATTCAGACTGAGGTGTCTTAATAGTCTTAAAGGGGAGCTCCACCAACTTCTCTGGTTGAAAATGGCCTGTGGTATCAAAATTTACTATAAAGTGTAAAAATAATAATTTGGGCTATAAAGTCCGTATTTTCCAAAACTGATTTGTGAGATATTTAAGGAATCGAGTAGTTACCGTTTTCCTTGGAATGCGTTTAGATTTAAATTCTGCCCACATGGGACCGCTGCATGGCACGACTGGCAGTACTTAAATCATTCAGAGCACAGCTGCACATGTGCTCCATTGCAAGCTATCCAATCATAGAAGTCAACGTACAGCCCGCACATTTATTACATGCAGCAGAACTACCAATCATTGCCAATGTTATGCTGAAAGAACGAGACTTGTTCTTTATAAACAAATCGTGTTTTTTTACTCTCATATCCACACATTCGTGAGCTAATGTTAGCATCACAAACATCACTGTCATTCCTTTAGCCAAAGTCATAGAAAGCAGAAAGGAAGAGTCAAAGCTAGAGGGTTTATACGTGGATGTCGATTAAGGCAGACCCACGCACCTATCTGATTCAAAGGGGTTGGGTTAAATGTGGAAGACACATTTCAGTTGGATACATTCAGTTGGACAACTGACTAGGTACCTCCCTTTACTTTATCCAAACTCTGTCCACGTTAAGCAGATCATTAATTATTAACCAAGTGAGGAGTTTTTGTATGGGGGGCAATCAGTGGTGGAAAAAGTATTCAATTGTCATTCTTGAGTAAAACTAAAGATACCTTAATGGAAAATGACTCAATTAAAAGTTAAAGTCACCCAGTAAAAGGCTAAAAGTATTTGGTTTTAAATATACTTAAGTATCAAAAGTAAATGTAATTGGTAAAATCATTGCAAATTCATTATATTAAGCATACCAGATGGCACTGATAGCCAGAGGCACACTCCAACATCATTTACAAATTAAGCATTTGTGTTTAGTGAGTCCATCAGATCAGAGACCGTAGGGATATTATCTTGTAAGTGCCTGAATTGGACCATTTTCCTGTCCTTCTAAGCATTCAACATGTAATCAGTTCTTTTGGGTGTCAGGGAAGATTTATGGAGTAAAAAGTAAATTTTTAACTTCAGGAATTATGATTTTCAACATTTTTACAAATTAATACCATTCTTTTCCCTGAAATGTCTTGAGTCAAATTTGTATTTTTTATGGATACCCATTAGCATCTGCCAAGGCAGCAGCTACTCTTCCTGGGGTTCAGCGAAATTAAAGCAGTTTATACAATTTTAAAAACATTACAATACATTCAGACTTCACAACACACTGTGTGCCCTCAGGCCCCTATTCCACACTACCACATATGTGACCGACCGGCTCAAATCAGTCTTATGTAGAAACATTTGAAATTGTGGTTGTTTTTTTATATTGGATAAAAGTAGAAACTCAGAGCTAGAAAATTGTATATTATACACTACAGTTAAGGAACAATGGGAAAGTAATTCTGCTTTGAAAGTTGTCAAACCCTGTTCTGTTTTACCTGTCCTTGTGATTGTCTCCACCCCTTCCAGGTGTCACTTATTTTCCCCGTATTTATCCCTGTCTCTCTGTGCCAGTTCATCTTGTATGTTTCCAAGACAACCAGTGTTTTCCCGTTTGCTTTTTGCAGTCTCCTTTTTTTTTTTATTCCTCCCCGGTTTTGACCCTTGCCTGTTTCTGGACTTTGTACCTGCCTGCCTGGCCATTCTGCCTGGCTTGACAACGAGCCTGTCTGCCACTCTGTACCTCCAGGACTCTGACTTTTTTTCCTGTCCACGACCATTCTCTTGCCTACCCCTTTGAATTAATAAAAATTGTAAGACTCCAACCATCTGCCTCCATCTGTCTCCCTGCAGTTAGCCACCATTGGGAGACATCAAGAGTTGCTACAGGGTCTTTTGGAAGGACTCAGTTCCTTGACGGAACGCCACGACCATGGGTTATTATGGCTATTATGGAGCAAATCAGGGAGTTAGCTCAGAGACTGTCAGCGACCTCTGAGAAACCCCAACCACCCAGCAATTTTACCCTCTGTGGTGAGTTTGTACAGCCTATCCAGACTCCCCATGAACAACGCTCATCTCCTCCAAAGCGATATTCGGGGAATCCTGGTACCTGCCGGGGTTTTCTTTCTCAATGTTTGCTTATTTTTGAGCTACAGCTATCTTCGTTTTCTTCAGACCGATCGAAGATGGCGTATATAATTACGCTAATGTTGGGAAGGGCACTTTCCTGGGCTACAGCAGTTTGGGAACAACAATCTGCCATTTGTGGTCACTTGGAGGAATTCATGGCAGAGGTGGGAAGTTTTTGAGTCTCCAGTATCCAGGAAAAAGGCGGCCGTCAAAACTCCTGTAGTGTGGCATACTAGGCGGTGGACTTTCGCACGTTGGCCGTGGAGAGTGCCTGGAATAAGGAATCTCTTTACAATACTTTTCTGCACGGATTATCTGAGGTAAAGGATGAGCTAGCTGTTTGGAACTACCGGTGGACCTCGACTCTCTTATCGCCTTAACCATTAAAATTGATTGATGCCTAAGGGAACATAGGAGTGAGAGGTCTGATCTCAGGCACACTCGTGCCTCCGATATGGTGCGTTCACCTCCTATGGAATCCGAAAGTTTCCAAAGGCAGCTCTTCCGGGAGGAGTCGAAGCCACCCAAGCTCTCTCATGACTCAACGGCGGGTGAGTTGGATACTCTTGAGCCTATGCAGTTGGGAAGAACAAAGGCTATCAGTTTGGGTGTGCTCACGGAGGATGACTAGTAACTGTTGTCTGTACTGTGGAGGGGCAGGATATTTTATAGCTTCCTGTCCTATTAGGAAACCCTTCTCTTGTGGGTACAAGTACTAAGGTGAGTCAGACTGGGAGTTCCCTAATTCCCATCACCCGCACACCCCTTTTTGCTCTTGTGCTGTGGGGGAGATCAATCTAAGTCTTTCCGAGTGCTCATTGACTCTGGGGGCTGATGAATGTCTTATGGATGCCACGATAGCTTCGGAGCTTGGTATTCCCACTCAACTTCTCTCTGTGCCCATGGATGCTAGGGCACTGGACGGCCGTTCTATATGGAAAGTCACCCATAGTACTGTGCACGTTCAATTACGGGTTTCTGGTAACCACACTGCGACCATAGTTACTCCTCATTGCATCTCCTCCATGTTCCAGTTGTGTTGGGATTTTCCTGGCTACAAAAGCACAAGCTCCATCCTGGGTTGGAGTCATTTTTGCCATTCCCATCACCTTCAAGCAGCACAGTCTTCCCCAAGTCCTCCTCCTCAGGATGTTAGCAAGACTGCGGATGTCTTTGCTATTCCTACTGAATACCATGACCTCCTGGAAGTGTTCAGTAAGGCACGTGCTACTTCCCTTCCCCTGCACCATCCTTATGATTGTGCCATTGACCTTCTCCCAGGCACCACACCACCTCTGGGTTGGTTGTATTTTCTGTCTGGACCAGAGATCACAGCTATGGAGGAGTACAGTGCCTTGCGAAAGTATTCGGCCCCCTTGAACTTTGCGACCTTTTGCTACATTTCAGGCTTCAAACATAAAGATATAAAACTGTATTTTTTGTGAAGAATCAACAACAAGTGGAACACAATCATGAAGTGGAACAACATTTCTTGGATATTTCACTTTTTTTTTAAATCAAAAACTGGAAAATTGGGCGTGCAAAATTATTCAGCCCCCTTAAGTTAATACTTTGTAGCGCCACCTTTTGCTGCGATTACAGCTGTAAGTCGCTTGGGGTATGTCTCTATCAGTTTTGCACATCGAGAGACTGACTCTTTTTCCCATTCCTCCTTGCAAAACAGCTCGAGCTCAGTGAGGTTGGATGGAGAGCATTTGTGAACAGCAGTTTTCAGTTCTTTCCACAGATTCTCGATTGGATTCAGGTCTGGACTTTGACTTGGCCATTCTAACACCTGGATATGTTTATTTTTGAACCATTCCATTGTAGATTTTGCTTTATGTTTTGGATCATTGTCTTGTTGGAAGACAAATCTTTGTCCCAGTCTCAGGTCTTTTGCAGACTCCATCAGGTTTTCTTCCAGAATGGTCTTGTATTTGGCTCCATCCATCTTCCCATCAATTTTAACCATCTTCCCTGTCCCTGCTGAAGAAAAGCAGGCCCAAACCATGATGCTGCCACCACCATGTTTGAGAGTGGGGATGGTGTGTTCAGCTGTGTTGCTTTTACGCCAAACATAACGTTTTGCATTGTTGCCAAAAAGTTCAATTTTGGTTTCATCTGACCAGAGCACCTTCTTCCACATGTTTGGTGTGTCTCCCAGGTGGCTTGTGGCAAACTTTAAACAACACTTTTTATGGATATCTTTAAGAAATGGCTTTCTTCTTGCCACTCTTCCATAAAGGCCAGATTTGTGCAATATAAGACTGATTGTTGTCCTATGGACAGAGTCTCCCACCTCAGATGTAGATCTCTGCAGTTCATCCAGAGTGATCATGGGCCTCTTGGCTGCATCTCTGATCAGTCTTCTCCTTGTATGAGCTGAAAGTTTAGAGGGACGGCCAGGTCTTGGTAGATTTGCAGTGGTCTGATACTCCTTCCATTTCAATATTATCGCTTGCACAGTGCTCCTTGGGATGTTTAAAGCTTGGGAAATATTTTTGTATCCAAATCCGGCTTTAAACTTCTTCACAACAGTATCTCGGACCTGCCTGGTGTGTTTCTTGTTCTTCATGATGCTCTCTGCGCTTTTAACGGACCTCTGAGACTATCACAGTGCAGGTGCATTTATACGGAGACTTGATTACACACAGGTGGATTGTATTTATCATCATTAGTCATTTAGGTCAACATTGGATCATTCAGAGATCCTCACTGAACTTCTGGAGAGAGTTTGCTGCACTGAAAGTAAAGGGGCTGAATAATTTTGCACGCCCAATTTTTCAGTTTTTGATTTGTTAAAAAAGTTTGAAATATCCAATAAATGTCAAATGGCAAAAGGTCGCAAAGTTCAAGGGGGCCGAATACTTTCGCAAGGCACTGTATATAAAGGAGTCTCTGGCTACTGGGCCCGTCCGTCCTCCTGCATCTCCTGCCGGCGCAGGGTTTTTCTTTGTGGAGAAGGACAAGACCCTGGCCCGTGCTTTGACTAACGGGGACTTAACGATATCACTGTCAAATCGTTACCCCCTACCTCTCCTCAGCGTAAGATCTTCTCCAGGGGGCTACCATGTTTTCAAAGTTGGCCCTTCAGAATGCCTACCACCTGGTTTGGAGATGCGAGGGGGATGAGTGGAAGACAGCCAGTGGACATTTTGAGTACCAGGTCATGCCATTTGGACTCACCAACGCCCCCGCTGTCTTCCAGGCTTTGGTCAATGAGGTGCTTCGGGACATGCTAAACTGGTTTGTTCGTCTACCTGGACAACATCTGTTTTTTTCCCGATCTGCCCAAGAACATGTACTCCATGTCAGACAGGTCCTTCAGCGCCTCCTGGAGAACCAATTGTTTGTGAAAGCCGAGAAGTGAGTTCCACCACTCTATCGCATTTGTGGGATACACTGTATGTCATTGCTGAGGGCAATGTTCAGATGGATCTTGGAAAGTTGAAAGCAGTGGTGGATTGGCCTCAACCAACGTCCAGCGTGCAGTTGCAATGGTTTATGGATTTGCAAACTTTTACAGCAGTTTCATTTGGGATTACAGCACCCTGGCAGCCCCCCTCTTGGCACTCACCCCCCCCAAGGTTCCGTCCTCCAGCTGTCGACAAAGCCTTTGTGGACCTGAGGCAGCACCCATCCTCATCCATCCGGACCCCTTGTGTCAATTTGTGGTGGAAGAGGATGCTTCAGATGTTAGAGTGGGGGCCATACTGTCCCAGCGATCTGCCCAGGACCAGAAGCTTCATCCCTGTGCCTTCCTGTCCCATCTCAATCCTGCTGAGAGGATCTACTATGTGGGCAACCAATAACTCTAGAGTGGAGTGGAGGCACTGACTGGAAGGAGCAGAACAGCATTCCTGGTCTGGACCGACCATAACTTGGAATATCTCCATTCAGCCAAGCATTAACTCAAGGCAGGCCCGGTGGGCCTTCCTGCATACCAGATTCAACTTTACATTTTCCTAACATCCTGGGTCTAAAAATGTGAAGACTGATGCTCTCTCCTGCCTATACAGTTCCTCTGCCACACCCACGACCTCTGAAACCATTCACCCTACCTCATGCCTTGCTGCCACTGTGGATTGGGGTATTGAGAACCTGGTTCGCGAGACTCAACGCTCCCAACGCTCTCTAGACCTGAAGCGGGCCTGGCTAACCGGCTGTTTGTCCCTAACCCAGTCCGGTCCCGGGTCCTTGAATCGGCTCATTCCTCCAGGCTGACCTGTTATCCAGGGTCCCTTTGTACTCTAGCCTTCCTTCGACAACATTTCTGGTGGCCCACTGGTCCCTGACGCCTCTGCCTTCGTCACCGCATGCACTGTGTGTGCTCAAAACTAGACTCCGCGGCAAGCTCCTTTTGCCCTCCTGCAGCCACTACCGGTTCCTCATCGTCCCTGTCTCATATCTCTGGATTTTGTCACTCAGCTCCCTCCGTCCGATGACAACACTCTCATTCTGAAGGTAGTCGACCGGTTCTCCAAGGCCGTCCAAGTCATCTCTTTTATCCAAACTACCTTCTGCCAAGGAGATGGCCCAGCTTATGGTGCAGCATGTCTTCCGGTTCCATGGAACTTGGTAGACATGGTCTCCAATCGGGGTTCTCGTCTCAGTTCTAGAAGGCATTCTGTACCCTTATTGGGTCATCGTCCAACCTGTCATCCGGATTCCATCCCCGAAACAAACGCTAATTCGGAGTGAACCAACCAAGACCTGGAGACCACCTTAACGTTTAAAAATACCTAAAGTTGTATTACAAAAGTAGTTTGAAATATTTTGGCATAGTTTATAGGCAACTTTTGAACGTTGCGCATTTTGGAAGCTGTTTTTTTCTGGATCAAACGCGCCAAATAAATTGACATTTTGGATAAATATGGACAGAATTAATCGGACGGAATATATATGGCCGGAATTAATGTGCTATCATCAGATAATAGCTTATTATACTTTCGCCGAAAAACCTTTTAAAAATCTGACATGTTGGTTACGATTGTAGCTTTAATTGAGTATCTTACGTGTGATTTAATAAAAGGTCTCAACTACCACTACCTGGAGCTGTCAACTGGTCTGAGTGGAGTATGCCCGGGACTCTCCCCTTCGAGTGCTCCATGGGGTATAAGCCTCCACTCTTCCATGCACAAGAGCAGGAGGTCAGCGTACCCTCGGCCTAGATGTTTTTCCGCCACTGTCAACGTACCTGGAGAAGAGCCAGGGCGGCTATTCTCAAGACCCACTCCAGGTATCGTCGACAAGCAGACTGTCCCGGACCCCAGCTCCCCACTACGGCAGAGGGTAAGGCTTTCCATCCGGGATCTGTCCCTTCGGGGAGAGTCCCGCAAGCTGTCTCACCGGGTCATTGGTCATTTTCCCATCTCCAGAGGTCTGAGTTCCATTGCTGTCCGTCTTGTGTTACCCCGTACCCTCCGTATTCCCCCATACCCTCCATGTGTCTAGGATTAAGCCGGTGTCCTGACCTTTGTCTTCTGTCTCCAGGCCCATCCCTCCCCCCGGGTTATCCGTGGCCGGCCAGCATATACGGTGAGACGCCTCCCTGAAGGTTCAACCATAGGGGAGGGTTTTCCAGTACCTGGTTGACTGGGAGGGTTATGGCCCGGAGGAGAGGTGCTTGGTTCCTCCTAAAGACATCTTGGACCTGGCCCTCATCGCCGATTTCCACCGCGACACCCCGGTCAGCCAGGTATGCGCCCGGGTAGGACGCCAGGTGGCGTCCCTGGGGGGGGATACTGTCACACCCTGATCTGTTTCACCTGTCCTTGTGATTGTCACCTGCCAGGTGTCGCTTATTTTCCCCAGTGGAACTTTCCATGTCTCTCTGTGCCAGTTTCTGTTTCCAGGGTCAACTAGCGTTTTTCCCGTTCTCCTGCTTTTTGCATTCTCCTTATCCTAATCCTCCCCGGTTTTGACCCATGCCTGTTTCTGGACTTTGTTACCGCCTGCCTGACCATTCTGCCTGCCATGACCACGAGCCTGTCTGCCACTCTGTACCTCCTGGACTCTGATCTGGCTTTGACCTTTTACCATATCCACGACCACTCTCTTGCCTACCGCTTTGGATTAGTAAAAATTGTAAGACTCCAACCATCTCCCTCCTGTGTCTGCATTTGGGTCTCGCCTTGTGCCTTGATATCAACTTGTAAACTCACTTTTGAGAAAATGGCCTTTGAATGTTTTGAAACCTAGTGAAGAGCTCTACTTAGTCTACACCAATTCAGCGTTGTTCACACCCTCTTAAGCTTTATCCCCACCAATCTCGTTTCGCTCTCGGCGCGTTCAGAGCGCACAATTGGTGCTCTGGACGATTTGTTTACCCTTGGATAACATTAAAACAGCTACGCTTCTTTGCCGACATTTACTGAAACCGGTCATATTCAACAGGTGTTGCGTTCGTAAATTCATCAGTTATTCTGCGCTCTGGCATACTTGGACTGATTTTACGAACACACCCGAAATGGTCACATATACTGGAGTCTGTTAAGACATGTCGCTAGCGAGGTAGGTAAACAACGTGTAAGATCACACACGTCATGTAATGTTAGCTAGCGAGCCAGCCAGCTAATATTAGCTAGTTAATCAACAATGAACATGGTACCAAATCATGTCCTTACTACCCTGCATGAATCTGCTGGGAGCTAAATAACCAGTTTCAATGTTAGCTAGCTAATATTAGGCTCTAATTAGCAAAGCAAATGTCTCTATGAATATCATACACAACATTAGCTACCGAGCCAGCCAACATTAGGCTCTAACTAGTCAAGCAAATGGCTCTGGGATACGAATAATAATATCATACACATGATGTTAGCTAGGGAGCAAACGGTAAACTTTAACTAAAGACATATAGCTAGCTAGGTAAACAACATGTAAGATCATATGCAACATTAGCTAGGGAGCCAGCCAGCTAACGTTAGCTAGCTAAAAGTACACTTTAACTTAGGCATGTAGTTAGCTAGCTAAACAACATGTAAGATAATTTGCATAATGTTAGCTAGCGAGCCATCCTGATAACGTTAGCTAGTTAAACAACAATGAGCATAGTGCCAATTCATGAAGTTACTATGCCTTGCATGAATCTGCTGGTAGTGGTTGCTAACCAACTAGGTTCAATTTTAACTAGCTAACATTAGGGTCTAGCTAGCAAAGAAAATGGCTCTGATACAAATAATAACATCATACACACAACGATAGCGAGCCAGCCAGCTAGCTAACATTAGGCTCTAACTAGCCAAGCAAACGGCTCTGGGATACGAGGATGTCGTGTCCTACTTATATCAGTACTTTTGTAAGAACCTAATAATTACGAAACCTCTATTCAATCAAATTAGCAAAACATAGCAAATAAGCCATTACATTTTTTTGTTAACCAAATTCGACACTCATTGACCTCCATACTAAAACTCCCAATAAGCCCCCATTAGCTCATCGGCGCTGACCAGAGACCGACGTTGTCACAACCCTGCGTTGTGTAAACGGGCAGGTGCTAACAGTTCTCTGCCTACAGTGAGCGAGACAAAACCCCAGGGGTCTCTGCGGTGGAGAAACAGGCTCAGTCTGCCACTGATGGGCATGGAGGATAATGTCTGGCAATGGAAGCTAATTACTCTAACCATTTCTCAATTCTCAGAGCAGAGCTATTTGAGGACAGAGGGAGAGCCACTGTCATATGGATGTGTCTGTATTACCTGTGTCTGAGACGGGGTGTAGATAGGAGGCCAGCGGTTTTGTTGAAACTGTTATAGAGGCTCATAGCCTCTCACTTAGTGAGACACATGCATGCACAGACACACAGAAACAAACACCAAGTGGCTCCTCTTGCCATGCAACTCTCTGTATGGGTGCAGGAATGCTGTCAATGGAACACGTAGTTGTCGCAGAGCAGTGGAATGGGCCTTCCCATGGTCTCTGCATCTCTCGTTTCACTGCACCACCAGACACATGACTGCAACACACCCCTGCTACACTGTAGCCTTACAAACTTAGAGAAAAAAATGAAGTATGGTATGCATGGTGTGCTATCTATCTAAAAATCTAATTTCTGCGTAAGGAATGAAGTATCCCATTAAAATCATCAAAAATAAAAGAAAATGGCTAATGGAAGGGAGATAAAATGGTTGCATTGGACCTCTTAAGAGCCCCTGCTTTGTCACTGCTCGGATGACTGAGGACGGGGAATGGGAGTAGGATTGGGAATGCCATGCTGAAGGTACACATCTATCAAACTCCAAGGATGAGCTGTTTTCCAGTATAAATTATTTAATATTGGACATCTGTTGAGAGTGGGCTGTTCTGTGACTGTGTCTCCCAGCTAACTCTGGTTCTTCAGACAGGGTTGGTTTGTTAGCCTTTCCAGCACCACAGTGACCCCTGCTGGACAGATTGGACTGGACTGCTGGCTGAATATAACTAATGGAAGACTCACCCTCATCTATTATACTGTAGTCATAATCAAATCAGGGTCAGTATGTAGATTACATGTATTGTAGTGTGTAGTACTACATTGGTCTCAGATAATGTTAGCAATAGTGTGTGTGTGTCCCGATTTAAAGTATTAGTCACGAGTACAGGATTCCAGATGTAATTGCAGGGTACAGTGAAATTCTTAAACTCAGAGCTCCAGTCAAAGAGAAGTGAATGAAACAATAACAAGAATAATATATACATATTTACAACTGTAACCATGATAAATGTGCATTGGGGAGTCGGTAAATGTCCATAGGGGGAACATGTAGCTGACAAGTGGTGGCTATTCCATGATGCTCCTATACTGTCAGCTCAAGCGGGAAGAACAGGCCGTGGCTCGGGTGGGGGGTCCCAGATGATCTTCTTGGCCTTCCTGCGACACCTGGTGTTGTAGGTGTGCTGGAGGGCAGGCAGTGTGCACCCAATGGTGTGTTCGGCTGAGCGTACCACCCTCTGTAGAGTCTTGCGGTCAGCGACAGTGGAGTTGCCGTACCAGGCTGTGATGCAGCCCGAAAGTATGCTCTTGATGGTGCTCCTGTAGAACACTGTGAGGGCCCTCGAGGACAGGCCAAATTTCTTCAGCCTCCTGAGGTTGAAGAGTGGCTGTCGTGCCTTCTTCACCACAGTGTCTGTGTGGTTTTGCCATTTTAGCTCCTCTGAGATGTGTACGCCGGGTCAGGGTGTGACTACCTTCACCACCTGGGGGCGGCCCGTCTAGAAGTCCAGGACTCAGATGGACAGTACCCAGTTGCATAGTCTGTATAAACAAGATTTTTGATTAAATGCATTTTAAAAAGCATAACACATCTCTCTCAGAAATCAATTCAATAGTTAATGAATCTATTATATTTAAAGCTGTACATTTAAACTAACATAACCAAGATAAATTAAAGTGGAATCTTCTCATCCGACTCCAAGTAAGACTTGAAATGGCCTCATTTTCAACAAGCGCCCAGGATATAACCACTCATTAGACCTACAGACATTACTTCAACTTGTCTAAAGTACCACATAATCACTGTTATTCGCATCAAGGAAGGACAAAATACAATATTTCAGCTTTTTAGTCCTCAGGCAGCGCCTGTAAAATGATTGACGTCTTGTTCTTTGTCTTGGTGCTTTAGAGAACTGCTCAATATTACTCCAATGGTAGCTGACAAACCAACATTTAAGAGCAGAGATTTGATCAAATGTGATCTCTCTCAGCCAGACGTGTAATTGGGGCATCTATCAGCAGGATGAATATGGGGGGGGGGGGGTAGAAGTTGTCAGTTGGATGTCTCAGCCATGTACTGGTACTGGATTTACACCACTGCCCAACAGCTTTGAGAAACCTTGCATCATGTTTTTCAAATATGTATTTTTCTCATTTAGTTTGAAAGTGAAAGCTCAGCTTTGCCAGTCAAGCATGAAATTAATCAAATCTGTTTGCCTTTCGGCTCAATTCTGATTTCTTAAATTGTAATATTCACTCCTTCATTTTTTCACCTTTTTAAATTGCACATTCCCTGTAGTTTTAGGGGTTGTAGTTCTCAGGGAAGTATGTCTGAGGAAAGTAAATGTGAAATGTTATTATCTTAGTTGTGTTGCTCATAATGTTTTTAGATAGTTTACAGACAGTTTTGGGTAAAGTG
Source organism: Oncorhynchus mykiss (assembly GCF_057628025.1). NCBI lineage: Eukaryota > Metazoa > Chordata > Actinopteri > Salmoniformes > Salmonidae > Oncorhynchus > Oncorhynchus mykiss. The sequence continues at coordinate 40,273,683 of NC_143022.1, forward strand.
TATGTCTACCAGTGGAGGCCTCTGAGGAGGAAGGGGAGGACCATATACCTCAGTGAATTTCATGAAACATTAGTGATACATTTTAGATAATTATACTAAATATATTCACGTCAACAAATAATTGATTTAAAACACACTTTTGCAATAAGGGTCTTCAGTAATCTCAACAGCACTCTGCAGGTGTAGCTGGAGGACAGCTAGTTTCCTCTTCTGGGGACATTGAATTCAATCCAAAACCTAGAAAGTTAGTAGTTCTCACCCCCTTACATTGACTTACACAGTACTAGTACTTAGGTTTGGAGCATGTCCTCCAACCATCATATCAGAGCTCTTACAGCATGAACTGTGATGTTGTCCACCCAATCAAAGTATCAGAGAATGAATCTAGTACTGAAAGAATAAGCTATCTAGCTAGCACTGCAGTGCATACATCATTTGTGGTGAGTAGTTGACTCAAAGAGAGAGAAAGACAAGTTAAACAGTTTTGAATAAATCAATTAACAGCAAGGGAAATATATTTAAATATGTTTTTTACTTCCACTTACTTAGCTAGCAAATGAGGCTAGGTAGCTATTTTAGCCTACTCAAACACTCGGCTCAAACAGATGCTATGTTACCTTGCTTGCTAAAGCTATTCAACACTGGAACTCTTCCAGTGCAAGGTAAGCTTTTGGTTTTATTAATTTATTGCCACCAGGAACGAACTACCGTTCGAACTAACTACTAACTCTCGTTTGTAACTGTTGCACTAATGATTACACCCTAGATCAGCTAGATGCAGGCAAGAATGTGCAAGGCGGTATTGAATATGTCAATGTCTGTCACCTTTATTACTGAAATTTCTCTCGACCTGATGTAAACCTGTTGTAAACTTTCATTCAGAGGCTAGGTTTTAGCAACCTTGTGATGGGTATAGGGAAAATGTGAGTATCATATGGTACATAGCCTAAACCTATCCATGTTACATTGAGCTGGGTGAATGAAATATGAATTAGTCATCCAATATGCTGTAATAGAAATAAGGCCATGCTCAGAAAAAAATAATCGTTCTCCCTCATCTTAAACGGCACCGACTGCCACTGATGTCTACCTTTAATTGTTGGAATAACCTAAAATGTAGAACGTAGGCAGTGTGATCCAGATCTATGGACAGTATCATATCTGGCATGTTTAAGACACGGTCACAACAACAGCATAGTAAACTACTGTTGACAGCATCACCAGTTACCCATTATGTTGTTTTGATTGGTAGATTGTGGTCTACAGTGTGTGAGTAACCTGTACCCCGCACATTGCCTCGGTACCGGTACCCCCTGTATATTGCCTCGTTATTGTTGTCAATTTCTTGTTACTTTTTGATATATATTTTTTTTTACTTTATTTTATTTAGTAAATATTGTATTAACTTTATTTCTTGAAATGCTTTGTTGGTTAAAGGGCTTATAAGTCAGCTTTTCACACTAAGGTCTACTACACCTGTTGAATTTAGCGCACATGACATGTCCATCAAGGGGAAAAATTAAACAACTTAGCTCATTACTGTATTTTGATTGTGGTATCAGATAATGATCAGTTATAGGACAAGACAACTGCCCAATACATCAATAGCATTCCTGCCCTCCCTTTCTGAGCTGCGGGGGCTTTGCAATGAAGGCCAGGCAAATGAATGCTCAATGGGAGGGACACCCCCGAAATACTAATTATCTCACATTTGACTGCGATGTGCCATTGAATATTGACTACATGATTCTCTCTGCAGGGTCTCCTAAATGTTATTTTGCTACCAGTCTAACATTCTTTTCAGGGAGAATATAAAAAATGTCTCCCAAACAACTAAGCCGCCATCGGCACACTAATTGGGTTGCATATTTGTGTGCAGATAATATTTCTAAATAATCCATTTTTGATGGAACATCAGACGACGTGACAGAGTGGAATGAGGGGGAGAATATTTAAGGATGAAGAGAGAGAAAATCAAAATAGCATGTAAACAAGCACCCTCCATTGATTGACCTGAAAGAGCAGATCATTTTCTAGGGATAGGGCATCCCGCTGACGAGGTGAATAAGTTCAAGCTTGGGCTTTATTTGTTCTTCAGGCTGTTTGTTTTTTCCAGAAATGGCTTTGGAGAGTCAAGCTGTAATGTAAAAAATAAATACAAAACAGTGCTCGTCTCCCGCTCTCTTGAACAACACTTCAGTTATGACTGACTGGATTGGGTCGCCGTGCCGTTGTTTGTCTTGATCTAAATTTACATCTAACACTTATCCGGGGTAACGTCTCTGTCTTATATAAGGTCAAAGAGAGAGTGGCAACCAAAATTACATTAGATGTAAGTTGAATAAGAAATAACCTGAGTAGCCACTTCACTGTGTCTAAAATGTTTTACTCTGTCACATAACCTTCTCAAGCTTTCAAAAAGGCTAGAAAGTTATGTAATCTCACCTGTCAGACACTGTATACTAGAACTTCACCATTGTCGTATATGACATCACTTCATACAGTTTAGCAGTCAAACTCCCATATATGGCCTAAGCCTACATGTCATTTTGCCGTGATCGAACATTAATGTTATTCTTCTTGTCACACAGAGAGGAGTCAAGTACATGCCATTTGTTTGCTCTTGGCCTGTCTCACTCCACTAGCGTGGGCAGATCACCTCTGCAGTCGCTCCCACTGTGGACTGATGTATAGTGCTCACCTTCACACAATTATTTATCTGTTTCTGTGCACACTGTATTTTCATCTATGTCCTTTTACCCTATAAGCCTCTACCATGTATCCCTCAAAAGATGGGATAGCAGAGACTAATGAGACAGAAACAATGACAAAAACATATATTCTCATCCTCTGACTGTATTTAATGGACAGTCTCCACACATCTTAACACAAAGCGATGAGCTGTTTACTCATCGTCTTTATATAGGAAAAACACAAAATTGCAATACACAATCGCCATTTACCACTTCTCAGATGCCTTTTGTTAAGTGTGTTGATAATCAGCAGAGCCGATTGAGACCAGGGTCTCATTTTCAAAAATGTATACATGAATATTCCAATAAAAATATTGAACAAATAAAAACTACAGGTTACAAAAAACAAACAGAGTACCAGTCAAAATTTCGAACACACCTACTCATTCAGGGTTTTACTGTATTTTTTAAATATTTTCTACATTGTACAATAGTAGTGAAGACATCAACTATGAAATAACACATCTGGAACCATAAGTAACCAAAGAAGTGTTAAACAAATCAAAATATACTTGAGTTTCTTCAAAGTAGCCACCCTTTGCCTTGATGACAGCTTTGCACACACTTGGCATTCTCTCAACCAGCTTAACATGGAATGCTTTTCTAAACGTCTTAAAGGAGTTCCCACATATGCTGAACCCTTGTTGGCTGCTTTTCCTTCACTCCGCAGTCCAACTCGTCCCAAACCATCTCAATTGGGTTGATTGTAGAGGCCAGGTAATCTGATGCAGCACTCCATCACTCTCCTTCTTGGTAAAATAGCCCTTACACAGCCTGGAGGTGTGTTGGGTCATTGTCCTGTTGAAAAAAAAATGATAGTCCCACTAATCGAAAACCAAATGGGAAGACCTATCACTGCAGAATGCTGTGGTAGCAATGCTGGTTAACCATTTTGGGATAGGCAGCATTTTCACTTTTGGATGAATAGCGTGCCCAGAGTGAATTGCCTCCTACTCTGTCCCAGATGCTAATATATGCATATTATTATTAGTATTGGATAGAAAACAGTCTGTTTGAATGATGTCTGTGAGTATAACAGAACTCATATGGCAGGCGAAAACCTGAGAAAAATCCAACTAGGAAGTGGGACATCTGAGGTGTGTAGTTTTCCAAAGCTTGGCCTACCAAATACACATTGAGATATGGATGAGGTTGCACTTCCTACGGCTTCCACTAGATGTCAACCGTCTTTTGAAACTTGAATGAGGATTCTACTATAAAGGAGGGGCTCATGAGACTTCTTTGAGTCAATGGTCTGGCAGAGAGCCTTGGTCTCATGACGCGCACCCCTGACAGAGTTACCTCCGCGGTCCAGTGCTTTTTCTGAAGACAAAGGAATTCTCTGGTTGGAACATTATTGATCTTTTATGTTAAAAACATCCTAACGATTGATTCCATACATCGTTTGACATGTTTCTAAAGGACTGTAACGGAACTTTTCGAGTTTTTGTCTGGATGAAGTGCCTGCACCTCATAAAGATGGATTAATGGGTTGAACACACTAACAACAAGTGGCTATTTGGACATACATTATGGAACAAATCAGTCATTTATTGTCGAACTGGGATTCCTGGGAGTGCCTTCTGATGAAGATCATCAAAGGTAAGTGAATATTTATGGTGTTGTTTCTAACTTTTTTGATTCCAAAACGGCGGATATTCCTCTGGCTGTTTTGGGTTCTGAGCGCCGTTCTCATATTATGCTTTTTCCGTAATGTTTTTTTGAAATCTGACACAGTGGTTGCATGAAGGAGAAGTGTATCTTTAATTCTGTGAATATCACTATTTATTATGAGTATTTCTGCAAAATCACCGGATGTTTTGGAATCAAAACATTACTGCACATAACATGCCAATGTAAACAGATTTTTGGATATAAATATGCACATTATTGAACAAACATACATGTTTTCATGATGTCCTATGAATGTCATCTGTTGCTCATCAAAGGTTAGTGATTCATTTTATCTATTTTTCTGCTTTTTGTGACTATATTTGGCTGGAAAAATGGCTATGACCTAACATAATCATATGTTGTGCTTTTGCTGTAAAGCATTTTTGAAATCGGACACGATGGGTAGATTAACAAGATGTTTATCTTTCATTTGCTGTATTTGGACATGTTAATGTGTGAAAGTTCCATATTTCAAAAATATATTTTTGAATTTCGCGCGCTGCCTTTTCAGCGGAATGTTGTCGAGGGTTTCCGCTAGCAGAGCATCGACACACCATCACACCTCCATGCTTCACGGTGAGAACCACACATGTGGAGATCATCCGTTCACCTACTCTGAATCTCACAAAGACAGCAGTTGGAACCAAAAATCTCAAATTTGGACTCATCAGACCAAAGGACAGATTTCCACCGGTCTAATGTCCATTGCTAGTGTTTCTTGGCCCAAGCATGTCTCTTCTTATTATTGGTGTCCTGGTGTCTTTACAGCAATTCGACCATGAAGGCCTGATTCACGCAGTCTCCTCTGAACAGTTAATGTTGAGATGTCTGTTAATTGAACTCTGAAGCATTTATTTGTGTAACGTTTGTCGTTGGGAGAAGGAGAGGAGGACCAAAGTGCAGCGTGGTACATATCCATAATACTTTTAATTAAGAATGAATACCCGAACAAAACGATAAACGAACAGTTCTGACAGGTGCAACAAACACTAACAGGAAATAACTACCCACAAATCATAGTGGGAAAACAGGTTACCTAAGTATGGTTCTCAATCAGAGACAACGATCGACAGCTGCCTCTGATTGGGAACCATACCAGGCCAAACACAGAAATACAAAACCTAGAACAAAAACATAGAATGCCCACCCCAACTCACGCCCTGACCAAACTAAAACAGAGACATGACAGTACCCCCCCCCCCAAAGGTGCAGACTCCGGCCGCAAAACCTAATCCCATAGGGGAGGGTCTTGGCGGGCATCTGTCCGCAGTGGCGGCTCTGGAGCGGGACGTGGACCCCACTCCACCATAGTCTTGGCCCACTTAAGTGGCACCTTTGGAGCGGCGGCCCTGCAACCGACCTCGGACTGGGGACCCTTGCAGCGGGCCCCAAATAGACGGGAGACTCTGGCAGCGCCAAAGTGAAGGGCGGCTCTGGCAGCTCCTGCCTGACGGGCTGCAATTTTTGAGGCTGGTAACTCTAATGAACTTAAACTTTGCAGTAGAGGTAACTCTGGCTCTTACAGTGCTGTGGTGGTCCTCATGAGATCCAGTTTCATCATAGTGCTTGATGGTTTTTGTGACAGCACTTGAAGAATCTTTCAAAGTTCTTAAGTTTTCGCATTGACTGACATTCATGCCTTAAAGGAATGATGGAGTGTCATTTCTCTTTGCTAATTTGAGCTGTTCTTGCCATAATATGGACTTGGTCTTTTACCAAATAGGGCTATCTTCTGTATATACCCCCCCCCCCCCTCCCCCCTCCTTGTCACAACACAACTGATTGGCTCAAATGCATTAAGGTGGAAAGAAATTCCACAAACTAACTTTTAAGAAGGCACATCTGTTAATTGAAATGCATTCCAGTTGACTACCTCATGAAGCTGGTTGAGAGAATGTGCAATGCTGTCATGAAGGCAAAGGGTGTCTATTTGAAGAATCTCAAATATAAAAGATATTGATGTGTTTAGCACTTTTTTTGGTTAGTACATGATTCCATATGTGTTTTTTCATAGTTTTGATGTCTTCACTATTATTCTACAATGTAGAAAATAGTACAAATAAAGAGAAAACCCTTGAATGAGTAGGTGTTATGGTGGAAAATCTCAAGATTATGTTATAATACTTGTATTGCATCAAATGGTTGAAGACCCCTTGGGTTGTGCCGTGGCGGAGATCTTTGTGGGCTATTGAAGATATCCCTCTAGTGGTGTGGGGGCTGTGCTTTGGCAAAGTGGGTGGGGTTATATCCTTCCTGTTTGGCCCTGTCCGGGGGTATCATCGGATGGGGCCACAGTGTCTCCTGACCCCTCCTGTCTCAGCCTCCAGTATTTATGCTGCAGTAGTTTGTGTCGGGGGACTAGGGTCAGTTTGTTATATCTGGAGTACTTCTCCTGTCGTATCCTGTGTCCTGTGTGAATTTAAGTATGCTCTCTCTAATTCTCTCTTTCTCTCGGAGGAGGACCTGAGCTCTAGGACCATGCCTCAGAACTTCCTGACATGATGACCACCTGGCCGTGCTGCTGCTCCAGTTTCAACTGTTCTGCCTGTGATTATTATTATTTGACCATGCTGGTCATTTATGAACATTTTAACATCTTGGCCATGTTCTGTTATAATCTCCACCCGGCACAGCCAGAAGAGGACTGGCCACCCCTCATAGCCTGGTTCCTCTCTAGGTTTCTTCCTAGGTTTTGGCCTTTCTAGGTAGTTTTTCCTAGCCACTGTGCTTCTACACCTGCATTACTTACTGTTTGGGGTTTTAGGCTGGGTTTCTGTACAGCACTTTGAGATATCAGCTGATGTACGAAGGGATATATAAATACATTTGATTTGATTTTGATTTGATTTGTTTTATGCAACAGAATAGAGTATTCTTATTACTACGGTGTGTCTGTTCTACTGAGGATAGGCCTCTGGGAGATAACACTGACAGGAGATGTACGATGTCTTTTGGGTGTTAAAACCTAAAGAGCATTACAGAGCATGAGTTAATGGTTCTGTTCTATACGGGGCCAGACATTGGTCTCTACACAATGAAAACTGTTGACACAGCAGATACTGTCTGCTATGTATTATAGGTATCTTTCATACAAATCTTAACCTTGTTCCCCATTCTATATATATGTTGTTCGTCATGTAGGGTGAAAGGGGTGTATCTTGGCTATAAAATACCTTTGTACTTTTGTCTCGGGGCTCTGAACAAATCATCTTAGCGTGAATCGTCGACCAGCCATCATTATCGTAGAGCACTCAATTGATTTGACCTGCTCTCTTATTAATAAGTGATTCAAGATTTAGTTTAAGTTGAACTCTGACTTGTGTGATAAGTTTGTCTCTCCTCATTTGATAATACAGAAATTAACCACCACAGTGTTCTGCAACTTTTGACCGGTAAGGGACTTGGATGTGTAATGTCAGGATTTGTTGCTGGTATGTTATGCCTAATTTGTTATTGGAAAAATCATTAAAGTAGTTGGCAATATCAGTTGGATTTGTGATGAATGAGCCATCTCTTTCATTCAATGATGGAGCTGAGTTTGCCTTTTTCCCATAAATTAATTTAAGGTGCTCAACTTTTTACTATCATTCTTTATTTCATTTATCTTTGTTTCATAGTATAGTTTCTTCTTCTTTTTATTCAGTTTAGTCACATGATTTCTCAATTGGTTGTGCAGCCAGACTTATTTGCCATTCCTTTTGCCTTATCCCTCTCAACCATACACTTTTTCAATTTCTCATCAATCCACAGGGATTTAACAGTTTTCTTAATTGGTGCATGCTTATGAGCAACTGGAATAAGCAGTTTCATAAATGTGTCAAGTGCAGTGTCTGTTTGCTCCTCATTACACACCATGGACCAACAGATATGCTTTACATCAATACTATATTATATACTATATTATATAAAACTTTGGTTTTCCTAGATATTGCTACTATATTGTGATCACTTCAGCCGATGGATCTGGATTTCTGCAGCATTAGTAAAGATGTGATCAATGCATGTTGATGATTTCCTTCCTGTGCTGTTTGTAACTACCCTCGTAGGTTGACTGATAACCTGAACCAGGTTGCAGGCACTAGCTACAATTGTAAGCTTTTTTTTCGTGTGTGTTTATATTCTGTTTAATATGACATGTAGCCAATTTGAAATGATGTGCACTTCTTACATTCACCTTTTCATGTTAATTCAAAGACTTTTCATTCAAAGCCATATGGTTTGGTTCCAATACTTCAAAATCAAATGGTAGGTCCAGGTATTAACTCAAAATTCGCTATATTTTGGGGGTTTTCCCTGTAAACGCAGAGCAGATTTTTAGTGGGTTGGAAAGGACTTGGAGCACCGGAGTGGTACACAAGCAACAGTTTAAATGTGTCAAAAAATAAATGCACCTTGAGATGTTTTATGTTGCCTGGATATGACAGACACGTCAAAACCATATTCTTTCTAATTTTTGACTGTTTTGCCAATTTGTGACCGACCGGCTCCATTCGGTCTTGTGTAGCAACGTTTGAAATGGTGCCTTTAACAATGTATAAAGGTAGAGAATTGATTTGATAGAGACCTAGAGCTAGAAAAAGGTATATCATGCATTACAGTTGAGAAACAGTGGTAAAGTAATAAACTTGTATCCTCAATTTTGGGAAAATGGCCTTTGAATATTTTGCTACACCTACTGGAGAGCTCTTGTCTACACCCATCATTCACACCCTCTTAAAATTTAACCCCGCCCATCTCTTTAAGGAGGTTAGAGCGCACACTGGACGCTCTGGCCGAGGAGTAGGTTTGATCCGGGCGTTCAGTCCTATCAGCAGTCAAGCACCCAAGCTAACGTTGGCTAGCTTGCTAGCTACTTCCAGACACAAATGCGAAAACAGCTCACTCTGACCATTTTTCTCACCCTAGCAGAGCTAGTTAGGCTGTTTTTATGTTAACCAGAGCATTGGGGAACTTCAACTGTGTTACTGGCAACAATTTAACCTCTCTAGGGTACGTGGGACGCTAGCATCCCATCTGTCCAACATCCAGTGAGGTTGCAGAGCACCAAATTCAATTACAGAAACAAAACATATTTTACATAGGTTTAAAGATGAACTTCTTGATAAACCAACCAGTGTCATATTTATAAAATGCTTTTCGGCGAAAGCATACCTAGCCCAGAACATACCTAGCCCAGTTGACAAATTACTACAAACAGTAACCAGCCAAGCAGAAGCGTTACAAAACTCAGAAATAGAGATAAAATGAATTCCTTACCTTTGATGATCTTCATATGGTGTTAATCAGAAGACATTCATTTACCCAATAAATGTTCCTTTTGTTCGATGAAGTCTCTTTATATCCAAAAACCCTGTTTTCTTCAGTAATCCACAGGCTCAAACTCAGTCAAAACAATCAGACAAAAAAATCTAAATTGTAGCTGTAAAGTTCATGGAAACATGTCAAATGATGTTTATATTCAACCCTCAGGTTGGCTTTTAGCCTAAATGATCTACTGTATAATATTTCAACCCGGACAATAAAGTCAATATAAAAGGTAAACAAGAAATGCACATGCGCCTGAAAAAACTCTGCGTCACGTTAGGGTCCTCTCATTCAGACTGGTCTTACTCCCTCATTTATAAGAATACACGCCTGAAACTAGTTCTACAGACTGTTGACATCTAGTGGAACGCATAAAAACTGCAAATGGAGTCCTAAATCAATGGTTACTGTAATGGCATTGAATAGAAAACTACAAAACCAACAACAAAAAAACTACTTCTTGAATGGATTTTTCTCAGGTTTTTGCCTGCTAAATCAGTTATGTTATACTCACAGACACTATTTTAACAGTTTTGGAAACTTTAAAATCTATCAGTTACATGCATATCATATCTTTTGGGCCCGAGTAGTAAGCCGTTAAATTTGGCTAAGCTTTTCATCCAAAATTCTGAATGCTGCCCCTTACCCTAGAGAGGTTAATTACATTTTTTTGCCAAAGTTTACTGACACTGGTCATATTCAACAGGTGATAAGTGTTCGTAAATGTCAGTTTGCGAATTTACCACCTACGTCTATCAACAGTTGTCGCAGTGAACATTCTATTGAAATGGTTACTTTTGTTAAGACCTGTAGATAGCTAAACAATGAACCATAATTGCAACTCGTGGCATTACTACCCTGCATGAATCTGCAGGTAGCTAACCAACCAGGTTCAATGTTAGCTAGCAAACATTAGGCTATAACTAGCAAAGCAAATGGCTCAGAGAAACTAATATTACTACACAGATTATACACACAACGTTAGCTAGCTATCTAACAGTACACTTTAAATTCTGTACTGCAGAATGCCTGTGGCATACTGCACGAACATCGAATAGTCCCCACAGTATGGAACTTTTCAGAGAAGTCAGGAACACAGTCAGCTAGAAAAGAAAAGGCTAGCTTTTTCAAACAGAAATTTGCATCCTGCAGCACTAATTCCAAAAGGTTTTGGACACTGTAAAGTACATAGAGAATAAGAGCACCTCCTCCCAGCTGCCCACTGCACTAAGGCTAGGAAACACTGTCACCACCGATAAATCCACGATAATCGAGAATTTCAATAAGCATTTTCCTACGGCTGGCCATGCTTTCCACCTGGCTACCTCAACCCCTGCCAACAGCTCTGCACCCGCCACAGCAACTGCCCCCCCCAACACACACTTTTGGATCCCTAGAAATCAGCTGGGCTAGACCATCTGGACCCTCTGTTACTACAATTATCTGCCGCCATTGATGCAACCCCTATTTCTAGTCTGTTCAACCTCTTTCTTATCGTCTGAGATTCCTAAAGATTGGAAAGCTGCAGAAGTCATCCCCGTCTTCAAATGGGGAGACATTCAAGACACAAGCATTTACAGACCTATATCCATCCTGCCTTTCCTGCCCTGTCTTCGAAAGCCAAGTGATCAAACAGATCACTGGCCATTTCGATTCCCACCGTACCTTCTCCGCTATGCAATCCGGTTTCCGAGCTGGTCATGGGTGCACCGCAGGCATGCTGAAGGTCCTAAACAATATCATAATCGTCATCGAAAAAAGACCAGTACTGTGCAGCTGTCTTCATCGACCTGGCCAAGGCTTTCAAATCTGTCAATCACCATATTCTTATCGGCAGACTCAACAGCCTTGGTTTCCCTAATGACTTCCTCGTCTGGTTCACCAACTACTTCTCAGATAAATTTCAGTGTGCTAAATCGGAGGGCTCGTTGTCCAGACCTCTGGCAGTCTCTATGGGGGTCAGGGTTCAATTCTCAGGTCGACTTTTTTCTCTGTATATATCAATGATGTCGCTCTTGCTGCTGGTGATTCTTTGATCCAGCTCTACGCAGACGACACCATTCTTTATATACAGTGCCTTGCGAAAGTATTCGGCCCCCTTGAACTTTGCAACCTTTTGCCACATTTCAGGCTTCAAACATAAAGATATAAAACTGTATTTTTTGTGAAGAATCAACAACAAGTGGGACACAATCATGAAGTGGAACGACATTTATTGGATATTTCAAACTTTTTTAACAAATCAAAAACTGAAAAATTGGGCGTGCAAAATTATTCAGCCCCCTTAAGTTAATACTTTGTAGCGCCACCTTTTGCTGCGATTACAGCTGTAAGTCGCTTGGGGTATGTCTCTATCAGTTTTGCACATCGAGAGACTGACATTTTTTCCCATTCCTCCTTGCAAAACTGCTCGAGCTCAGTGAGGTTGGATGGAGAGCATTTGTGAACAGCAGTTTTCAGTTCTTTCCACAGATTCTCGATTGGATTCAGGTCTGGACTTTGACTTGGCCATTCTAACACCTGGATATGTTTATTTTTGAACCATTCCATTGTAGATTTTGCTTTATGTTTTGGATCATTGTCTTGTTGGAAGACAAATCTCCGTCCCAGTCTCAGGTCTTTTGCAGACTCCATCAGGTTTTCTTCCAGAATGGTCCTGTATTTGGCTCCGTCCATCTTCCCATCAATTTTAACCATCTTCCCTGTCCCTGCTGAAGAAAATCAGGCCCAAACCATGATGCTGCCACCACCATGTTTGACAGTGGGGATGGCGTGTTCAGGGTGATGAGCTGTGTTGCTTTGACGCCAAACATAACGTCTTGCATTGTTGCCAAAAAGTTCAATTTTGGTTTCATCTGACCAGAGCACCTTCTTCCACATGTTTGGTGTGTCTCCCAGGTGGCTTGTGGCAAACTTTAAACAACACTTTTTATGGATATCTTTAAGAAATGGCTTTCTTCTTGCCACTCTTCCATAAAGGCCAGATTTGTGCAATATACGACTGATTGTTGTCCTATGGACAGAGTCTCCCACCTCAGCTCTAGATCTCTGCAGTTCATCCAAAGTGATCATGGGCCTCTTGGCTGCATCTCTGATCTATCTTCTCCTTGTATGAGCTGAAAGTTTAGAGGGACGGCCAGGTCTTGGTAGATTTGCAGTGGTCTGATACTCCTTCCATTTCAATATTATCGCTTGCACAGTGCTCCTTGGGATGTTTAAAGCTTGGGAAACTTACAGCTGTAATCGCAGCAAAAGGTGGCGCTACAAAGTATTAACTTAAGGGGGCTGAATAATTTTGCACGCCCAATTTTTCAGTTTTTGATTTGTTAAAAAAGTTTGAAACATCCAATAAATGTCGTTACACTTCATGATTGTGTCCCACTTGTTGTTGATTCTTCTTTAAAAAAATACAGTTTTATATCTTTATGTTTGAAGCCTGAAATGTGGCAAAGGTCGCAAAGTTCAAGGGGGCCGAATACTTTCGCAAGGCACTGTATCTGGCTCTTCATTGGACACTGTGTTAACAAACCTCCAAACGAGCTTCAATGCCATACAACACTCCTTCCGTGGCCTCCAACTGCTCATAAATACTAGTAAAACTAAATGCATGCTCTTCAACCGATCGCTGCCCACACCCGCCCACCCGACTAGCATCACTACTTTGGACGGTTCTGACTTAGAATATGTGGGCAACTATAAATACCTAGGTTTCTGGTTAGACTGCAAACTCTCCTTCCAGACTCATACTAAGCATATCCAATCCAAAATTAAATCTAGAATAGACTTCCTATTTCGCAACAAAGCCTCCTTCACTCATGCTGCCAAAAATACCCTCGTAAAACTGACTATGCTGGCGATGTAATTTATAAAATAGCCTCCAACACTCTACTCAGCAAATTGGATGCAGTCTATCACAGTACCATCCGTTTTGTCACCAAAGTTCCATATACTAGCCACCACTGCGACCTGTATGCTCTCGTTGGCTTGTCCTCGCTACATATTCGTCCTCAAACCCACTGTATGTCAATTGCTTTATACCTACAGGGGTCCTAAAATTCTAAGTAAAATAATTTACCTAAATGATCCATGGTATGACCATCTAAAAAGTCATATTTAAGCTTAGTAGAATCCCCCCTCCCCCCTTTATATTAATGACGACCATCCAACCTTTTGATACTGTCATGCCTGCTCCCGCTCCCCCCTCCCTGGCGCTCGAAGGTGACAGGCTCCCAAACATTACGCACTCCTGCCTTCCTCCGTCACGCGCATCAGCGATTATTGGACTCACCTGCACTCAATCACCAGTGTCATTACCTCCCCTATATCTGTCTGTTCCCAAGCTCTGTCCCTGTCATGTCTGCTCCCCCCCCCCCCTCCCTTGAGGGCGCCAGGCTGCCTGCATCACTCATTCCTTTCATCTATTACGCACACCTGCCTTCCCTCGTCATGCGCATCAGAGATATTGGACTCACCTGGACTCACTTATCACCTGTTAATTTCCTCCCCTATATTTGTCAGTTCCCAGATCTGCTCCCCGCTGCTGCACTGTATTGTTTTGGTCTTTAGTATTAGTTTGCTGATGCTGTTCCTATGCCTATGCCCATCTTTATTAAATGTTTTACTCCCCCGTACCTGCTTTGTTTCTCCAGCGTCATCTCATGTGACAGTTCCCTGCTTCAGGATTAATGGTTGTTTGTCTTTGCATACCCGGTTCTGACGGTGTCGCTGTCCTGTTTGATGTCTGTTCCATATTAAATGTTCTACTCCCCATACCTGCTTCTCTTCTCCAGCGTTGGTCCTTACAGATACAGGATACACTGATGAGTATTAAAACTGTCACCTGTTGTAAAGCGAAGAGTGCTATGGTAGACAGCATCCAAAGGTTTATGAGTAGTGGCTGTTGAATTCTGGTAAATGGTGTCACCATACTCAAGAACTGGCAGGAAAGTTGATGGTACAATCTGCTTCCTGCTGTTTAGGCAGGGATGTATATATTTCTAAAAAAGAGGCCCACTTTAAATCTTAGCTTTTTAACTAGCTCATAAGTATGTTTTAAATAATGTTAATTAAAATGTTAATTCCTTGTCAATCCAAATGCCCAAATATGTATAGGTGGAACCTAGATCGATGGGATAACCATTCAATTAATACATATGTAGTCTTTCTGAAACATTTTGGCAAGAATTAGAGAACATATATTTCGTCTTGCCCACATTAAAAATAAAAACTCCACACAAAACCTATCTTTTGGTATTCGTTTAATTTGTATATTGTTGACATAGTCCCAAAATGTTTTTCTTGTCAGCAATTATTAACTTTAAGATGTGTACTTTTATCAATACAGAAATCATCCCTGTACAAGTTTTAAACCAACCAGGGCTTTCTGTAAGGCAACAGAGTCAGATTGCAACTCTAACACCTGGTCAACAGTTGGGGTAATGGCATACGTAACTGTATCGTCTGCATACAGATTAATATTACAAGTTTTAACAGACCAATATAATTTATATGAATAGTAAAGATAACAGGTCCCAATACCGACCCCTGCAGTACACCTTTTGTAATATCCAGAGAACTAGTCTCAACACCACCAGAAATCACACATTGTGTCCTGTGTGACAGATAATTCTCAAACCATAAGCATTCCTATGCTAATCAACCCACATACATTGATTCAGTTTGTGTAATCATGCGTTTATCTAATAAAGCCAGTGATTCTCAGAACTACAGATACACAGCTGTTGACACAATGGGAATTGTAACCTATTCCATCATGATCACTGTTGCTCTTACGAAGTCTAGTCTAAGACATCCACCATCATTTCTACTCTTGCATCCTATATTTTCACTGTGCACCTTCCCACCATCTTTTTCCCCACTATGGATTATTGTGGCTGTCTCTGCATGAGAAAATGAATTTAAAGAGGTCGGTATTGCTTCCTGGTGCTTATGAGGCAGGCTGGTATAGTACCCTGTTTAAATGACACCCCTCCTGTAGTAAAGCCTGGCCAGGGAAGAGAGAGAGAGAGGCAGCCAGCCTATAAACCCTGGTGCACTCCCAGGCTCCTCATATTTATGACCATAAAAACAACAGGTCTTCAATCAGCCTCAAGTGGCAGAGGACTGCAGAGAGGCCATGTTACTAACATTCGCTCATTCTTTTACTTGTATATACTTTCTGATGAGACGGTTTTGAATGGCATCACTCGCCATGCTGTTCCTAGATTATCTCAGAAACTGGAACAAGAATTGTCCACCAGTATCAATGGCAGAGGCCATACATTCACAAAACAAAAGCTGAGTCAAAAATGGCAATATAGTGTATGGCATGCATGTACAGTCAGAAGATAAGGAAGTTCAGATGGTTGAGTGACTCATCCGCTTTGGAAATACCATATTTATGAATTACTGCTTTATTTATCTGTTTCGTTGCTGTCTTCCTTAAAGGAAAATCTGCTCTTTGGTCTGTTGTGTTATTCAAATGGGCTATGTGATACTCTTCATTGGCACCACAGGGTCATCAATTTAAATGGCTAAATGGTACGGTTGTTGGTCCAGAGAAAAGATATACTTCAAATCAAATCAAATTGTATTTGTCACATACACATGGTTAGCAGATGTTAATGCGAGTGTAGCGAAATGCTTGTAGCATACTTTCAACAGCACCATGGTAGGCTTATGTCTTTGAGGTCTGTTTGCCCTGCACTCTTATTTCCCAGCCAAGCTCTGCTTTTATTTAAAATGGAAGAAATAATGTAGTGCGGTTTGAAAGCAGCTCTCTGCCCATGTGGGCTGCAGAGGTGGGAACATCAGATCACTCATGTTATATTTGTTTTGTGTGGCTGGAGGGGATGCGATGTTGTATGTAATAAGAAAAACAGACCCTGTGCTAATGGTTGGTGTTGCTGACAGTTGAGTGAACACTGGGAGCAAACAGAAACAGAGCCAGACCAGGTTAGGAAATAACCTGCCTAGGGGCTGAG
Organism: Oncorhynchus mykiss; assembly: GCF_057628025.1. Taxonomy (NCBI): domain Eukaryota; kingdom Metazoa; phylum Chordata; class Actinopteri; order Salmoniformes; family Salmonidae; genus Oncorhynchus; species Oncorhynchus mykiss. The sequence goes on from NC_143022.1 coordinate 40,290,397, forward strand.
CGGAATCAGCAATCATCTCTGGAACTGTATCACATGTGTCCTCAATGGTTAGCTATTTTCCTCAGTCAACCAATCTTGTTCAGTAGGCGTGAGTTAGTGTAAATGTATGAGGTTTCATTCCATTCAATATGGAAGCCAGTATTGCCGTGGTATCAGCAAGGTTTAGCCCCATTACAGCATGAGTTCCAGTGTGCCGTAGGTTAGGGGAAGAAGCTCTCACACTAGCACCTCTGAGCCATGTGTTGGGGGATAGAAACAGAGCAGGTTCTCTGCAGATCCTTGTTGTGCATGTTCGTCTTCCGTAACCACTGAGAATCTACTGTCCTAATACGTACTTGGTTTTAGACAATGTGTCTTACTAATTAATGTTTTTGATTTGCCCTTTGATGTCAATAAACCAGTCAACAGGGGTCTCCAGAACACATCAAAAGCACACCTGTCTTATTGTAGCATGTACCCACCCACCCCCATAAATCCAGCAGGTGGATTAGAGATGTATTGCACATGCCTGGAGGACATGCCACATCACAAAGAGGGACAGAGTGGTAAACACTCAATTATATCATGTTACAGGCTTTGTTTTTCAATTTTAAGATGGGTTATTTTTTAGGTGTGAACACGCACTGATTGGAATCATCCTCATTGGGCAGGATGTGTTGTACCTGTCGCCTCGTTAGTTATAATCTCCACCCGGAACAGCCAGAAGAGGACTGGCCACTGCTCATAACCTGGTCCCTCTCTAGGTTTCTTCCTAGGTTTTTGCCTTTCTAGGGAGTTTTTCCTAGCCACCGTGCTTCTACACCTGCATTGCTTGCTGTTTGGGGTTTTAGGCTGGGTTTCTGTACAGCACATTGATATATCAGCTGATGTAAGAAGGGCTATATAAATACATTTGATTTGGTTAGTCCGTCATTAGTTTCACCTGTGCTGGCACTGGTAATATTTAAGAGTTGCAGAGCCAATGCTTCACTTGGCATGCGAGATGTTGGAAGAGCTACATGGCTGTTCAGAGCATCCTCTGTACGTTGTCAAACAAAGCCTTTTATCTGTTTTCTTCTGTTTGAAGTTTTGCTTTTGCTCCCTAACCTCAGTTAGTTGGTTTCTCTTTCCGTACGTTGTTTATATCTGGCAACACTAGCGGGCATCCAAGGTGGGTGTTAAGACCCTACTCGAGATTTCTTGGCCAGCACGCAGTCAGTATTCATCCCCCATGGGTGCCTTTCAAAACCCATTTTAAAACCTGTTTCGCATGTCAATGGCTCATTTATTAGTTATTGTTTTCCGATGAGCAACTATTTTTGGCTTCTTAATAAGGGTCGATCATCAGTTCCTTTTATCAATATTCAGTTCCAGCTGCAGCGTCAGGATACTTCTGTGTGTAGTCTGCTGGTAAATTCATCTATCTAATATTCAAGGAGTTTCAAAAAGAGTGATCTTTAGGCAATGACAAAAAAAATTCAAGTTAAGTAAAGGGTGTTTCGGCTCATACAATTATATTTTATTAGAGGCTGTCTGTCTTATGGCTTTCTAGAGGTTTTTATGGTTGGGGAATACAATTCAAATTAATTTCAATTTAATCCATTGGTTGATCTCACAATTTCTGATTTAATTATGGGCATTCATGTTCACTTAACGCATTCTAAAACACATAGGAAGGGTAAAGGTACGCCAGTTGTCATTGCTTGAACAAACACTGCTTTCTGTCCTCTCTATTCCATATTACAGTACCTGCAATGTTGACCACTGGGCACGTCGGGGAATCCGTTATTCATCACTGATTCTGGCAAGCCAATGACGAGATACTGGTTTTCATCACAGTTCCATCTCCTCTGCCAACGCTGTGGGCCATCTCCTGAGCTATACACAGTCCATTAATTTTGCATCTGCGCTGCTTCAACAGCTTCTCTATCCGTTCCTGTATCTTCACTTAAGATCATTGGGTGTTGGTCCTCTGATTCCTACAAACGCTGTATGTGACTCCTTTCAGGAAACTAGGCGTATGCCGCACGTCACTACCTCACAGGAGGCCTTTGAACGTAAACATTAATTTATCAAAATGCATTTTTGGCAGTTTCCAGAAATACCTTCTGGAACATATAAACTATCATGTGCCTTAATAACAAACTTGTATTCTATCTGTAAATACAAATACAATTGTTAAATTCTACTTCTGTTTATAACGCAAGCTGCTCAGTGTGTGTTGATAGTCCATTCTACCGCGCGGTTTTTGAAATATAAAACGTTAGGCATCGAGGCAAAAAATGTACTACTTTTCTCAACAACGTTGATGCCATGAATTTAGCAGGTGCTATTAACAGATCAGTTGGAAAAAGTGATTTGCTACTTTCTGCAGATGGCCAGTGTGAACCGGAGTGACTTGACATAATGCTGACCAAACTTGCTTAGGGATCAGGGCCCTTTTTTCCCACCTGAATGACATGCCCAAAACAAACTGCCAGTAGCTCAGGCCCTGAAGCCAGAATATGCATATTATTGGAAGGAAAACACTTTGAAGTTTGTAGTAATGTTGACATAATGTAGGAGAAAATTCAAAGAAAAACCAACCAGAATTATATTTTCTTTGGAGAGACCATCCTCTTAGAAATGCAAGAGAAAGGTCATATTTTTACAGAGCCCCCTGGATACAATTCATATGGCTTCCACAGGTTGTCAGCAGTCAATGTACAAAGTTTCAGGCTTGTAACTTCAAAAAACGAATAAGAAAAAAAAGAAATTGTGTGCCATGGATCATCACCCGAGGCTTCGTGCCATGGATCATCACCGGAAGCTTAGTGCCATGGATCATCACTGGAGGCTTCGTGCCATGGATCATCACTGAAATGAGGTGCATGGAGCTGCCACAGGGCTTACCAGGCTGGGGAGACATACAGGAGACCTGGTTCTGGGAGTAGTCACCGGATACACTGGGCCGAGGAAGCGCACTGGAGGTCTCGAGCGTAGATCCTGCACAACCCGTTCTGGCTGGATGGTTACCAGGATGCACTGAGCCGTGCAGACGCACCGGAGACACAGTGCGCAGAGCCGGCGCAGGATATCCTGGTCCGAAGAGACGCACTGTAGGCCAGATGTGCTGAGCCGGCACCATCCGTCCTGGCTGGATGCCCGCTCTAGCCCGGCAAATGCGGGGAGCTGGAATGTAGCGCACCAGGCTGTGAATGCTCACTGTAGACACTGTGCGCTCCACCGCATAACACGGTGCCTGACCAGTACCACGCTCCCTACGGTAAGCACGAGGAATTGGCTCAGGTCTCCAACCTGATTCAGCAAATCTCCTCATGTGCTCCCCCGTGCCTGCTCCGCTGTGCCAACTCCTCGTACTGTCGCCGCTCTGCTTTCGCCACTTCTATCTCCTCCCTTGGACGCCGCTACTCCCCAGACTTTGACCAGGGTCCCTTGCCTTCCAAGATCTCCTCCCATGTCCATTCCTCCAGAAAATGCTGCTCCTCCCTGCCACGTCGCTTGGTCCGTTTGTTGTGGGTAGTTCTGTCACGGACGTCGTCTTGGAAATGACCGGACCAAGGTGCAGCGTGGTGAAGGGACATTTTCTTTTAATATTATAAATGTCTGCAACAAAACAAGAAACAACAAAAACAAACGTGAAGCTGACTAGGGCTATACAGGCCACTAACACAAACAACTACCCACAACTAAGGTGGCAAAACAGGCTGCCTAAGTATGATTCCCAATCAGAGACAACGATAGACAAGCTGTTTGTTTGAGAACCATACCCGGCCAAAACATAGAAATATAAATTATGAAACTAGAATGCCTAGTCACACCCTGGCCTAACCAAAATAGAGAATAAAAGCCTCTATGGCCAGGGCGTGACAAATACGCTGGGCATGGTTATTTTTGTGTGGTGTCTGTGGACTGAGCAGTTGTCTCAGGGGCATATCCGTAGCTTGGGGGGAATCTTCCAGTCTGCTGGGGATTTTTCCCATGCCAGCGGGCTACAATGTGTAATTACCCACTGCGAATTCACACGAAGAATAGGATTGAGTTAATGTAGGATTTGGGCAAGCTCCTTATATATCATCTCATCTCTCTCCTGTGGTGCTCAGTGTGATTGGTGTTTCTCTTGTTGTGGTCCGGGCGGGTGTGCTCAGCAGAGGGGACGAGCGAGATTCTTTTTTTTTTTTGTATTTACTTGACTATAGCGTCTAATGTAGACGAGATACTTCGCTTTCCATCAGAGGAACTGTTAGAATTAGGTACTAAAGAACAGCTGTTGAAGATCGCTGAACACTACATGGTTGAAATTAGTTATAAAAGTAAAAAAAGATTGAAAGCCAGTCTGATGGAGTGGTGTTCTTGAAGTTACCACTGGGGCAGCCTCTGCCGAGGACTCAGCCGTCTCCCTGTTTCATTTCAGTGGCCGCTCCATCCTAGTAGTCTTTCTTTTGAACACCAGAAATAACTGCTTCTGTTACAGCTAGAACATGATCGTGAAAAGGAGTTGGCATTTAACCGTTGGGATAGGGGGCAGCATTTTCACTTTTGGATGAATAGTGTTCCCAGAGTGAACTGCCTCCTACTCTGTACCAGATGCTAATATATGCAGTATTGGATAGAAAACACTCTGAAATTTCTAAAAAGGTTTGAATGATGTGTGAGTATAACATAACTCATATGGCAGGCGAAAACCTGAGGAAAATCCAACCAGGAAGTGGGAAATCTGAGGTTTGTAGTTTTTCAACTCAGCCCCCATGATATTAGTTATGTTTCACTTCCCAAGGCTTCCACTAGATGTCAACAGTATTTAGAACCTGTTTTGAGGATTCTACTCTAAAGGAGGGGCTCATAATGAGGACTCCTTGAATGAGTGGTCTGGCAGAGTGCCACAGCCTCGCTCTGGCGCGCTCACGTGAAAAGGTAGCTACGTTCCACTTCATTTGTACAGACAAAGGAATTGTCCGGTTGGAACATTAATTAAGTTTTATGTTAAAAACATCCTAAAGAATGATTCCATACTTAGTTTTGCATGTTTCTACAGGCTGTAACGGAACTTTTTGAACTTTTCGTCCGACGTTCGGCGCGACCTGAACACGCTTTTGGATTTGTTTACCAAACGCCCTAACAAAAGAAGATATTTGGATATAACTGATGGATATTATCGAACAAATCAAACATTTATGGAGGAACTGGGATTCCTGGGAGTGCATTCTGATGAAGATCATCAAAGATCAGTGAATATTTAAAATGCTATTTCTGAGTAATGTTGACTACCCTATATGGCGGGTATCTTTTTGGCTGCTTTGTTGTCTAAAGGCTGTACTCAGATTATTGCATGGTTTGCTTTCTCAGTAAAGTTTTTTTTTATCTGACACAGCGGTTGCATTTAGGAGAAGGTTATCTAAAGTTCCATGTATAATAGTTGTATCTTTATCAATGTTTATTATGAGTATTTCTGTAAATTGATGTGGCTCTCTGCAATATCACCGCATGTTTTAGAACTACTGAATGTAACGCGCCAATGTAAACTCAGATTTTTTTATATAAATATGAACTTGATCAAACAAAACATACATGTATTGTGTAACATGAATGAGTGTCATCTGATGAAGATCATCAAAGGTTAGTGATGAATTTTCTCTCTATTTCTGCTTTTTGTGACTCCTCTCTTTGGCTGGAAAAAATAGCTGTGTTTTTCTGTGGCTTGGTGGTGACCTAACAATCGTTTGTGGTGCTTTCGCTGTAAATCCTTTCCGCTAGCGGTCATAAACAGGTTAAACAGGATTTGGAGCGAGCTAAAATCAAGTTGCAACAAGAGCGACTAGAGTTGGTAAGGGAAGGAAAGCTATCAGGGGAGCGTTTGCTCTGGGAAGGTGACTCAATCGCTCCTCTATTGGTCGTGCCCCAGACTCATTTGATATTGTTGGAAATTTACAGTCGTTACCAAAATGTAATGACAAGGACACTGAGACATTCTTTTTCGTTGGAGCTTGTTGCTGACATGCTCTCTCGTGCGCCCTGTTCCTGAATGTCTAGGTGACTGACCTAGAGGTATTTGCCTGTTCTGTCGCTACTGTCTGTTCCCTTCTGGTCTCATTTTCTTCTTTCCTCTTAAAGGTTACTGAGGTCTGGGGAGGATGAGGTTAGCTGGGGCAAGTGGAAGCGTGAACACATACCCCTCATGAATTTGGGACGCAGGCTGGATCTTCTTCTAGCATCCAGGGCAGTATTTTGTTGTTTGTGTGATTGGTGTGGTGTTCCGGGGTCCTTGTTGGTCCCCAGTTATATGGTTGGGGGTGTGACGACCCTCCCACTCTGTCTGCCATATTCCTTCTTTGCTCTTGTTTTCCTTATTAGGATGTCGGTGGGCGGAGCTGTGAGGGTCATCAGTGAAATGGGACACACCTACGCCCGGTAAATACACCTTTTCCCCAATCCTAGAGGAGACTCTCTCCATGCAGACACACTGTTGGATTTTGGTTGTGGCATTTTTGGGGCTGGTTTGCTTGTTTGTTTGCTTTGGCACCTTTCAACACCCTTCATTATCACTTCTATGCACACAACCAATCACTTACACTACTGATTATTGACTACACACATCATTGTTTATTGTAATACAGGTTCAGTTAATAAATATATTTTTGTTATTCCTTATCTACACGTTGTCTCCCTCTTTGTTACGGGCTACAACCGGTTCATGATAACACCAATAAGAAGAGACTTGCTTGGGCCAAGAAACACGAGCAATGAACATTAGACCAGTAGAAATGTGTCCTTTGGTCTGATGAGTCCAAATTTGACATTTTTGGTTCCAACCACCATGTCTTTGTGAGATTCGGAGTAGGTGAACGGTTCTCCGCATGTGTGCTTCCCACCGTGATGCATGGAGGAGGAGTGACGGTACTTTGCTGGTGACACTGTGATTTATTTAGAATTCAGTGCACACTTAACCAGCATGCCTACCCAAGCATTCTGCAACAATGCTCCATCCCATCTGGTTTGTGCTTAGTGGGACTACAATTTGTTTTTCAACAGGACAGTGAAACAACACACCTCCAGGCTGTGTAAGGATGGCGCCAGAGGAGATAGCTGACGTTTTACGGGCTCCTAACCAATTGTGCTATTGTGTTTTTTTGGTGTGTTTTCTTTTTAATCAGGATAGTTATTACTCACCTTGTACTGGGAAGACTTTTTTATTACTTTTTTTACGAGTTGAAAGTGAAGGATTTACTTCAGGCACCCGACAAGGCCCAAATCCACGTCATTCATATGAAGAAGAGACGGAGATATTGGGGACGTAGGTCGGGATTTTTATGTTTCACAGAGTTATGTCTGAATGACGATATGGATAACATGCAGCTGGCTGGGTTTTCGGTCCACCGGCAAGATGGAACAGCTGCCTCCACTAAGACAAGGGGTGGCGGTCTGTCTATTTGTAAATTATAGCTGGTGCATGAAAACTAATATTAACCTCTAGTGACACCCCATCCCGGGTCCGGGAGCGTAATCATCGACTGACACTAATTAGCATAACGCAACGGACATAAATATTACTAGAAAATATTCCTATTCATGAAAATCACAGGTGAAATATAGTGAGACACAGCTTAGCCTTTTGTTAATCACCCTGTCATCTCAGATTTTCAAAATATGCTTTACAGCCAAAGCAAGACAAGCATTTGTGTAAGTTTATCGATAGCCTAGCATAGCATTATGTCCAGCTAGCAGCAGGTAATTTGGTCACGAAAATCAGAAAAGCAGGATGTTTTCACTCACGAGACTCCCAGTTAGATAGCCAATGTTCCTTTTTTCCAAAAATATTATTTTTGTAGGCGAAATAGCTCCGTTTGTTCTTCATGTTTGGCTGAGAAATCGACTGGAAATTGCGGTCACAAAAATGCAGAAAAATATTCCAAATTCGACAGAAACATGGCAAACGTTGTTTATAATCAATACTTAAGGTGTTTTACAAATATCTATTCGAAAATATATCCACCGGGACAATTGGTTTTTCAGTACGACCGATTGGAAAAATGGCTACCTCTTTATTTTACGCGAGAATCACTCTGAGAGACATCAGATGACCACTTACACAATGTAGCCGCTTACTGGTATTCTTCAACATAAATGCATAAAACTACGTCACAATGCTGTCGACACCTTGGGGAATACATAGAAATAATGTAATCTGGTTGATAGCCCATTCACTGCTCAATAGGGACTCATTGGAATGCAGAGCTTTCAAAACATGAGGCACTTCCGGATTGGATTTTTCTCAGCCTTTCGCCTGCAAAATCAGTTCTGTTATACTCACAGACAATATTTTTACAGTTTTGGAAACTTTGGAGTTTTTTCTATCCTAAGCTGTCAATTATATGCATATTCTACCATCTTGTCCTGACAAAATATCCCGTTTACTTTGGGAACGTTATTTTTCCAAAAATGAAAATACTGACCCCCTAGTCACGAGTTTTTAAGAAAGTCTCAAGGTTTTGCTTGTCTGAGGTAGAGCATCTCATGATAAGCTGTAGACCACACCAATTACCAAGAGTGTATCTATATTTTTTTGTAGCTGTGTATTCCCCACCACAAACCGATGCTGGCACTAAGACCGAACTAGCTGTGTAAGGCCATAAACAAACAAGAAATGCTAATCCAGAGGCGGCACGCTTCTTCCTAGTGGCCGTGGACTTTTTACCTAATTTGTACCAGCATGTTAAATGTGCAACCAGAGGGGAAAAAAACTCTAGACCACCTTTACTCCACACACAGAGTACAAAGCTCTCCCTCGCCCTCCATTTGGCAAATTGACCATAACTCTATCCTCCTGATTCCTGCTTACAAGCAAAAACAAAGTAGGACGTACCAGTGACTCGCTCAATAAGGAGGTGGTGAGATGACATACATGCTAAACTACAGGACCTTTTTGCTAGCACAGACTGGAATATGTTCTGGTATTCTTCCGATGGCATTGAGGAGTACACCACATCAGTCACTGGCTTCTTAGCAGCTTTTACCCCCAAGCCATAAGACTCCTGAACAGTTAATCAAATGGCTACCTGGACTATTTGCATTGTCCCCCCCCACCCCCACCCCCCATTTTTTATGCTGCTGCTACTGTTTATTACACATGCACAGTCACTTTACCTGCATGTATATATTACCTTGATTAACTGGTGCCCCCGCACATTGACTCTGTACCAGTACTATGTAGTCTCGCTGTTATTTTTTACATTTATTTTTTACTTCATTTGGATGGTTTGTTTAGGGCTTGTAAGTAATCATTTCACTCTAGTCTCGACATGTTGAATTCGGCACAGGTGACCAATACGATTTGATAAGAGCTATTTGACCAAGAACCAGAGTGGGACAGTGGGTGCATCTCAGTGCAAGAGGCATCACTACATACCCTGGTTCGATCCCGTCTGTATCACAACCGGCCGTGATCAGGAGTCCCATAGGGTGATGCACAATTGGCCCAGCGTTGTCCGGGTTAGGGGAGAGTTTGGCCGTGATTGTAAAATAGGAATTTGTTCTTAAATTGTACAATTTTTTTTCAGTTTCCGCTTAAAATGGATTAACCAAATCTAACTGCCTGTAGCTCAGGATCTGAAGCAAGGATGTGCATATAACCGGGGTTCAAACTGTAGAACCCAGTTGCTACATTTCAATATAAAAATGGTTTTATCAAAAAAGACTATGCTACATTTTTTATCTGGGACCCTCAGGATGACAAATCAGAGCAAGAATACTGACTTACCTGGTTAAATAAAATACAATCACCCGACCTCAACCCAATTGAGATGGTTTGGGATGAGTTGGACCACGTAGTGGAGGAAAAGCAGCCAGCAAGTGCTTAGCGTATGTGGGAAATCCTTCAAGACTGTTGGAAAAGCATTCCTCATGACAAGACTGTGCAAAGCCGTTATCAAGGCTACTTTGAAAAATCTAAAATAAATATATTTTTTTTACACTTTTTTGGTTATTGCATTATTCTATATGCTATTTCATAGTTTTCATATTTTCACTTTTATTCTACAATGTAGAAATAGTAAAAAAAAAAAAAACTTGAATTAATAGGTTTGTCCAAACTTTTGACTGGTACTGTACATGGAGAAGGCTTAATCAAGCTAGTCATCTTGACAACTTTGTCTCTTTCTCTCTGGCACCAAAAGTTTAAAAAAGTGTTGAGAGGAGACAGAATGTGATCAGACCAAGATTTAATTGGCCTACAAATAAATAACTCTTACAGTATTTCCATTTGGATGGGGAAATTTGACACTTTATCAAAGCCTAGTGGATGATAATTGTTCTTAACTAAGGCAAAATAGTTTATAGATCCCCCCCTAGAGTAAATTGATGCACTGGTGAGTCAACATAATTAAAAAAAAATCCCATCAAAATCTGTCAGTTTAAACTAGATATTTTTTTGCATTGGATGTGTCTCAATCCACCGCACACGCTGATGTTGCACTTCCGCATCTGCGGTGAAAGGTGGAAGAGCTCGAGAGATGTTTGTCAGACCATGAGACATCCAGAAAATCTGTCTTTTCTTGAAAACAAAATAGGGTGATGGTGTTCTCCATTTTGCTCACCGACCCCCACAAGTGTCACGGGATTTGTCTGAAGGGAACCGTTAAAAAAAAAACTTTTGGAAGAATAAAAAGGTACAGTAGTTTTGTGCCTACCCCCAAAAGGGTGTTAAATATGTGTAAAACATTGAAAACAAACAGTGAAATGCTTACTTCCGGGTTATTTTAGATTTGTAATCTTTATTTAACTATGCCAGTCAGTTAAGAAGAAATTCTTATTTACAATGATGGCCTGTTGAAAATAAAGATACACTTTAAAAATAGTGACACGAGGAATACAGTGAATAACAACAACGAGTAAAAATAACATGGAGTTATAACATGGTACAGGGATGTGCAGGGGTACGAGGTAATTGTGGTAGCTACTGTATGTGAGGGTATAGTCCAGTGTGTGTGCATAGAGTCATTGCAAGAGAGTTAGTTTTCATCCAAAAGTGTAGAACAAGTCCTTCCTCAAGACAAAATGTCCTTGAATCTAGGATCAAGCAACATGCTGACCACACCACACGAGTTACGTGTGCGAGCATTGCAAAATAAAAGTACACAGAGGTTATAACTTCTTTGGGATAGGGGGCAGCATTTTCACTTTAGGATGAAAAGAGTGCCCAGAGTAAACTGCCTCCTACTCAGTCCCAGATTCAAATATATGCATCATCATTATAGTATTGGATAGAAAACACTCTGAAGTTTCTAAAACTGTTTGAATAATGTCTGTGAGTATAACAGAACTCATATGGCAGGCAAAAACCTGAGAAAAAATCCAAACAGGAAGTAGGAAATCTGAGGTTTGTAGTTTTTAAACTCAGCCCCTATTGTGGGATATTGGTTATGTTGCACTTCATAAGGCTCCCACTAGATATGAACCGTCTTTAGAAACTTGTTTGAGGCTTCTACTATGAAGGGGGGCTGAATGAGAGGGGAATGAGTCAGAGGTCTGCCAGCAGCCTCGATCTCAGTCATGCGCATTCACATGAGAGGTTGCTCTCGTTCCATTGCTTTTCTAAAGACAATGGAATTCTCCGGTTGGAACATTATTGAACATTTATGATCAAAACATCCTAAAGATTGATTCTATACATAGTTTGATATGTTTCTACGACCAGTAATATAACTTTTGGAATTGTCGTTCCGACCTTTCCGCTGGACTTTCACGTGCGTAACATACCTGAAGGGAACATTTTGACATTTGCCATATGGTCAGTGAGAAAGTCCATATTGCAAATGTACGGTCCCTTACTAGACGTCCGTGAACGTTTCTAAAATTCGCGGATGGCGGCGGGCCGTGCACGGGGGCCGGATCTTCCGGGAAGTCATCGAACGAAGTCTCTTGGACATTCGGTTTCCGTTTTATAAAATTGTAAAATTTTGGTCATTTCTTTTGTCATTTTTCCGCTTTCCCAGTAAATCCCACCAGAGGGCGAATGGAATCATATTGCAAATGCACAAAACATCACCAATCACGACGTGGCCTTTTCTCCTAAACGGAAAAGACTTCGAAGACAAAACTGAGCATAGGTTTGGCATAATTTGCAGTTCGCCCCGAACAACATGGCGTCGAGGCCTCAACGCTTTTTGAGTTATGGCCATTTTTCTGGGATTAAAGGTCAAAAATGAAAATAGAGCACTAATTTGACTGCTTCACGTCAAAGTAAATGCACCTATGGTGTCAGGAAAAAAAGAACCAGCCATTTATCTATCGTAATTTAAGAGAAATTCTACAATGTCCAATTGTTATTTAAAACATTTTTCCAGTTGCAGCGTGTTCATACGAATCTCTTTTAAGTGTGTTTCGGAGCTCTGGGAGATTTGTGTGATTTTCTGAAATAACACACACTCATTCAACCTTCCGTAAATAAGTCAGTTCTTAACATAAATACTTAAAACTCAAAATTATATAAGTAACTACCCCAAGGAGGATATGTGTTCACTTTTAGCTTCCTGTGTCAACCGGAAGTACCGTAAAATGGTGTCATAGGTGCTGTTTCGAAGGGTTAAAAAGGTCTGATCTTTTCAAAACTTCATATGTGTGATTAGGCAACCCTCATGAACTGTAAGTCAGTCATTTCTCCCAACAGATGTCAAAGAAAAGCTCTCTCACACACACACACACACACACACACACACACACACACACACACACACACACACACACACACACACACACACACACACACACACACACACACACAGCAAGGATGGTGTGACAAAGTGCAGTGCTAATGCAATGGCATTATCATAATCTCTAGGCTGTGCCGAGTACAACGAGATGCCCCGCTAGACCGTAGCTTGGTCTGAGCTCAGTGACGATGAAAAAAGTAGGCCCATAATGAAGCCTGGCCCTAAATTGCAGGTGCTTTTGAGGGACAGCAGGAGAACAGTTAGGGTTAGAAGCACAATTCGACCTCAGGAACATTCCTGAGGTTCTCCCGATCAGTGCAAGCCTAACCTTGACCATGTGGCATTAATCCTTAAGCAATGGCTTTTTTCTGGCCACTCTTCCGTAAAGCCCAGCTCTGTGGAATGTACGGCTTAAAGTGGTCCTATGGACAGATACTCCAATCTCCACTGTGGAGCTTTGTAGCTCCTTCAGGGTTATCTTTGGTATCTTTGTTGCCTCTGATTAATGCCCTCCTTGCCTGGTCCGTGAGTTTTGGTGGGCTGCCCTCTCTTGTCAGGTTTGTTGTGGTGCCATATTCTTTCCATTTTTTAATAATGGATTTAATGGTCCTCCGTGGGATGTTCAAAGTTTCAATTGTTTTTTATAACCCAACCCTGATATGTACTTTGTCCCTGACCTGTTTGGAGAGCTCGTTGGTCTCCATGGTGCCCCTTGCTTAGTGATGTTGCAGACTCTGGAGCCTTTCAGAACAGGTGTATATATATATATATATATATATATATATATATATATATATATATATATATATATATATATATATATACACTGAGATCATGTGACATTTAGATTGCACACAGGTGGACTTTATTTAACTAATTATGTGACTTCTGAAGTTAATTGGTTGCACCAGATCTTATTTATGGGCTTCATAGCAAAGGGGGTGAATACATATGCACGCACCACTTTTCTGTTTAGAATTGTTGCAATTTCTTTTTCTTTTCTCTTCACTATTTTGTGTATGTCCATTACATGAAATCCAAATAAAAAGCTAATTACAGCTTATAATGCAACAAAATAGGGAAACAACGCCAAGGGGATGAATACTTTTGTAAGGCACTGAACGTGATAGTGGATATCATAAGATTGATCAACTGTGTCCCTTAGGAGATGAGTGTTAGTGGTGTTCACAAGAATGTGGTGTTTATCATAAAGGTCTTCATCATCACACCAAGCCTCATGATTGTGGTCAATGTGCCCGTGGTAACTGTTCACGGTGCAGTAACGAACCATGCTCTCTCAGATACACTATAGTATTACTCCTGATGGATCATGTCTCGAGTATAACAATGTTCCAAGTACAACCCAGAATCTAACAGCTGTAACGTAACAACATGTGCAAAGAGTCAAGGGGTCTGATTACTTTCTGAATGCACTTTAAGTACCCCTTGTTAATTTTGATTGTGTTATTCTGTCTTTAAAATGTGAGTTTTGACACTTATGTAGGTGTTAACTCCATATTAATCCCCATGACTTTGGAATGATATTTTCGAAGAGCAGGTGTCCACAATCAGGTTGTGATTGATATGCCTCCCAGTAAAGCAATAAATATAGAGGTAGACATGACAGTGATATTTATGTTTGGTTTGATAGTGCAGGGTGAGCTGCACACAGTGGACTTCCTACTAGCGCAAACCACTTTAATGCTAACAGTAACTCAGGTTCATAGGCACATTGTTACGCTCGTTGTCGGATGATAAATTACCGGACCAAGGTGCAGCGTGGTAGGCGTACATTCTCTCTTTATTTAAAAATGTAACACTGGGAAAAAACAATGAACACAAACTGAACGTAAAGCTAGTCATGCACAAAGCAACAAACAAAGACAAGCTCCCACAACCTAAATGTGGGAAAAGGGGCTGCCTAAGTATGATCCCCAATCAGAGACAACGATAGACAGCTGCCTCTGATTGGGAACCATACTCGGCCAAAAACAAAGAATGCCCACCCAAATCACACCCTGACCTAACCAAATAGAGAAATAAAAAGGCTCTCTAAGGTCAGGGCGTGACACATATGATTATTGGATACAATAGCTGTAGGAATTGACAGAGGCATTCGAGGGAGTTAGAGGAACATAAATTAGCTTACTTACATTATGGCTTCCAATGCCCCTGGGACAATGTACATTTGCAGCAGCACTACGATAACTCAGTGACACAATGGTTGGGATCACCCATAAGTCATTGTTTCAACACAGCCTTTAATGCATGGACAGGGTCCAGGAGCCAATATTATTTGGATGGACACAGTTATTCCTGTATGACATGTGAAGGCCCAATAAGTTCATGCCATTTTTTGTCAATGAGTTCAGTGTAAGGACCGACACAGGAGATGAGAAGCAGGGATGGGGAGTCAACATTTAATCAGGAAACATACAAAGACAAGAATAGCGTCAGCACATGGGTACAAAACGACAAACGACAATTATTGCTGAAGCAGGGAACAGAGCAGGGAACCAGACAGATATAGGGGAGGTAATGACAGAGGTGATTAAGTCCAGGAGATTACAATAAATCGCTGATGCGCGTGACAGGGGAAAGACAGGTGTGCGTAATGATGGTGGCAGGAGTGTGTAATGCTAGGGAGCCTGGCGCCTTCGAGCGCCAGGGAGGGGGAGTGGGTGCAGGCGTGACATTCAGGTTGTGTTTGTTCATTGTAGAAAACACGTGTTTTGCCAGGTGTGGTTGCATTCTCCCCATACACCACAACTGTCACCAAGTCAACGTATCCGGCAACTCCAGAGCATCAAATGGAGTGAGCCGGTAGAAGGTCATGTTGGCTTCAGGCAGATGTAATTGACTAGTGATTATTAAAAGCTCACTCTACATGATAAGGAGATGTCTTAAGAGCCCAATCCTGGAGGGGCAAGTTGTAAAGGTAGGGAGAGGAAGTCAGAGTCCAGGGAAGGACTCTTTCCTTTCGTTGGAGCCTCCCAGTTGCCTCATCGATCCTCAAAGAGGATTGTGACTTGTAATACTTGGTGTTCTCATGCCAAGCAGTTTACTGCATTTTTAAATATACGGTGGACATATTGGATTCCTAACACAGTTGAAGTACACAAAAATAGTCTTGAGTACAGGTCATAAGTACATTACACAAATCTAAAACGTGTACATATACAGGTGATTAAACCACCATTTAAATGGTAATGTGACAGCCATATTGGAATTTGGACATCATATTGGATATGGAGTCAAATCTAGGGGACACTCTTAATTGCAAGAGTAGGGGCTAAACATAAAATCCACAGAGGAACCTTTGACTGAAAAAAATTACAGTTTTCAGTGTGAGAACACTTGCCTTAGAGCTGATTACATTGCCACAACATCCAAAAACATGTGTAACTGCAGGCATTTTTGTCAGGCATGAACATTATATTTGGAAACTTTTCTATTGAACAGCTACCAAAAGGTGAAGTTTACAACCTGTTATGGCAAGGCGATCCCCGAGGGGAACTCCACCCCCATTCAGCTGAAAAGGTGGCGCAGGGAATTCAAAAATATTCTTTAGAAATATTTTACTTTCACACATTACAGCAAATGAAAGTTAAACATCTTGTTCATCTACCCATCATGTCCAATTTTTAAATGTTTTACAGCGAAAACACAACATATATTTATGTTAGACCACCACCAAATCAAAGGAAAAACGCAGCCATTTTTTCCAGCCAAAGATAGAGTCACAAAAGCAGGATTAGAGATAAAATGAATCACTAACCCTTTGAAAATCTTCATCAGATGACACTCATATGACATGTTACACAATACATTTATGTTTTGTTCGATAATATGCATATTTATATCCACAAATCTCAGTTTACATTGACACCATGTTCAGAAATGCCTCCAAAATATCCGGAAGAATTATAGAAAGCTACGCCAGATAACAGAAATACTCATCATAAACTTTGACTAAAGATACATGTTCTACATATAATTAAAGATACACTGGTTCTTAATGCAACCGCTGTGTCAGATGTTTTTTAAACGTTACGAAAAAAGCCTACCATGCAATAATCTGAGACAGCGCTCAGACGTAAAAGTATTTCTCCGCCATGTTGGAGTCAACAGAAATACGAATTTACATCATAAATATTCCCTTACCTTTGATGATCTTTCATCAGAATGCAGTGCAAGGAGTCCTAGTTCCACAATAAATTGTTGTTTTGTTCCATAATGTCCAATACTAGTGTCCAATTAGCTGTATTTGCTAGCACTTTCAGCTCAAGTGCCCAAAAGCTGACGCTGGTCCAGGACAACTCGCACGAAAACTTAAAAAATATATATTCCAGGTTGAATAAACTGGTCAAACTAAGTAGAGAATCAATCTTCAGGATGTTATTTTCATATATATCCAATAACGTTCCAACCGGATCATACGTTTTCAACTGCAGCCAAATGGAACGACGGTGGCACCCACCGAGAAATGCGCCACAGGGAAATTGCATTCTGCCAAGACCGTGACTATTTCCCCTCCCATTCAGTCAAAGTTCACACCAAAAGCTCCATTCCACGTTCTACTAAATGAGTACATCTAGTGGAAGGCGTAGGAAGTGCTACCAGATCCATATCTTGTTGGGAAAGGAAGGGGAGATGACGTCAATGTTTACCCACATTCAGAATTTCACTTCTTGTTTGGGAGATTGCCTGCCCTATGAGTTCTGTTATACTCACAGACATAATTCAAACAGTTTTAGAAACTTCAGAGTGTTTTCTATCCAATAGTAATAATAATATGCATATATTAGCAATCTAGGACAGAGCAGGATGCAGTTCACTATGGGCACGCAATTCATCCAAAGTGAAAATACTGCCCTCTATCCTCAACCAGTTTTAAGCATTTCACTGTTAGTCAACACCTGTTGTTTACAAACATTCCTCATAAATATTCATAGTTGATGTTTCCGACTTCTTTTTCTGTGTGATTATAGGTCTATATTTCCAAGATGCATTAAGATTTCCTAATGTTTCTACAACTACATTTTTAACAATATCAGATGGCTGACCCACCCACCCCTTCAGCCAGGCGTTATTCTGCACTTTGAGTTTAGAGGGTGTTTTCCTTAGAGCAAATTACAATAGCCTCAAAAACATGTAACTGTATGAATTTTTATCAAGCAGGACAATACATGAGAGCAAATTTAACATGGAGCTTATGTGGCCCACCCCCTTCAGCCAGCCATTATTCTACACTGTTTGGGTTAATGGGAAAACATCATACAATAACCACTGAGTGGCCACTGAGTTGGGCTTTCAACTTACTGCTTTTGAGAATTGTTATAGTAGAATGCACAAGGTGCCATTTTAAATTGGGATAGTACATGGGCAGTTTTACATTTGTCTTTCACTGACAGACCTTAGAGTAGTTATTTCCCTGGATTAACTATCTATCAAACATCTAGTCACCTTTCCATATCCATTGAAGCTGTAATGAGGTCCTTTATAGACCTTTTAATAATAGACACCCTGGGACATTCCCACTTGGCCCTGCTGATCAAAGCATGGCTCCAAATCTACACAGCACTTTTTTTTAATCCAATTTGGGGACTTGAACGGCACATCTCTTCCCTACCCTCTTTCTCTCCCTATCTATTCCTTCTCCCCCTCTCTCTCCCTCCCTGTCCTCATCAGGCAACAAGCAGCTAGCTGTTCCAGTATGTTTGTTTCTCCAATATTCCCCAGTTGACTCCTAACCTTTAGTGCTGTTTTAATGTGCTGCCTCTTCTCTCACTCCTTGGCAGGCAGAATGTCAATCTCAATCTCTCCTGACATTTGTGCTGGCGATGTTCTATTATATGACAAAATACAACACAGGTCCCAACACACACACACACCAAGTCCCCAGGAGACAAACAAGAGCAAACAATGTTTCAGTGTCACACAAAGCACTACGACTGAAATGTTTAGACTCAGTCCATGTGGAATGGATTTGTTTATTTGTCACCCGAGGGCAGCATAAACCTTACTGGTATATTCTAAAGTGGCGTGGATTACATCTGTACTTAACATTATTCCCTGGAGTTCTAGTGTATGTCTTCATCAATTAATTTCTTCAAAGTAATAGCTAAAGTTAGTTGCTAGTTATAGCTGTTTTTCAAACTTTCTGAGAACTGAAATGTTATCAAATGACTTTAAAATTTGACTGCAGACAAAATAAATCATTACTCTAATTGCCAATAGGAAACCAATTTTAGCAGGTGCGTAACTTCATAATTTTTATTGCACCTTTCTTTATTTAACTCGGCAAGTCAGTTTAGAACAAATTCTAATTTTCAAAGGGGGCCTAAGAACAGTGGGTTAACTACCTTGATCAGGGGCAGAACGACCTTGTCAGCTCGGGGATTTGATCTTGCAACCTTTCAGTTACCAGTCCAACGCTCTAACCATTAGGCTACCTGCCGCCCCATGGAAGCAATTCCTATGGCGGGCGATAACACGGATTTTCAAAACTGTGTCTTCATACAAAAACTCGTATTTCTTAATCGTTTTTGAAGTTACAAGCCGGAAACGTTGACACCCTGTGGAAGCCATAGGACTTGCATCCAGGGAGCTATTTTACAATATGAGGATGGTTTCTAAGAGGATGGTCTCTACAAAACAAATATTTACGGTTGGTTTTTCTTTGGATGTTCTCCAACCATATGTATTGTGTCATATTCTCCTACATTATTTTAACATTTCTACAAACTTCAAAGTGTTTTCTTTCAAATGGTACCAATAATATGCATATCCTGGCTTCAGGGCCTGAGCTACATTCAGTTTGCTTTGGGCATGTCATTCAGGCAGAAATGGAGCCTGAACCCTAACAAGTTTATTTAACTAGGCAAGTCAGTCAAGAACAAATTCTTATTTACAATAATGGCCTAGGAACAGTGAGTTTACTGCCTTGTTCAGGGGCAGAATGACAGATTTTTACCTTGTCAGCTCGGGGGATTGATCTGAGCTCTTTTCAGTTATGGACCCAATGCTCTAACCACTAGGCTACCTGCCACCACATGAGGGTACAAGCTTGGCACGCCTGTATTTGGGGAGTTTCTTCCATTGTTCTCTGCAGATCCTCTCAAGCTCTGTCAGGTTGGATAGGGAGTGTCGCTGCACAGCTATTTTCAGATTTCTCCAGACATGTTCGATCGGGTTCAAGTCCGGGCTCTGGCTGGGCCACTCAAGGACATTCAGAGATTTGTACCGAAGCAACTACTGCGTTGTATTGGCTGTGTGCTTAGGGTTGTTGTCCTGTTGGAGGTGAAATATTCACTCTAGTCTTAGGTCCTGAGCGCTCTGGAGCAGGTTTTCAGACGTGACGCTTGGCACTCAGGCCAAAGTGTTCAATCTTGATTTCATCAGACCAGAGAATCTTGTTTGTCATGGTCTGAAAGTCCTTTAGGTGCCTTTTGGCAATTTTTCAAGTTGGCTGTCACGTGCCTTTTACTGAGCAGTGGCTTCCTTCTGTCCACTCTCCCCTAAAGCTGTGATTGGTGGAGTGCTACAAAGATGGTTGTCCTTCTGGAAGGTTCTCCAATCTCCACAAAGGAACTCTGGAGCTCTGTCAGAGTGACCATCGGGTTCTTGGTCACCTCCCTGACCAAGGCCCTTCTCCCCCGATTGCTTAGTTTGGCCGGGCAGACAGTTCTACGAAGAGTCTTGGTGGTTCCAAACTTATTTAATTTAAGAATGATGGAGGCTATTGTGTTCTTGAGGACCTTCAATGGTGCAGAAAAGTTTTGGTACCCTTCCCCAGATCTGTGCCTAGGCACAATCCTGTCTCGGAGCTCTACAGACAATTCACTTGACCTCATGGCTTGGTTTTTACTCTGACATGCACTGTCAACTATGGGACCTTATATAGACAGGTGTGAGTCTTTCCAAATAATATCCAATCATTTGAATTTACCACAGGTGGACTCCAATCAAGTTGCAGAAACATCAAGGATTATCAATGGAAACAGGATGCACCTGAGCTCAATTTAGAGTCTCATAGCAAAGGGTCTGAATAATTATGTAAATAAGGTATGTCTTTTTTTTATACATTTGGAAACATTTCTGAAAACCTTTCACTTTGTCATTATGGGGTATTGTGTGTAGACTGATGAGGAAAACCATCAAATTAATCTATTTTAGAATAAGGCTGTAACGTAACAAAATGTGGAAAAAGTCTGGGTCTGAATAATTTCCGAATGCACTGTATATTGGTTCACCGATATTATCAGGTGATGGTCTTAATGCTATATTGGTATAGGCCGATAATTCCACCGATGTTCTATAAATAGGATGAAAAAAAGGAATTTCATGCTCATCTGAACACCTGTAGACATTCACATGATGTTTCGTTAATTGTCACAATGTATGAAATCAAGATTTGAAGCATAGTTATTGGACAATTGCTCTTTTGAATGGTAATTTGGGTGAATTCAGAACACAGCTTTAGACAGACAATAGCCACCCTCACACTCCAGAGATTGGTAATTCATACAACTAATCACATAACTGCAGTCTGGGAATAACAAATCATCAATGCAAATAGAATACGTGTTTCTCTGACAAGCTTGTAACTTTTAATTGAAACGAAGAGATGGAAATTCAATTAAAAGGTATAAAGCACTCTGTGTCTCTATCTCCAGTTATGAATACCACCCCCACAAGGAGGCTCATCAAAATTGTCCTTACACTACTTAAGAGTTTTAAATTTGTCGGTTAAATAATGCACAATCTCAATGATAAATCATACACGTACATGGAATTCATTACTCACTAAATAAGGCATCATAGTGTAATCAAGTGTTTGGACTGTGTCCTGTCTTCATCATAAACATTGCTCTCAGAATCATACATTTGGACACATACTATAAATCTGAAAATGTGTTGAGTCTGCATTCCTTCGAAAATGTACAAATGCAGCTGCATTTCCGTGAAGCCTGACTGTTTATTATTATCCCCCAGCAGTCATAATAATGATCACCTCACTTTCCTTTTCCTCCTAATCCATTATCACCACAGTGCCTGTAATTGTTTTTGCTATCTGCTCCTATTATACTGCTCTTAGACTGCATTTACAGTGGCAGCCCAATTCAGACAGTTTTTCCACTCATTGATCTTTTTCAGAGCTGATCTGTTTGGTCAAAAGCCCAATTTGTGAAAAAAATATTAAAACGCAGCCTTAGTGTACTCTCCATCCAGCTACTTGTATCTTTCCTTACCTCTATCCTCCTCTGGAGATCTCTCGTTCACTCCTCTATCCCTTCAAAATTCTCTCACACTTCTTTCTTCACCTCCCTCTATTCTCTCTCATCTTTTGTCTCCTGTTAATTCCCTCCCTCCTGTTGGAAGCCGTCCTGCCATAGCCCAGTGTGGTGCGTCGGTGAGGCCTGTGGATAGGAAGTATCCTGTCCTCTCCCAGCTGCCTGTGGGTTCAGCTGGCTCAGTCTGACCCATCTGTGTGATCCGCTGCCAGATATCTGGGACCTCGCACCGCTTGGCCCAGCCTGCTACAAATCTCTCGCCAGGAGAGGGGACAGGGGGAGGGGGGGGCACAGGTCGGTTACAGGACCCAGTGCACCACCTCCTCTACCTAATTTAAAGCAGCACAGTGTAGACCTGGCTAGCGGTCTGATTTCTGGAGCTTCGGTCTATTATTTATCTTGCCTATTAAAGGAAGGGACTATACACTTCTAGTGGAATACTGGGGGAGTACTGTGAAAGAGAGCTGCAGGTACGGATGACAGATACTTTAAATTGAAATGCTATTGCTACCGTTGATATATGGTGGTAGTGTTTCTGGGCACCTGAACTACATCAATTATCAATTGTCTCAGATGTGCCAAGGACAAATCTCATAAAAAACAAACTCCAACACACATGGTAAGGGCTTTCGATCATTCCTCTTGGTTGATTGTCTCATGGGGGTTCTCACATCAGTGTAGCACTATGGCTATAGGCCTCGGGGTACGAATATGGCTTCCTATGGAGGTCTTAGAGCTCAGAGCCTCATTGCTCTCATAGAGTACCACAGAGTACAGTTGAAGCCAAGCTCACAGTCAATGCCAGGAGATGTAGGGAGTGGTTTTCTTCATAGAGCCACAGGGGACCGAGCCAACAGAAATTGTGCAGTCCCACGGCCATACAAACACTCATTCCAAATTGTATATACAGGCACAAACGCACACATGTACTCTATATTTTAATCCATAAAATAAAACAATTCCTATCCAAATCCACCGGTTTAAGATAGAGATATTTTATTTTTATTGCATAGGCTGCGTCTCAATCTACCACTTTCACCTTTGTTAGTCTTCTTCCACTGCAAATGCAGAAGGCCGAGCTTTAGCTAAAGCGGTGTTTGTCAGACCAAAACGGTCTTGTTACGAACTCGTCATTAGCGTCTGAACCGTTTTGACTACAAACTATGGCCCCACTGTGGAAAGGGGAGACACTCACAAACATTATGTTCTCCGTTACACTCTACGACCCCCACAAGTGTCATGGGACTAGTCTGAAGGTAACCCATACAAATGAGTGCAGGTATGGAGTTAGCTTTGTGGCAACAAAAATAAGGGGTTAAATATGTGTCCCAAAATATAATTCCTAAAATCCTAAAATTCAAATAGCTCAGTGGAAAAAAAGTGATACTAGCAAGAGCAGAGTGCAGGCTTCAGATGCATGAGCCTATTTTTGAATGTAAATTTAAAAAAAGTAAAAACACACCAACAGTAGATGTAACGGTATCAAATATTTTTTTTTATAACAAACAAGAAACACTTCTCAATGACAAAAAATGAATACACTGGGTTTCAAAAAATTAGGAAAATTGAATAGACTTTACCAAAAAAATAATAGCTATAAATAAAATACATACAATATACATAAAACTACTTCGTAATTAATCATGGCCTCAACAATGGCCATAAGGCATGCCTCACTGGCAATCACCTTCTCCCGCCTCCAGATATGTACCCTTCTGCGAGGGCGAGGAGGAGATGCTGGGGTGATGGAGTCTGGTGGGGGAGTTTAACTGAAATGCAACAACCAAAACATGAGCAAAAGTAGAGTTGTGTCAACTTTCTGTAGATCGCTAGACTGCCACATACTTTATTAAATTGGAGTGCCAAGATCAAACAATAATGAGTGCAGCTTACCATTACTTTCACCATAAAAGGTTGTGTGTAATGAAACTAGCTAGACCCATTCAGGTAGAAACTACAATGAACAGAAATATAAACACAACATGTAAAGTGTTGGTCCCATGTTTCATGAATGGAAAAAAAAGATCACAGAAATGTTCCATATGCACAAAAACCTATTTTCTCTCAAATTATGTGCACAAATTCATTTACATCCCTGTTAGTGAGCATATCTCCTTTGTCAAGATAAGCCATCCAGCTGACAGCATGGTCATTACACAGGAGCACCTTGGGCTGGGGATAAAAGGCCACTCTAAAATGTGCAGTTTTGTCACGCAACACAACGTCACAGATGTCTCATGTTTTGAGGGAGCGTGCAATTGGCATGTTAACTGCAGGAATGTCCACCAGAGCTGCTGCCAGAGAATGTAATGTTTGTTGCTCTACCATAAGCTGCCTCCAATGTTGTTTAAATGCCTTGTTCAGGAGTAGAATGACAGATTTTTACCCTGTCAACTCAGGGATTCGATCTAGGAACCTTTCGGTTACTGGCCCAACGCTCTAAACATTAGGCTACCTGTCACCCCAAATTGCCATCGATAAAATGCAATTGTGTTCATTGCCAATACCACAACCCCACCGTCACCATGGTGACATCCGCAAACCGCTCGCCCACACACTGCCATACGCCTTCCCGGTACAGTTGAAACCGGAATTCATCTGAAGAGCACATTCGTCCAGCGTGCCGATATCGAAGATGAGCCTTTACCCACTGAAGTCAGTTACGACGCCGAACTGCAAATGCGCTTCCCTGAGATAGAATTTCTGCATAAACTGTCAGAAACTTCGGTTGCGCAAACCTACAGTTTCATCAGCTGTCCGGTGGCTGGTCTCAGATGATCCCACAGGTGAAGAAGACGGATATGTAGGTCCTGGGCTGAAGTGGTTAACCCATTCTTCCTAGGCTGTCATTGTAAATAAGAATATTCTTAACTGACTTGCCTAGTTAAATAAAGGATAAAAAAGTGAATGCACAGAGATACTGTGATGAGATCCTGAGGCCCATTGTCGTGCCATTCATCTGCTGCCATCTGCTCATGTTTCAGCATGATAATTGACTGTCCCATGTTGAAAGGATCTGTACACAATTCCTGGAAGCTGAACATTTCCCAGTTCTTCCATGGACCTGCATACTCACCAGACCTATCACCCATTGAGATGTTTGGGATGCTCTGGATCGATGTGTAAAACAGTGTGTTCCAGATTCCGACAATATCCAGGAACTTCGCACAGCCATTGAAGAGGAGTGGGGCAACATTGCACAGGCCACAATCAATAGCCTGATCAACTTAATACAAACAACATCTGTTGCACTTAATGAGGTAAATGATGGTCACACTAGACACTTGAGTGTTTTTCTGATCCACGCCCCTACCTTTTTCTGTGACCAACTTTGGCTACTTTTAATTCATTATGACAGCAAAATAGACCCACAACAACATCATTATTTACAAGGTTATGGCGAGCGTACATAAAATAACTTACTGCCAAATTGTTACAAAATAAAAATAGGTCATTCTATCTGCAAATTTTAGAACTCCTGCATCATCTTGTCACAGGAGGATTTGGTCCTGTTGCTGTTGCAGTCCGGTAATGTAATGCTCACCGAAATGGGTAGACCAAGGCGCAGCGTGATTTGGTTTTATCATAATTTATTTTAATGTGAACAAGCAACAAAACAATAAAGCCAAACAAACAAACGTACAGCCTTGTAGGGCTCAAAAGCAACAATACAAAACCAAGATCCCACAAACAACAGGTGGGAAAAGGCTACCTAAATATGATCCCCAATCAGAGACAACAATTGACAGCTGCCTCTGATTGGGAACCATACCAGGTGAAACATAAAAAAAAAATAGGTTCAAACTTCTTCAGGCTATGGTCTATTTTTCTCAGTTTCCGCCTGACGTGCCCAAAGTAAACTGCCTGTTGCTCAGGCCCTGAAGCCAGGATGTGCATATAATTGGTACCATTGGAAAGAAAACACTCTGAAGATTGTAGAAATCTTAAAATAATGTAGATGACTATAACACAATAGACATGGTAGGAGAAAATCCAAAGAAAAAAGAACCTGAAATATTTTTGAGAGCCCATGCTCTTCCCATGGAACGTATAGGGAAATAATTAAATCTAGTTCCCATTATGCAATTCCTATGGCTTCAACTGGGTGTCAGTAGTCTTTGATCAAGATTTCAGGCTTGTTTCTTTCAAAACAAGTAAGAAAAAATAGTTTTACTATAGGGACACAGACTTGGATATTTGTTTATGCGTGTGCGATGAAGAGGAGGCGCACCTGCTAGCATTGAAGTATTATAGTTTAATTACATTTTAGGGTATTTGAGGATTAAATAGAAACATATTTTGACTTGTTGAAACAAAGTTTAAGGTTACATTTACTGATTCCTATCTCTGAATGTTGAACGAGTGGATTACTCAAATCGATGGCGCCAACTAAACAGACGTTTTAGGATATAAAGAAGAATTTTATCTAACAAAACGACACTACATGTTATAGCTGGGAACCTTTGGATGACAAATCAGAGGAAGATTTTCAAAAAGTGAATATTTAATTGCTATTTGTGAAGTTATGAAACCTGTGCCGGTGGAAAGATATTTTGATGTGGGGCGCCGTCGTCAAACAATCACATGGAATGCTTTCGCTGTAAAGCCTACTGTAAATTGGATAGTGCAGTTAGATTAACAAGAATGTAAGCTTTTAACTGATATAAGACACTTGTATGTACCTAAATGTTTAATGTCCATAATTGTAATTATTATTTATTTGAATTGCGTGCCCGTTAGTGGGATGCCTAGCCTTAATTAACGGTTGCTGCCGTGTTGGGAGTCTCTCACCGCCGGGATTGGCATAGCATTCCCCCTGTTTTGGACATTTTGACGTCCAATGATCTTGGTAAAAGCAACAGAGGCACAGGTTGTCATGTCTACAGTGAATCACAATGGAGTGAGCCACAAACCCTGCATTCCCTACACCTGAAGGGCTGGGCGGGGAAAGATGGCACCTTGGCCTGTGTCTGTGAAACCATAACAAGTGGTATGCTGTTCTCAAAGGTACGTTCAAGCATGTGAATATACTTGTACTCTGTCCATCTTGTTTGGCGCTTGATGTGAGAGAAGTGTCACTTCATGCACCAGCATTGGCCCCACCTTAAAACAGAGTTGTCTGGGGATGTACTGTTACTTGCTTTGAGGGTACAGCAGTAGAATGACACATGGTAGCCTTTCTGCAATGTTCTTATTAATGTTCATATATTCTCACCTGTACTTCACTCATTTCTCAGCAGACTTGTATTGTAATAATGCTGCCAGTTTGGGTTGGAGCTGTCAATGTTCTTACCTTGTCTCTTAAGGCCCTCGTCAGCGACATCTACGGCGTTGTTCAATCAAACCAACCACTGGTCAATTAGACATGGGGATATGCTGCTGAAATCAACGTACAGAGGGAAACAATGTGATCACGCATGATTCAGTCTCAGTGTGTAAAAATATAACGTTTTAAATGATTTGTGAATTCTCGAAAATCGAGTATGCTTTAAATGCCAGGATGTTATACACTTCTTGTCTTTTCATCTAGTGGAATTTGCTGCATACTTTTCGGGAATTTCACACCCACAATGCATGTAGCATTGAAACAGGGAGGCTGCAAGTTTTGAAAGCTAGATCTCTTCAAGTAACCAAGGACCAAGTAGTTTTGGAAGGTGGCGAATAGCAAAGCTTCTGCTGTGGTGTTCAAATGTAAGTCATTTTTGTTCTCCTTAAATTGATTGACTATATTTCATCGGAATGTTGATCTTTGAAAACAGATCTGCCGCCTGCTGCTTCTTTAGGAAGCTACGTGCTTTAGTAGGACTATAATTTAACTTAACTGTTCGAATAGTAACTTTAGCTACAAGTTTACTTGCTCCTTGTTGAGCAACAACTTCACATTTAACATTAGCCTAGCTTTAGTTCTGAATCACCTTTTCTTATGTTCCACTGTTCTGACCAGCAAAATAAAGTTCTGAACCGGTTTGAACCCCCAAAAAAGTACCAGTTTATATGGGGGGGGGGGGGGGGGGGGGGTAGATCAGCTTTAATATTGCAGATAGATTGTAGCTTCCATCAATGTAAATGTCTGCATCACTTCCAATCCCCCATATATATTTTTTGAAAATATAGAAAGTACCAGTCAAACGTTTAGACAAACCTACTCATTCCAAGGTTTTTCTTTATTTGTACTATTTTCTACATTGTAGAATAATGGTGAATCAAACATTATTGTCACATGTGCCGAATACAACAGGTGTAGACTTTACAGTGAAATGTTTACTTAACTGCATTGCTGGTTAAGGGCTTGTAAGAAAAAAAAGAAAAAAGAGTAGCAGTAAAATATCAAAATAAAAATAGCGAGGCTACATGTATATACAAAGGGTACCACTACAGAGCTAATATGTACATGTAGGTAGAGTTATTAAAGTGACTGTGCATAGATGATAACAACAGAGAGTAGCAGCAGCGTAAAAAGTGTGTGGGGGGGAGCAATGCAAAGAGTCTGGGTAGCCATTTGATTAGCTGTTCAGGAGTCTTATGGCCTGGGGTTAGAAGCTGTTTAGACGCCTCTAGGAGCTACACTTGGCGCTCCGGTACCGCTAGCCATGCAGAAGCAGAGAGAACAGTCTATGACTGTTTTTGGCAATTTGTAGGGCCTTCCTCTGACATTGCCTGGTATAGAGGTCCTGGTTGGCAGGAAGCTTTGCCCCAGTGATGTACTGGGCCATACGCACTACCCTCTGTAGTGCCTTGCGGTCGGAGGCCGAGCAGTTGCCATACCAGGCAGTGATGCAACCAGTCAGGATGTTCTCGATGGTGCAGCTGTAGAACCTTATGAGGATCTGGGGACACATGCCAAATCTTTTCAGACTCCTGAGGGGGAATAGGTTTTGTCGTGCCATCCTTACGACTGTCTTGGTGTGCTTGGACCATGTCAGTTGTTGGTGATGTGGACGCCAAGTAACATGAAGCTCTCAACCTGCTCCACTACAGCCCTGTCGATGAGAATTGGGTCGTGTTCGGTGCTCCTTTTCCTGTAGGCCACAATCATCTCCTTGTCTTGATCACGT
This sequence comes from Oncorhynchus mykiss, assembly GCF_057628025.1. Classification (NCBI taxonomy): domain Eukaryota; kingdom Metazoa; phylum Chordata; class Actinopteri; order Salmoniformes; family Salmonidae; genus Oncorhynchus; species Oncorhynchus mykiss. Next base: position 40,319,431 of record NC_143022.1, read on the forward strand.
TGAGGAAGAGGTTGTTGTCCTGGCACCACACGGTCAGGTCTCGGACCTCGTTGTTGTCGGTGATCAGGTCTCGTTGTTGTTGGTGATCAGGCCTACCACTGTTGTGTCATTGGCAAAGTTGATTGTGTTGGAGTCGTGACTGGCCTTGCAGTCATGAGTGAACAGGGAAGACAGGAGGGGACTGAGCACACACCCCTGAGGGGCCCCCGTGTTGAAGATCAGTGTGGCGGATGTGTTGTTACCTACCCTTACCACCTGGGGACGGCCCGTCAGGAAGTCCAGGATCCAGTTGCAGAGGTAGGTGTTTAGTCCCAGTGCCATTAGCTTATTGATGAGCTTTGGGAACACTGTGGTGTTGAACGCTGAGCTGTAGTCAATGAATTGCATTCCCACATAGGTGTACCATTTGTCCAGTAATGATAGGGCAGTGTGGAGTACAATAGAGATTGCATCGTCTGTTGGGGCAGCATGCAAATTGGGTTTCTGTGATAATGGTGTAGATGTGAGCCATGGCCAGCCATTCAAAGCACTTCCTGGCTACAGACGTGAGTGCTACGGGTCGGTAGTCATTTAGGCAGGTTACCTTAGTGTTCTTGGGCACAAGGACTATGGCGGTCTGCTTGAAACATGTTGGTATTACAGACTCAGACAGGGAGAGGTTGAAAATGTCAGTGAAAACACTTTCCAGTTGATCAGCGCATGCTCAGGTACACGTCCTGGTAATCCGTCTGTCCCTGGGGCCTTGTCAATGGTGACATGTTTAAAGGTCTTACTCACATCGGCTGCAGAGAGTTTAATCACACAGTCGTCTGGAACAGCGTTACCTGCCTCGAAGCGAGCATAGAAGTAATTTAGCTCATCTGGTAGGCTCATGTCACTGGGCAGCTCTCATCTGTGCTTCCCTTTTTTGGTCTGTCATAGTTTGTCAGACCAGCCTTATCCGACAAGCGTCGGAGCCGGTGTCGTACGATTCGATATTTGTCCTGTATTGACGCATTGTATGTTTGATGGTTTGTCAGAGGGCATAGCGGGATTCCTTATAAGCTTCCGGGTTTAGAGTCCCGCTCCTTGAAAGTGGCAGCTCTACCCATTAGCTCAGTTCGGATGTTGGCTGTAATCCATAGCTTCTGGTTGGGGTATGTACGTAGAATCACTGGGGACGACGTCATCGATTAACTTATTGATCAAATCAAATCAAATGATTTGATTTGATTTTGATTTAACTTATTGATGAAGCCAGTGACTGATGTTATGTACTCCTCAATGCCATCGGAAGAATCACGGAACATTTTCCAGTCTGTGCTAGCAAAACAGTCCCGTAGCTTAGCATCTGCTTCATCTGACCACTTTTTCATTGACCGAGTCACTGGTGCTTCCTGCTTTAATGTTAGCTTGTAAGCAGGAATCAGGAGGATAGAATTATGGTTAGATTTTCCAAATGGAGGGTGAGGGAGAGCTTTGTACGCGTCTCTGTGTGTGGAATAAAGGTGGTCTAGAGTTTTCTTCCCCTCTGGTTGCACATTTAACATACTGGTAGAAATTAGGTAAAACTGATTTAAGTTTCCCTGCATTAAAGTCCCCAGCCGCGAGGAGCGCCGCCTCTGGATTAACATTTTCCTGTTTGCTTATCGCTGTATACAGCTCATTGAGTGTGGTCTTAGTGACAGCATTGTTTTGTGTTGATAAATAGATAGCTACAAAGAAAATAGATATAAACTCTCTAGGTAGATAGTGTGGTTTACAGCTTATCATGAGATACTCTACCTCAGGCGAGCATAATCTCAAAACTTTTTTAGATATCATGCACCAGCTGTTGTTTGCAAATATATATAGACCGGCACCCCTTGTCTTACCAGAGGCTGCTGTTCTATCCTGGCGGTACAGTGTATAACTTAATTTCATCATTCAGCCACGACTCTGTGAAACATAAGATATTACACTTTTTAAAGCCAAAATGAGTATGACATCCGGACATCTAAAATATACAACATTTTCAAATAATATGAAACTTAATTTTTTTCTGTGTACTCAAACTGCCCACTACTTTGGAATCAAGTATGGGTATTTGGAAAAGGCCACTATTTCCTATAGAAATAACACCATTCTCCATGCACTGTAAATTAGAAATTGAGAGTTGTTGATAAGAGCTAGGTAAATGAGTAATCCATCCGTTTGGAGAAGGGGATTGTAATTAAAAATAGCAATTGTTTTTGATGGCCATTCATATGAATGCAAACTGAAATTATATCATGACATGACATGTATTGCAGCCCCTTTTCCACAGTGAATATAGTTATAAATAGCTGCTACGAAATTTGGAGACCCAAGCTATTGGCTCTTGTAGTGTCCCGAACCAACTGAGTTGATTTATGCACTTATAGAATATTTTTATTATATGCCCAGGCATTTCTCAGTTTTGTTTATTATTTTATTTTTGCCGCTATTGGGAGTCACAGTCAGTAATAACCATGCATTTATAACTTTCACTTTAGCGTTTATTTCCTTCCATTTGTAGCCTACATTTTGCATCAATCAATCAATCATACCTATTTATAAAGCCCTTTTTACATCAGACGATGTCACAAAGTGCTGGTTAGAAATACAGGCTAAAACCCCAAACAGCAAGCAATCCAGATGTGGAAGCACGGTGGCTCGGAAAAAACTCCCTAGAAAGGCCAGAACCTAGGAAGAAACCTAGAGAGGCACCAGGCTCTGAGGAGTGACCAATCCTCTTCTGGCTGTGCCGGGTGGAGATTATAACAGAACATGGCCAAGATGTTCAAACGCTCATAGATGACCTGCAGGGTTAGATAATAATAATCACAGTGGTTGTAGAGGGTGCAACAGGTCAGCACCTCAAGAGTAAAATGTTGCTTTTCATCGCCGATCATTCAGATTTAGAGACAGCAGGTGTGGTAGAGAGAGGCTCCGGAACATGGTAGCACATCCAGTGAACAGGTCAGGGTTCCATAGCCTCAGGCAGAACAGTTGAAACTGGAGCAGCAGCATGGCCAGGTGGACTGGGGACAGCAAGGAGTCATCAGGCCAGGTAGTCCTGAGGCATGGTCCGAGGTCTCAGGTCCTCCTCCTCCGAGAGAGAGAATACTTAAATCCACTCGCGACACCGGATGAGACAGGAGCAAAACTCCAGACATAACAGACTGACCATAGCCCCCCGACAAACTATTGCAACATAAATACTGGAGGATGAGACAGTTGGGGTCGGGAGACGATAGGGCCAAACAGGCAGGATATAACTCCACCCACTTTGCCGAAGCTCAGCACCCACACCACTAGAGAGAGATCTTCAACCACCAACCTACTACCCTGAGACAAGGCTGAGTATAGCCAACAAATATTTTCCCCACAGCACAAACCCGAGGGGGGCACCAACCCGGACAGGAAGATCACGTCAGTGACTCAACCGCCTCAAGTGACGCACCCCTCCTAGGGACGGCCTGGAAGATCACCAGTAAGCCAGTGACTCAGCCCCCGTAATTGGTTTAGAGGCAGAGAGGGGGAACCGGCCAGGCAGAGACAGCAAGGGCGGTCCGTCGCTCCAGTGCCTTCCCGTTAACCTTTACCCCCTTGGGCCAGACTACAATCAATCATAGGACCGACTGTAGAGATGAGTCTTCAATAAAGACTTCATTATTCTACAATGTAGAATATAGTACAAATCAAGAAAAACCCTGGAATGAGTAGGCGTCCAAACTTTTGACTGGTACTGTACTGTACATCTGAACTGGTTTTCTAGCAGATTAGTAAAAATGGCTTTTCCCGTGTTCAAGAATGGCCTTTTCCCCTTCATTCAGATTACAACCTCTCACTTACGGTTATTTGAAAATGTAATAATCTAAAAAAAAAAAAAACGTAATTTTTTTTAAATAAGCCATAGAAAGTTGGATGCTATTTCAGTTTAATCCACCAGAATAGGCCGAAGAAATAATACAACAAATATTATGCTTAAAATCAAATTCACAAATTAATTTTTAAAAACATTTGGGGAAGAAAAAAAATGGTATAGTCTTTGTAAAATGACACATGCAGCTAACAAAAATATATGGAAATGTCTGCTCTATTCAAAATGATAAACAACCAATTGCAGCATTACTGCAAAAATGGAAGAGGCAAGTGGAAGTGGGAGAAGGTAAGGAGCTTGTCTGTCGGCCATGCATTAAAGACCAAGATTGGTTAAAGAAAAATGTGATAAATGAAAAAGTACACCAGTTTCATTTAAGGACCAAAACAGCTGTGCCATATAGGTAAAAAAAATATTTAAGAGATTTGCAATGTAACGATTCTATGCACATGGTTTTTGAACTGATACGCAAAATGACGCCTGATCACAACATAGTTTTTAAATTTAAATCATGTACAATTCTTGCAACCAATATAATGTTTTTATATATATATATATATATATATATATATATATATATATATATATATATATATATATATATATTGATGGCAAAAAAGGTCTTGAGGTCTGAGGTCTTGGCTGATTTGTTTTTATTTTCCCATGATTTCAAGCAAAGAGGCACTGAGTTTGAAGGTAGGCCTTGAAATACATCCACAGGTACACCTCCAATTGACTCAACTGATGTCAATTAGCCTAACAGAAGTTTATAAATTTATGACATAATTTTCTGGAATTTTCCAAGCTGTTTAAAGGCACAGTCAACTTAGTGTATGTAAACTGACCCACTGGAATTGTGATGCAGTGAATTATAAGTGAAATAATCTGTCTGTAAACAATTGTTGGAAAAATTACTTGTGTCATACACAAAGTAGATGTCCTAACTGACTTGCCAAAACTATAGTTTGTTAACAAGAAATTTGTGGAGTGGTTGAAAAATTAGTTTTAATGATTCCATCCTAAGTGTATATAAACTTACAACTTCAACTGTGTGTGTGTTTGTGTGTGTGTATATATATATATATATATATATGGGATACAACCATCCCAGCTCTGTAGATTTTCAGGTTCAGGAGTGGCTGAACAATCACAGCATTTACCTGGAGCTATTTCTGCAAATAGAACTGCTGGGTAATCTGAAAAGTCATTGTCAATCGATTATTAATTATCGTAGAAAAACATTTTCTTTAATTTACAAACTGTAGAAACTGTAGAAAATGTACAGGACTTTTGTGAAACATCACAGCGCAGTTAAAACATATTTATGGCTAATACAAATCAAAATTGGATGGTGTTCAGAGATGAATTGCAGGGGTTGAAGGGATCTGATGGGTGGAAGTAAAAATAAATTAAACAAGATAACTCATCTAAAATATACTGTTTCCGTAAAATGTATATAGTATGTAGAAGCTGGAAGAAGAAGCCTAAGCGTAATTGTCCATTAGTTGACTCCAATTATGGGAGTGATGATATGGTAAGGGAATATGAAGGAAAATTATATAAAAAAAATATATTTACCCAAAAAATCTTTGGGGGATTGGAAATTATGCAAACAATTACATTGATAGATTCTGGCTTCTATCTGCAATATCAAAGCTGATCTATCCCCCCCCCCCCCCCCCCCCCCCCCCATTGAGGCTGTTCTGAGGGCAAAAGTGGGTACAACCAAATATTACAGTATGAAGATGTTCCTAATGTTTTGTACACTCAGTGAAATACAATGCATTTTGTTGGACAAGGTTGCTCACAACAAAAAGAAAGCAAACTTCTAATATGTCATCTGATCAATTTAAATGCATCGCTCTGTGTGACCGTGTCTATCTTCACAAACATGTTTACTTGCTGTCTCAAATAGCCATCACTAGCACCTTAAGAGGCCAGTTGGCATGAGCGTTGTTGGAAGAGCTACACGGCTGATCATAATTTTATCTTTAAGTTGTTAAACAAAGCATTTTGTGTCTTCCCTGTGTAGTTTGCTCCATGTTTCTTTTTACTCCCTAACCTCAATTGGTGGTGGGGCTTTCTCTTCCCTTTGTCTGATATCAGGCAACTCTAGTGGGTGCCTTTTGAGAAACCATTTTAAAACCCCACCCGTTTTGATTGATGGTGGCTAATTTGTAAGTTCTCTTTTTCTATTTATCGAAAATGTTGGTTTCTTATGGTGGAAAGTAACATATGTGAGTGTGAGTGACTGGGTTTGATTTAATGTCTCCTTCATGCCAGAAGACAGTATTAGCCCTTTTGAACTAAGTCTAGGCATGAGCCTGAAGAACCAATAAATATTGTCGTCTCAGGCTAGGTTACTCATCACGTGAGCATGGTCCCCAAACCACCTTCTTCCCCTCTTTAGCACCCATTGATGTCAAGGTGGGAGAAAGAAGAACGTAGATTTTATTGTTGCGGATTTCTTCATGACCCTGCTCACAGACCAAGAAAATGTGGTTCAACCACTGCAATAGAGGATTATATTTATCTCAAAGAAAATGTGGAGTGTAATCAAGTTAGTACAGGGGTGTCTGTTCCGTTGGGGATTATGGGGGTCTTCTCAATGACGTTGAGTGTTTAAAACACTGAGGCCTCAGATCGATACTCCGAATCATTAGCACTTAACTGCCTCTTTAATTAAAGTCTGGCCCCAGCCCCTCTTGCATGATATCTAACTTATGACATCTTGTACAAAGTTGTAGTGCTTCTTAAAAGGCAATGTGTAAGGAAACGTAAAACATAAATATGGGCAAAACACTGAATGAAGAACACTGTTTTCTAAACCTCTTTTGAATAATTAACTAAAGAGAGACCACAGTGATTGTGAGACACTTACCATTGAAATGTTACCCTGGGGGAGAGTCTTAGGAAACTGGGGAACGCTTCCTCCCACATGTTAATCGTTTCCCCTAAATATTAGCCTTGTGATCCTTTCATGGCTGTCATAGAGAAGTTAGTGGCTGCTTAATTAATTCCTCTATTAAGACCAGTATAGATGCTCTCCGGAAGATAACTGTAAAATTGACAGACAATATCCCCAGCTCGTTTCTCCTTTACAATTTTGTGATACAGCTCTGTGGGAGTTTGACATTGGGGCTGATTCATTCTTAGGTTATTTACGCACTTCTCTGCAGTTGTTATTCAGACTTACCTTATGCAATTGCTTAATGCGCTCTGTGGGTGTGGCTACCTTGCACACATTTAAATCAACAACCTGAAAACCCTCCCACTTGCTGGCCAAAATATTTTCACATGGAGTTTACCTTCAATAGGTCTTTTCAGTACATGTATTGTAAGCCATCACTTTAGATACGGTGAATCTTTTTTGTTGACAGACTCACTAGAATACATTGAGAGAATGGGGGGTTCTGAGTATTAGGGATCAATGAAAGAAAGCGAAATCTATGCATATTCATCTCCGTTTCAGCACCAATTGGGAGATTGAAAATAATTATGCTGTACAGTTAGGAAAGTATTTATAAATCATTAAAAAAAAGTTTGGAGAGCCATTAATTAAGAAAAACAATTGTGGTTTGATTAATCCTGAAAGTTGACATATTCAAGTTAAATTGATGAAATATCGGAAGATGAGAAGAGTGTACGATAGGGGTTGAACAATAGTCCTATAAATACCTTATTCCTCAGTAATCATGGAACTGTAGCTTAATGACAATGGTCCAATTGACGTGAACCGCGCTCCAGGTTTAATCATATGGCTTCATGGCTTCATTATCACAGAACACAAAAATAATTTTCTTAGGCCACTGCCCGTCTCAGAGTAGACATGCTATATCAATGGGATACATTTCGAACAAGGCTGTTGGTCCCGGCTTAGAAGACGGGAATTGCATTTCAATAGGCCAGGCACCTGAAAACCAAAGATTTTTATAAAAAATACATTAAAAAACAGCAGAGGGAGCAGGGTCCGTGTAAAACCTGAGAGAGGCCAAAAACTCCACAAAGTCATTATAAAAAAAAGAAATGCCATTCCAATTATTGCACAGGATAGACCACAAACGCAGGTTGGATTGGCATCCCTCATCCAAAACAATGACATTGTGGTATTTCGCCACCGTTTCTAAATTGAGAAGCCTAGACACGAAGGTACATCAGTGGGGAATGATACGCATGGTGAAATTCAAATGACAGAAGTTTGCGCTTGGTGACATATGCAGTGTAGATGAAAGATTTCATGACGTCTCTAATGTGGAAGAGTTTTTCTTTCGGTAGGGAAGCCTGCATTGACTTGGTGTCAAGGTTAATACCTGAAAACTCTTGGGAAGTGAGGGGGCCTATAGTTTTCTTATCAGAAAGGGGCATGCAGAGAACATTACAGATCAAAAAGTCAGCTCATTTCACTCCATTCAGAAGCAAATCAGTTGGATTCATACACTGGCTTGTCTGGCTGGCATGTTTTTATTTTGAGCTTCCTTTCCCTTGATCTTTCTAATATTATTTCAGTAGTCCTCTATTATGATTAATTATTTTTGTGTCTCGCATAGCTCATTATTACACCCCTGTGGTTGAATATACAGTATATGTACATACAGTGGGGCAAAAAGATGAGAGAGGCCTGTAATTTTAATCATAGGTACACTTCAACTATGACAGACAACATGAAAAAAAAAATCCAGAAAATCACATTGTAGGATTTTTTATGAATTTATTTGCAAATTATGGTGGAAAATAAGTATTTGGTCAATAACAAAAGTTTATCTCAATACTTTGTTATATACCCTTTGTTGGCAATGACAGAGGTCAAACGTTTTCTGTAAGTCTTCACAAGGTTTTCACACACTGTTGCTGGTATTTAGGCCCATTCCTCCATGCAGACTCCTCTAGAGCAGTGATGTTTTGGGGCTGTTGCTGGGCAACACGGACTTTCAACTCCCTCCAAAGATTTTCTATGGGGATGAAATCTGGAGACTGGCTAGGCCACTCCTGGACCTTGAAATGCTTCTTACCAAGCCACTCCTTCGTTGCCCGGGCGGTGTGCTTGGGATCATTGTCATGCTGAAAGACCCAGCCACGTTTCATCTTCAATGCCCTTGCTGATGGAAGGAGGTTTTCACTCAAAATCTCACGATACATGGCCCCATTAATTCTTTCCTTTACACGGATCAGTCGTCCTGGTCCCTTTGCAGAAAAACAGCCCCAAAGCATGATGTTTCCACCCCCATGCATCACAGTAGGTATGGTGTTCTTTGGATGCAACTCAGCATTCTTTGTCCTCCAAACTCGACGAGTTGAGTTTTTACCAAAAGGTTCTATTTTGGTTTCATCTGACCATATGACATTCTCCCAATCTTCTTCTGGATCATCCAAATGCTCTCTAGCTAACTTCAGACGGGCCTGGACATGTACTGGCTTAAGCAGGGGGACACGTCTGGCACTCCAGAAATCTTGCTTGTTTGTAGGTGACCAAATACTTACACGTATTTTCCACCATAATTTGCAAATAAATTAATTCAAAATCCTACAATGTGATTTTCTGGATTTTTTTTTCTCATTTTGTCTGTCATAGTTGAAGTGTACCTATGATGAAAATTGCAGGCGACTCTTATCTTTTTAAGTGGGAGTACTTGCACAATTGTTGGCTGACTAAACACTTTTTAGGTTTTGATGTCTTCGCTATTATTCTACAATGTCGAAAATAGTAAAAACACTCATCCATCCAGCCACAGACAGCACCTTACCTGTCCCTGTTTGGACACTAGTGATGAGAGCCTCACTAGTGTCTTCTAGCCTAGTGACAGGACTTACCTGCCCCTGTTCCTCCAATCTGACGCAAGCCACCTGTGAGAACATTTGATAGATTAGTGCAGTGTTTTGAAGGGGAGATATGTACTTTTCAACAGTTTTTGAAAGTAAAGCCCACCTCAAACTGGTCCCTTTATGACTCAGAGCACAGAGCATCAGACTGATCCAAACTCACTGGCTTTGGTGGATGAGATACTCCTGGGTGGATTCGGAGAGTCGATGGTCGAGTTGTTGAAATACTAAAGTCTAAGTAAATTTGCACTGCTGTCTTTCTCTCTACTCCCACCTCTCTCTCTGTCACTTTCTCACTTCTTCCTCTCTCGCTATATGGGTCTCTCTCTGTCTAGCAAGACACCTAGTTAAGGGCAGTTTGAGTTAACATAATTGTTTACGCCTATCCATTTGATTGATCAGGGTTAACTTATAGCTAGATACCTCAATATGATAGATATATAACTAAATGTTTAGCTAGTGACATATTGTATTTTTTTTAAATGAAAATTAACCTTTATATAACTAGGCAAGACAAATTCTTATTTACAATGTCGGCCTAACCCGGACGATGCTGGGCCAATTGTGCACCGCCATATGGGACTCCCAATCACAGTCGGATGTGACGCAGCCTGGATTCGAAACAGGGACTGCAGTGAAGCCTCTTGCACTGAGATGCTGTGCCTTAGACCACTGCGCCACTCGGAAGCCCATCATGTAGATGACCAGCTAGCTAGATGGAAAATGGTTGTACCTAAATTTTCCAGTTATCTAATATAAATGAACTGCGTAACATTACCCTGAATTGTGAATTTCTCTGCCCCCCTTGACGGGACCAGTGGTGCCTTCATAGTACTCTGCCTGGTTAGAAAGATAAAATAAAATCTCAAAGGGATTGCCTTTAAAGTGCAAGCTACATACAAACAGATAGCTACAATAACAGTTAGCTAGCTAGATAGCGTTAGCTAAATAAAACTGTCTGGCTAGCTAGCTAGCTGACTACGCAGGCTGAGGTAAATTAGTACCTAGCAATGTCAATATTAAATCTATACAAATACAGCTTAGAAAATGTCATCCTATTTCATTTAAAGACATATCTGGTGAAGAATGAGTATTCTCTTTCCTGTCTTCCAGGTCCTCTGAAGGTCTAGGTAGTAAAAAAAAAAACATAATTGGAGAGATATTCTGAGGTAACGTTAATAATTTTGTGCAGACTGAGCGAGCGCTCGTGAGTTGAAATAGAACTAGAACTGCCCGCGTCCTCCGTGACCTCTACGAGGTGAAATAGAGCACAGCAACCAGCATAGCAACGGATGCTTTAGTTCATTACGGAATCTGGTCAGAATTTTGCAAATTATAGCAACAGCCCTAGCAACAGAAGCTAGAACTCATCAAATCCCATTGTGATGCAGGGGGGATGGGACACTGAAGTAGGGGGACACTATTTGTCATGACAGGCTGACCGCAGGCTGAGGCTTAGAAGTGTTTACTTTCTTTGCCTGCTTGCCGCTGTTGGAACACCCACGTTTCTTAGCTGGAGCCTTACCCCGGTGGTTCAGCTGTGGCAACCAACTCTGATTCATTAGCTTCGAGCAAAAACTTAAACAACTCTTCATGGGAAATACACACTGGAGCAGATATATTTTGAGCAAAGAGGACCTCCAGGATTCTTACCACTGGCCAATCCTGAATAGAATGCATACGTTGTTTAGCCATTCTCAAGCTCCAATGGGCCTGGTGATATCTTCCCCCACTGTGAATTTGAAGTGAGAGCGCTCTGGAGGATCATCGCCAACATCAACCCACCAGCAAGACCATCTCGTATAATCAGACAGGTCTTGGAGGGACATTGACAAGGAATGCAGTAATGCAGAAAACAGCACAAGAAGACAGCGAATAGTAGCAGTAGCAGCAAGCAGCAACAGAATGTGAGAGCAGACCCATGAAGCTAAAATAGCACACCTATTAAGGTTGGCGGGTTTGATACTAGCCTCTAATTGGTACCAGGTGGGACACTCCGGTTTACATTCTGTACTGGCTTCGATTTTTTTAAATTGTTTTTTAATAAGATCGTGACACTTAGATTTTCTTATATCATGACAGAAATAGATTTTCCCATTCCACTCTTTTTCTCGGGCCACTTCATAAAAATACATACAGTTGGAGTCATTAAAACTCATTTTTCAACCACTCCACAAATTTCTTGTTAACTTCTGTAGGATAGGGGGCAGCATTTGGCATTTTGGATGAAAAGCATGCCCAAATTCAATTGCCTGCTACTCATCTCCGGAAGATAAGATATGCACATTATTAGTAGATTTGGATCGAAAACATTCTGAAGTTTCTAAAACTGTTTGAATCATGTCTATGAGTATAACAGAACTTATGTAGCAGGCGAAACCCCGAAGACAAACCATTCCGATTTTCTTTTGTTGAGGTTACTCTCTTTTCAATGGGTTTTTATTGGGAATCCAATTCCAATTTCTAAGGGACTTGCTTGGAGTTCCTAACGCTTCCACTGGATGTCACCAGTTTTTATAAATTGGTTGAGGTTTTTCCTTTGTGTAATGAAGAAGTAGCCCTGTTCAAAAACGAGGGTCACTTCATGTGTATTGTTTGATAGAGGCGCATGACCAGAAAGCTAGCGTCAGTTTGTTTTCTTCCTGTATTGAACACAGATCATCCCGTCTTCAATTTGATTGATTGTTTACTTTAAAAACTGCCTAAAGTTATATTACAAAAGTAGTTTGAAATGTTTTGGCAAAGTTTACAGGTAACTTTTGTGATATTTTGTAGTCACGTTGCGCAAGTTGGAACCGGTGTTTTTCTGGATCAAACTCGCCAAATAAATGGAAATTTTGGATATATATGGACGGAATTAATCGAACAAAAATACCATTTGTGATGTTTATGGGACATATTGGAGTGCCAACAGACGAAGCTCGTCAAAGGTAAGGCATGATTTATATTTTTATTTCTGCGTTTTGTGTCGCGAATGCAGGGTTGAAATATATTTTCTCTCTTTTGTTTACGGAGGTGCTATCCTCAGATAATAGCATTGTTTGCTTTCGCCGAAAAGCCTTTTAGAAATCTGACATGTTGTTTCCAACAATTGTTTACAGACAGATTATTTCACTGTATCACAATTCCAGTGAGTCAGAAGTTTACATACACTAAGTTGACTGTGGCTTTAAACAGCTTGGAAAATTCCAGAAAATGATGTCATGACTTTAGAAGCTTCTGATCATCATTTGAGTCAATTGGAGGTGTACCTGTGGATGTATTTCAAGGCCTACCTTCAAACTCAGTGCCTCTTTGCTTGACATCAAGGGAAAATCCAAAGAAATCAGCCAAGACCTCAGAAATATATTTGTAGACCTCCACAATTCTGATTCATCCTTGGGAGCAATTTCCAAATGCCTGAAGGTACCATGTTCATCTTTACAAACAATAGTACGCAAGTGTAAACACGCAGCCGCCATACCACTCAGGAAGGAGACGTGTCATGTCTCCTAGAGATGAACGTACTTTGGTGCGAAAAGTGCAAATCAATCCCAGAACAATAGCAAAGGACCTTGTGAATATGCTGGAGGAGACAGGTACAAAAGTATCTATATCCACAGTAAAACGAGTCCTATATCGACATAACCTGAAAGACCGCTCAGCAAGGAAAAAGCCACTGCTCCAAAAAAGCCAGAATATGGTTTGCAACTGCACATGGGGACAAAGATCGTACTTTTTGGAGAAATGTCCTCTGGTCTGATGAAACAAAAATAGAACGGTTTGGCCATAATGACCATCGTTATGCAAACCCAAGAACACCATCCCAATCGTGAAGCACGGGGGTGGCAGCGTCATATTTGTGGGGTACTTTGCTGCAGGAGGGACTGGTGCACTTCCCAAAATAGATGGCATGAGGAAAGGAAAATTATGTGGATACATTGAAGTGACATCTGTCAGGAACTTAAAGCTTGGTCGCAAATGGGTCTTCCAAATGAACAATGACCCAAAGCATACTTCCAAAGTTGTGGCAAAATGGCTTAACCTCTAGCGACGAGCAATCCCGTATCCGGGAGCGTAATCATAGCCTCAAACGCATTACCATAACGCAACGTTTCCTATTCATGAAAATCGCAAATTAAATGAAATAAATATATTCAAACACAAGCTTAGCCTTTTGTTAACAACACTGTCATCTCAGATTTTCAAAATATGCTTTTCAACCAAAGCTACACAAGCATTTGTGTAAGAGTATTGATAGCCTAGCATAGCATTAAGCCTTCAGCAGGCAACATTTTCACAAAAACAAGGAAATAATTCAAATAAAATAATTTACCTTTGAAGAACTTCGGATGATTTCAATGACGAGACTCTCAGTTAGATAGCAAATGTTCATTTTTTCCAAAAAGATTATTTGTGTTGGCGAAATAGCTCAGTTTTGTTCATCACGTTTGGCTAAGAAAAAGACCGGAAAATGCAGTCACTACAACGCCAAACTTTTTTCCAAATTAGCTCCATAATATCGACAGAAACATGGCAAACGTTGTTTAGAATCAATCCTCAAGGTGTTTTTCACATATCTATTCGATAATATATCAGTCGTGACAGTTGGTTTCTCATCAGAAGTGAACGGAAAAATACTGCAGCTGGAGATTACGCAATAATTTCAACGGAGGACACCAAGCGACCACCTGGTAGATGTAGTCTCTTATGGTCAATCTTCCAATGATATGCCTACAAATACGTCACAATGCCGTCGACACCTTGGGGAAGCGACAGAAAGCCTAAGCTCATTCGTGGCCAATTCACAGACATATAAGGAGTCATTGGCATGAGGCGGTTTCAAAAAATGCGGCACTTCCTGATTGGATTTTTATCTGGGTTTCGCCTGTAACATCAGTTCTGTGGCATTCAAAGACAGTATCTTTGCAGTTTTGGAAACGTCAGGGTGCTTTCTTTCCAAAGCTGTCAATTATATGCATAGTTGAGCATCTTTTCGTGACAAAATATCTTGTTTAAAACGGGAACGTTTTTCATCCAAAAATTAAAATAGCGCCCCCTATATCCAAGAACAAGAACAAGAAAGTCAAGGTATTGGAGTGGCCATCACAAAGCCCTGACCTCAATCCCATAGAAAATTTGTGGGAGGAACTGAAAAAGCGTGTGTGGGCAAGGAGGCCTACAAACCTGACTCAGTTACTCCAGCTCTGTCAGGAGGAATGGCCTAAAATTCACCCAACTTATTGTGGGAAGCTTGTGGAAGGCTACCTGAAACGTTTGACCCAAGTAAAACAATTTAAAGGCAATACTACCAAATACTGGTTGAGTGTATGTAAACTTCTGACCCACTGGGAATGTGATGAAGGAAATAAAAGCTGAAATAAATCATTCTCTCTATTGTTATTCTGACATTTCTTAAAATAAAAATAAAAATTGTCACATTCTTAAAATAAAGTGGTGATCCTAACTGACAAAAGAAAGGGAATTGTTACTAGGATAAAATTGTGAAAAACTGAGTTTAAACGTATTTGGCTAAGGTGTATGTAAACTTTCGACTTCAACTGTATATACACTACCGTTCAAAAGTTTGGGGTCACTGAGAATTTTTTTTGTCCATTTGAAAATACTGGGCCTTACTGGGCCATTCACACTACCCTCTGTAGTGCCTTGCGGTTGGAGGCCAAGCAATTGCAATACCAGACAGTGAAGCAACCCGTCAGGATGCTCTCGATGGTGCAGCTGTAAAACCTTTTGAGCATCTGAGGACCCATGCCAAATCTTTTTAGTCTTTTTGAAGGGGAATAGGTTTTGTCATGCCCCCTTCACAACTGTCTTGGTGTGCTTGGACCATGTTAGGTTGTTGGTGATGTGGAAGCCAAGGAATTTGACGATCTCAACCTGCTCCACTGCAGCCCAGTCAAGGAGAATGGGGTGTGCTCAGTCCTCCTTTTCCTGTAGTCCACAATCATCTCCTTTATCTGGATCACGTTGAGGGAGAGGTTATTGTCCTTGCACCACACAGTCAGGTCTCTTACCTCCTCCCTCTAGGCTGTCTCATCATTGTCGGTGATCAGGCAAGGTTGTGTCATCGGCAAACTCAACGATGGTGTTGAGTTGTGCCTGGACATGCAGTCATGAGGGGATGGAGCATGCACCCCTGAGGGGCCCCCGTGTTGAGGATCAGTGTGGCGGATGTGTTGTTACCTACCCTTACCACGTGGGGGCGAGCTGTCCAGGATCCAGTTGCAAAGGGTGGTGTTTAGTCCCAGGGTCCTTAGCTTAGTGATGAGCTTTGAGGGCATTATGGTGTTGAACGCTGAGCTGTAGCCTATGAATAGCACTCTCACATAGCTGTTCCTTTAGTCCAGCTGTGAAAGGGCAGTGTGGAGTGCAAAAGAGATTGCATCATCTGTGGGTCTAGGGTTTATGGGATAATGGTGTTGATGTGAGCCATGACCAGCCATTCAAAGCATTTCATGGCTACAGACGTGAGTGCTATGGGTCGGTAGTCATTTAGGCAGGTTACCTTAGTGTTCTTGGGCACAGGGACTATGGCGGTCTGCTTGAAACGTGTTGGTATTACAGACACAGACAGGATGAAAATGTCAGTGAAGACAGTTGGTCAGTGCATGCTCGGAGTACTGGTAATCCGTCTGGCCCTGCGGCCTTGTGAATGTTGACCTGTTTAAAATGTTGACCTGTTTAAAGGTCCTACTCACATTGGCTGCGGACGGCGTAATCACGGAGTCGTCTGGAACAACTGATGCTCTCATGCATGTTTCAGTGTTACTTGCCTCGAAGCGAGAATAGAAGTTATTTAGATCAAATGGTAGGCTCGTGTCACTGGGCCGCTCTCGGCTGTTCTTCCCTTTGTAGTCTGTAATAGTTTGCAATCCCTGCCACATCCAACGAGCGTTGGAGCCAGCGTAGTACGATTCGATCTTAGTCCTATATTGACACTTTGCCTGTTTGATGGTTCGTCCGAGGGCATAGCGGGATTTCTTATAAGCTTCCGGTTTAGAGTCCCGCTCTTTGAAAGCGGCACCTTTACCCTTTAGCTTAGTGTGAATGTTACCTGTAATCCATGGCTTCTGGTTGGGGTATGTACGTACAGTCACTGTGGGGATGACGTCATCGATGCACTTATTGATGAAGCCAGTGACTGATGTGGTGTACTCCTCAATGCCATCGGAAGAATCCCGGAACATATTCCAATGTGCTAGCAAAACAGTCTTGGACTTTAGCATCTGCTTCATCTGACCACTTTTTTTATAAACTGAGACTGGTGCATCCTGCTTTAATTTTGCTTGTAAGCAGGAATCAGGAGGATAGAGTTATGGTCAGATTTGCCAAATGGAGGGCGAGGGAGAGCTTTGTACGCGTCTCTGTGTGTGGAGTAAAGGTGGTCTTGAGTTTTTTTCCCTCTGGTTGCACATTAACATGCTGATAGAAAATAGGTAAAACTGATTTAAGTTTCCTGCATTAAAGTCCCTGGCCACTAGGAGCACCTCCTCATAATGAGCTTTTTCCTGTTTGCTTATGGCGATATACAGGTCATTGAGTGCGGTTTAAGTTCCAGCATCTGCCTGTGGTCGTATGTTGACAGCTACGAAAAATACAGATGAAAACTCTCTAAATAGATACTGTGGTCTAAAGCTTATCTTCATATACACTACCTCAGGCGTGCAAAACCCTTTAGACTTCCTTAGATATCATGCACCAGCTGTTGTTTACATATACAGTTGAAGTCGGAAGTTTACATCCACCTTAGCCAAATACATTTAAACTCAGTTTTTCACAATTCCTGACATATAATTGTAGTAGAAATGCCCTGTCTTTGGTCAGTTATGATCACCACTTATTTTAAGAATGTGAAATGTCAGAATAATAGTAGAGAGAATGATTTATTTCAGCTTCAATTTCTTATATCACATTTCCAATGGTTCAGAAGTTTACATACATGCAATTAGTATTTGGTAGCATTGCCTTTAAATTGTTTTACTTGGGTCAAACGTTTCAGGGAGCCTTCCACAAGCTTCCCACGATAAGTTGGGTAAATTTTGGACTATTCCTCCTGACAGAGCTGGTGTAACTGAGTCAGGTTTGAAGAACTCCTTGATCACACACTCTTTTTCAGTTCTTCCCACAAATTCTCTGTAGGTTTTGAGGTCAGGGCTTTGTGATGGCCACTCCAATACATTGACTTTGTTGTCCTTAAGCCATTTTGCCACAACTTTGGAAGTATGCTTTGGGTCATTGTCCATTTGGAAGACCTATTTGCGACCAAGCTTTAACATCCTACTGATGTCTTGAGATGTTGCTTCAATATATCCACATAATTTTCCTTTCCTCATGATGCCATCTATTTTGTGAAGTGCACCAGTCCCTCCTGCAGCAAAGCACCCCACAACATCATGCTGCCACTCCAGTGCTTCACGGTTGGAATGGTGTTTTCCTCCGAACATAACGATGGTCATTATGGCCAAACCATTCTATTTTTGTGTCATCAGGGCAGAGGACATTTCTCCAAAAAGTACGATCTTTGTCCCCATGTGCAGTTGCAAACCGTAGTCTGGCTTTTTATGGCGGTTTTGGAGCAGTGGCGTCTTCCTTGCTGAGCGGCCTTTCAGGTTATGCCGATTTATGACTCGTTTTACTGTGGATATAGACACGTTTGTACCTGTTTCCTCCAGCAAATTTACAAGGTCCTTTGTTGTTGTTCTGGGATTGATTTGCACCTTTCGCACCAAAGTACATTCATCTCCAAGAGACAGAATGTGTCTCCTTCCTGAGTGGTTTGACGGCTGCATGGTCCCATGGTGTTTATACTTGTGTACTATTGTTTGTACAGATGAACGTGGTACCTTCAGGCATTTGGAAATAGCTCCCAAGGATGAACCAGACTTGTAGAGGTCTACCATTTTTTTCTGAGGTCTTGGCTGATTTATTTTTATTTTCCCATGATGTCAAGCAAAGAGGCACTGAGTTAGAAGGTAGGCCTTGAAATACATCCACAGGTACACCTCCAATTGACTCAGCTTCTAAGGCCATGACATAATTTTCTGGAATTCTCCAAGCTGTTTACAGGCACAGTCAACTTAGTGTATGTAAACTTCTGACCCACTGGAATTGTGATACAGTGAATTATAAGTGAAATAATCTGTCTGTAAACAATTGTTGGAAAAATTATTTGTGTCATGCATGAAGTCGATGTCCTAACCGACTTTGTTTGTTAACACCCCGGCCGTCCTACAATCTAAACTAGATCCTCAATCTCACACAAATTATTAACGAATTTACCAGGTACAACCCTAAATCCGTAACCATGGGCACCCTCTTAGATATCATCCTGACCAACTTGCCCTCTAAATACACCTTCGCTGTCTTCAACCAGAATCTCAGCGATCACTGCTTCATTGCCTGCGTGCGTGATGGGTACGCGGTCAAACTACCACCCCTCATCACGCTCCCTAAAACACTTCAGCAAGCAGGCCTTTCTAATCAACCTGGCACTGTTATCCTGACCTCACCAGTAGAGAGAGTAGAGGATGCCTGGTTGCTCTTTAAAAGTGCTTTCCTCTCCATCTTAAATAAGCATGCCCCATTCAAAAAATGTAGAACCAAGAACAGATATAGCCCTTGGTTCACCCCAGACTTGACTGCCCTTGACCAGCACAAAAACATCCTGTGGTGTTCTGCAATAGCATTGAAGCCCCCGCGATATGTAACTTTTCAGGGAAGTCAGGAACCAATATACTCAGTCAGTTAGGAAAGCTAAGGCTAGCTTTTCAAACAGAGATTTGCATCCTGTAGCACTAATTCCAAAATGTTTTGGGACACTAAAGTCCATGGAGAATATGAACAGCTCCACCCAGCTGCCCACTGCGGCTATGAAACACTGTCACCACCAATAAATCTACGATAATCGATAATTTCAATAAGCACTTTTCTACCGCTGGACATGCTTTCCACCTGGCTAATTCTACCCCCGGCTATGTCCTGCAGCAACTTTCCCAAGCCCCCCACCCCTGCTTCTCCTTCACTCAAATCCAGACAGCTGATGTTCTGAAAGAGCTGCAAAATCTTCATCCCCACAAATCAGCTGGGCTAGACAATCTGGACCCTCTCATTCTAAAACTATCTGCCGAAATTGTTGCAACCTTTATTACTAGACTGTTCAACCTATCTTCCGTATCGACTGAGATCCCCAAAGATTGGAAAGCTGCCATGATCATCCCCCTCTTCAAAGGGGGAGACACTATAGACTCAAACTGTTATAGACCTATTTCCATCCAATTCTTGGGCCAACTCTTTTCTCTATATATATCAATGATGTCAATCTTGCTGCTGGTAATTCTCTGATCCACCTCTAAGCAGATGACACCATTCTGTATACTTCTGGCCCTTCTTTGGACACTGTGTTAACACACCTCCATACGAGCTTCAATGCCATAAAATACTTCTTCCATGTCCTCAACTGCATTTAAATGCTAGTAAAATTAAATGCATGCTCTTCAACCGATTGCTGCCCGCATCCGCCCACCCGACTAGCATCACTACTCTGGACGGTTCTGAGAATATGTGGACAACTACAAATACCTAGGTGTCTGATTAGACTGTCAACTCTCCTTCCAGACTCACATTAAGCATCTCCAATCCAAAATTAAATCTAGAATCGGCTTCCTATTTTGCACCAAAGCATCCTTCACTCATGCTGCCAAACATACCCTCGTAAAACGTACTATCCTACCAATCCATGACTTTGGCGATGTCATTTACAAAATAGCCTCCAACACTCTACTCAGCAAATTGGATGTAGTTGATCACAGTGCCATCCTTTTTGTCACCAAAGCCCCATATACTACCCCCACTGAGACCTGTATGCTCTCGTTGGCTGGCCCTCACTACATATTAGTTGCCAAACCCACTTGTTTCAGGTCATCTATAAGTCCTTGCTATGTAAAGCTCCGCCTTATCTCAGCTTACTGGTCACCATAGTAACACCCACCCGTAGCACGCGCTTGAGCAGGTATATTGCACTGGTCATCCCCAAAGCCAACACTTCCTTTGGCTGCCTTTCCTTCCAGTTCACTGCTGCAAATGACTGGAACAAATTTCAAAAATCACTGAAGCTGGAGTCTTATATCTCCCTCCCTAACTTTAAGCATCAGCTGTCAAAGCAGCTGACCGATCACTGTACTTGTACACAGCCAATCTATAAATAGCACCGTATCGACTGAGCATCCTCTTGCTCTTTTGCACCCCAGTATCTCTACTTGCACATCATCATCTGCACATCTATCACTCCAGTGTTAATGCTAAATTGTAATTATTTAATCTTTGTGGCCTATATTACCTTACCTCCCTACATTTGCATTGACTGTACGTTTGTTTATGTGTAACTCTGTGTTGTTGTTTTTTGTCGCACTGCTTTGCCAGGTCGTTCTCAAGTGGCCTGCCTGGTTAAATAAAGGTGAAATATATTTTTTAAATAAAATATGCCTTTACAGTGCATTTAGAAAGTATTCAGACCCCTTCCCCTTTTCCACATTTTCTTACTTTTCAGCCTTATTCTAAAGTGGATTAAATAAAATATTTCCTCTTAAATCTAGACATAATGAAGAAGTGAAAACAGGTTTTTAGATTGGCAAAAACATATATTAAAAATACAAATAATAGAATTACCTGATTTACACCAGACCCTTTGCTTTGACACTCGAAATTGAGCTCGGGTGCTTCCTGTTTCAATTGATCATCCTTGATGTTTCTAAATCTTGATTGGAGTCCACCTGTTGTAAATGCAATTGATTAGACATGATTTTACAAAGGCACACACCTGTCAATATAAGATCACACAGTTGACAGTTCATATCACAGCAAAAACCAAGCCACAAGGTTAAAGGAATTGTCCGTAAAGCTCAGAGACAAGATTGTGCCGAGGCACAGATCTAGGTTAGTGTACCAAAAAATGTCTGCAGCTTTGAAGGTCTCCGTGTACACAGTTGCCTCTATCATTCTTAAATGGGAGAAGTTTGGAACCACCAAGACTCTTCCTCGAGCTGGCCGCCCAGCCAAACTGAGCATTCTGGGAAGAAGGGCCATGGTCAGGGAGGTGACCAAGAACCTAATTGTCACACTGACAGAGCTCGAGAGTTTCTCTGTGGAGATGGGAGAACCTTCCAGAAGGACAACCATCTCTGCAGCACTCCACCAACCAGGCCTTTGTGGTAGTGTGGCCAGACGAAAGCCACTCCTCTGTAAAAGGCACATGACAGCCTGCTTGGAGTTTGCCAAATGGCACCTAAAGGACTCTCAGACCATGAGAAACAAGATAAGATTCTCTGGTCTGATGAAACCAAGATTGAACTATTTGGCCTGAATGCCAAGCGGCACGTCTGGAGGAAACCTGGTACCCTCCCTACAGTGAAGCATGGTTGTGGCACAATCATGCTGTGGGGATGTTTTTCAGGAAACTAGTCATGATTGAAGGAAAGATGAGCGGAGCAAAGTACAGACGGATCCTTCATGAAAATCTGCCCCAGAGCACTCAGGACCTCAGACTCGGGCAAAGATTCACCTTCGAACAGGACAAGGACCCTAAGCACACAGCCAAGACAACACAGGAGTGGCTTCGGGACAAGTCTCAATGTCCTTGAGGTGCCCAGCCCAGACTTGAATCCGATCGAACATCTCATCTCATTCATGTTTCAGTTGTCAAGGCTAAAACATCTTCCTTTAACCTGTCTCCTCCCCTTCCTCTACACTGATTTGAAGTGGATTTGAGAAGTGACATCAATAAGGGATCGTAGCTTTTCACCTTTTCTATGTCATGGAAAGAGCACCAATTTAACCCAAGACAAGTTACTTTTTTAGGCCATAGACTATTGTGCATGGTCAGATTATGTATGTTAAATCTAAATTGCAGCATTCTTTCATACACTCCTCACCATGATGCAGTCAAACCAATCCTCCCTATACTTCACTGTGCCATGGTATCCCTTCTCAGACACATCAAGCTGTCTTGGTGCTCACTGTTAAACGCAGTAGTTGTGTTTACAGTTATTTAGAGTGAAAGCATCTGGTGCTGTGCTGTGATCCACCAAGGCTTCCCCATAGGCCAGGGGTTGGCAACTCTAGTCCTCAAGGGCCTGATTGGTGTCACTCTTTCTCTCCATCCCTAGCAAACACAGCTGATTAATCAAATTGCATTCTAAAATGTGAAAAAAGTCAAGGGGTGTAAATACTTTCGTCTGGTGGAAGGATGAAATAAATGTAATTTACTCTTTAAAATAAAAACGTGTTGTTAATCTTTTTTTAAATATGTTGGCAACCGTTTTATAAAAGCAATAAGGCCCTCTAACCCAGAATTCTCGAGTCTAAGAACAGCCCTAAATTAGGAGTAATCACACATTATACCACAGAATTGTTTAATACTAATTTCAGACTGGCTAGAAAGGACATTAAAACCAGATAACGGGACAGTTGGAAAAGATATCGGGACACCTTGCAATCATGACGTTATATGCGCCTACACATGCATACTGTACTTGCAACAAAGTTACAGAAAGTTAAACCAACAGCACACATCCTAAAATTGGATACATTGTAAACGCACGTCCAATGAAGAAAAATGTAGCTAGCTAGCAATTGATTTGTTTTCGAGAATCTGATGACCTAACGAGGTGAGTGATGTCCCTAATGTAGTCATGATGCAAGTGGCGCTATGCTGTCAAATCTTCCCAAATGAAATTTCTAGTTTGACCAGCTGTTTTCAGCAACTGATATTTGTTTAATTTGGTTGTCATATTGGCAGGTTTGCTAGCAACAAACTATTTAGCTATCTTCTTGGTACGTTCGTCGTTGAATGAATGAGACCAAAGCACAGCGTGGAAAGTGTTCATGATATTTAATACTGAACCACCGACAAAACAACAAAATATAAACAATTGTAAAGTTCTGCAGGGCTAGACAGCTACTGTGCAAAAACAAGATCCCACAAACTCAGGTGGAAAACAGGCTGCCTAAGTATGATTCCCAATCAGAGACAACGATAGACAGCTGCCTCTGATTGGGAACCATACCCGGCCAACAAAGAATAGAAAACTAGAATGCCCATCCAAATCACAACCTGACCTAACCAAATAGAGAAATAAACAGGTTCTCTAACGTCAGGGCGTGACACTTCTAGCCTAGTGTTGATATGCAATGTGATAACATGTTTTCCCAGTAGAAAACGGTAGTAATTTAGAATGCTTTGTTGGTAATCCATTGGTAAAATATTTATCTATATTTTTTTATTGTCTGATGTCCATTTGACACTTTATCTTGCATCCCATTTTTTCATATTTATGATAATGATTCTGCCATAAACCTGAACTACTACTAACCAGTGGTGGGCCGTCAGGGCCAGCAAGGCCTTCTCTGCTGGCCTAAACATCATCAGAATATAATTTTAAAATATAGATATTTTCCCACAAATATGTATTAAATTATTCCCCAGAGTAAGAGTTATACTCTTCATTTCATAGCTTTCCTCTTGGTTGCACTGCTTCCAGCCCCAGGTTGAGATTTGGAGGGCTGGTCTTTATGTTAGATCTTTTATCCAATCATATTCAGCCATCATGAGTTGCCAGGGGTCTAAAATCTGCCCTGAGGCCTTCAGAATCAACAGTCCGGGCGCTTGTAGCTTGAAGTGAATGGAAATGAAAATTTAGTGTCAACCAATCAGCTTCAGAGTTGGCTATTGTATGCCTGCTGGCTGGCTCCAGTGTTACACAGGAGCCAGCTAGAAGGCGTAGTGCGTGCACGTCTTTTGATTGGATTACCAATATTGAGAGGCAGGTCCTATGCAGAACTTCAGAACTAGGAAACTGAATTTGATAAACTAAATAATTTGCGTACTACTAAGCTGTTTTTTCAACCCACAATGGCGGAAGGAGGAGAAGATATCGATTTGGTCAAGGATATAATTTAACGCCATTCTCAAGACAAACTTTTCAAGAAAAGTTAGACATTGTAAGGAGAGGTCGCCCGACGCCGACGCTACAAAGCCTGTCACAGGTGGGAAAGGGGTTCGTTTGCCACTTTCAAAGTTCCAACTACGAGCACTATCAATGGCTCACAGGCTCCGAGAAGCACTGTAAATTGTACTGCTGGGAATGCCTATTATTTGCAAGTGATGGATTTGATGTTTGGAGCCACACTGGCTTGGCAAACTTGAGTTGTCTAACCAAGGCAGTAACGAGACACCAAAGTACGGCTGGGCACTTACAAGCAATGGTGCTTTTGAAAACTTTTGGGGACACCCGAGTGGATCTACAGCTCAACGAACAAGCGCTCAGGGCAACAGAGCCGCACAATGAAAAGGTGAAGAAAAATAGGGAAATATTTAAATGACTCATTGATTGTGTCATGTTTTTGGGTGACGCCTGGTTATACTGCGTTTCTGTCTAAATGTATAGTGTCTAGAGCCATGATATCATAATGATGGTAATAAGAGGTGGATTAATTTGGGTGGGACTGTGTAGGACCTCACTGAAGGCCCAGGCCTCAGGCCCACGGCACGCCACTGCTACTAACCCACAGAAGCTATAAGGTCAAACCCATAGTAACATAATGAAAATCACCTGCTGTCATCATGACTCCCAGACCTCCCAGTGTGTACTGTATGTATGGCAGATTATTTTAGCTCTGGTATCAACCCTGCCGTATGGCCAAACACTGATTGCAATCAATGGCAATTGTACAGTGAAAGTATAGAGTGAGATCATACAGTATCTCACCCATGCAGATCGTATCTCACCCATGCAGACTCTGGGTCTGTCCCAAATTACACCCTATATTCTGCACTAATTTTGGCCAGGCTCATTGTGACATTTATGCTTGTCTGCTACTGCCCTCTGAAGGGCTTGTTTGGTCAACTCTGTTGAATGTCCAACTGATGCAGCTATGGAGCATGACTTAATTGAAATGTAATGTTATTTGAGAATGATAGACTGTTTGAGCTGCACTTAGAAGACATTTGTCCCAACTGGAGTGCTAGCAGCAGTAGTGAAACTCATGACTACAACCAACTACCTGTGCCAGCTGTCAACTGCTGCTAGCACTTCTCTAAAGAAATGATGAGGTTATGTCCAACTGACAAAGGCTGTGTGAAAAATACAAGCATCTTCAGATTTCCATCATAAAAGTGTTTTCACCTAAAGACGACAAACACATACTTGACTGCAGACTTCCAGAGGCTTGAAAACGGAATAAT
Source organism: Oncorhynchus mykiss (assembly GCF_057628025.1). NCBI lineage: Eukaryota > Metazoa > Chordata > Actinopteri > Salmoniformes > Salmonidae > Oncorhynchus > Oncorhynchus mykiss. The sequence goes on from NC_143022.1 coordinate 40,345,347, forward strand.
TTTATGTTTGATTGTCAGAACTCCTAAGAAATAAAGGAGAGCCGCACACTCTGGGAGCTCAGATGCAAAAATATTTATGTCCATCGTTTCGACAGACAAGCTGTCTTCATCAGGGTATATATACCCTGATGAAGACAGTATATCCTGATGAAGACAGCTTGTCTGTCGAAACTTTGGACATAAATATTTTTGCATCTGAGCTCCTAGAGTGTGTGGCTCTCCTTTGTTTTTAAGTGTTCTACTCCGCTAGCCAGCACCTCGCCTAAATAGGTGTGTGTTTCTTTCACCTCTAGATTGTCAGAACTCCCCCATCTTTGTCAAGTAGGTATATTTTCCTGCCATCTCATTTGATGTATAGAAGTGGAAGTCGGGAGAACAATCACTTGAACTTTGGAACCACAGCTTCTTTCTTCCTACACCATAAAAAATATGCACACAGACAGAAAAGTAAGTGGACAAAGAAAAGGTGGAAACATAAAAGCCCTCTCTCCCATTATAGCGTCAATGGCGACGACCATACCTGGTCCCTATAAAGAAGAGGAAGCCTGATCCAAACTGTGCCTCTGGATGACGGTTGAGGTAGGGGGCTGTCGTGAGGAGGGATGTGGGGGGAGAGGAAGGGGGGCAGCGATGCACAAACAAATACCTCTTTAGCATTCTACACAGCAATCTTCTGCAGTGTGTTTGGTTTCCAGGAAGCACTGCTTTATTAATGTGCCCATCTCCCCGGTCCTCCCTCCTCTCCTCCCTCGCATGGAGGGGAGGGTGGAGACGGAGAGGAAAACGAGAGGAAGGAGGATGGAGATAGAAGGAAAGCGAGAGAAAGGGATGAAAGAAGGAGACAGACAGGGGAAAGTGCTGTGGGAGTGCAGGGAGGGTGAATTAGGTTAGAGGGAGATTGGACTGCATACATCGGGCAATCTCCTGATGGAGATAGAGAGCCCCTAGCCTATGGGTCTGACATGTTAAACAGCAGATGTGCGTACATGCATGTGTGTACCCAACAAATGACTGACAGTGGGTGTCTGTGTTTGGACTGGTTCAACAACAACATATGGAGGTGCAGCTAAGAAACACCCCTTTACTGATGGTTTAAGTGCAAGCTTTGCAGTGAAGCTAGGTCTCCTTCGCTACCATGGATGACTACATTTTAAATGCATTTAAAGCTAACCAGGGGACCAAAAGTACTGTGGCTCTCTCAGTATCACAATACTATTGTACACACAAACTCTCTCTCTCCCTCTCTAATTAATAAAGCAGGATGTGTTTGGAACGCTGAGAACCTGGAACAGAGAGAGAAAATGTTTTTAAAATTTCCCAGGCCACTGACATCGGAAGGCTGTCGTTACATGACGCAACTTGCATGCAAGTGAGTTATTTCTTGAATGGTTCGTGAAACAGCCCCCTGCAACTAATAAGCAACTTATCTGCAACTTGAATGCATCCAGTTGAAACTTGTCAACATTTGTCACGTTCTGACCTTTATTTCCTTTGTTTTGTATTTATTTAGTATGGTCAGGGCGTGAGTTGGGTTGGCAGTCTGTTTGTTTTTCTATGTTTTGGGGTATTTCTATGTTTTGGCCTAGTATGGTTCTCAATCAGAGGCAGGTGTCATTAGTTGTCTCTGATTGAGAATCATACTTAGGTAGCCTGGGTTTCACTGTGTGTTTGTGGGTGATTGTTCCTGTCTCTGTGTTTTGCACCAGATAGGGCTGTTTGGTTTTTTTTCCACATTTATTGTTTTGTAGTGTTTATCGTTTTTTCATTAAACATGAATCAATATAACCACGCTGTGTTTTGGTCCGCCTCTACTTCACCACAGGAAAGCCGTTACAACATTGTGCAACTAGCTGCAAGCAACAGATAATCAAAACAAAAACTTTAGTGACATGATCCATTCGAAGGTTCAGAATTCTGACCCAGTTGTCATGTCAATGCTGCGCAGCACAACCAGCGATCAGGGTTGATAGAACAGAAACTAGCACAACAGGAGATGTATACAAATTATTTTACATGGTTTAGCAGTCGATAAATGTAATTTCGAATTGAACCCAAAACTTTTTCCTTACCAGTTTCAACTGAAATTGCTAGTTAGCTAACTAGCTGTGTTGGTGTTTGAAATGCCATTTTGGTTAGCTAGGTAAAGTGTATAGGCTGCAGTTCTTCTATATCCTTGCTGTTACAATAACAAAATGATTGGATAAACACAATTTGTGAAATCATAATGTAATGCAGGAGATGACATCGGGTGAGTATAGAAGTCTCAAACAAGCAGCTTCAATTTGTTTGTCTGTTGTATGCAATTTTAATCACATTTAAGTTGCTTCATGTAACAGCAAAGTTACTTGATGTCACTTGCAACTGCAACTAAAATTGTGTGAAAGTTGCTTTGTGTAATTCCAGCCTAAGGAATAGTCTGTTGCAGCTCACAGATTGGTATCAGTTGTTGGCCCCTATGTGACCTGGTGTCCGAAAATTAAATTGTGCGCAGGGAGTCACTTTGGCACAGAACCCTGATCACACAGCTCCACTGGACTTCACAGAAACATTCTGGAACTCTCCCCATTCTATTTTCTCTAAAAGTTCCTTTTAGAGAACAGATATTCTTTAAAAAAAATGTTTTTGTTATTTCATAGACACTGCAGAATATGCTCTTTCTGATACTACGTATATAAAAAATAAAGGCATTTTATTTGGATTTGATAAATTGAGGCTTCTTTCCCTGCATCTTCAAGATGTGCCCATCTCTTCATGTATAGCTTGACAACTGATAATACTGTCACTCATCAGACTATTGTCTATGTAATCTTGTCCATAGGCTAACTCTTATCTGTGAAATTAGTTTCGATATAGTTTAAGTGTAGTTTCGATGGGCCGGCTGTGCAGGCTACCTGACATTTGTTTCATCATATTCATCAATTTGGATAGAGTAATGTTTTGCATGTGGCCTACTGCAACATGTAGTATGTTTTAGTTTCCCTTACAATAAAACTGATTAGTAATAGCGTTTTAGTAAATAAAAAAATCCCATAACAGTTTAGTTTTATAAAGTAAAATGTAAAAGAGAATGGTATCAAGCCGAAAGGCGTGTGGTCAAATTATTAACATGAGCGCCAACGATGATAAATAGGCATAACACAAACTCATTATTACACTATTGTTGTTCTAAATTAAATCAACCTCTTCACCCTCCTTATCCTTCAGTTAGGCCTAATGTAAATTTGATTGTGAAGTAACGTGCACAATTACCGCCCATTTGTTATTCATTCAGTGGGCTGGCATATTTGCTTCTCTTCGCACATCAACAAGAATAGAATCAAGGACAATCTTTTGTATTATTCTAAAGGCCTACTGCAACATGTAGCGTGTTTGTTTCCCCCACAATCAGTGGTGTAAAGTTAAAAAAAATACTTTAAAGTACTACTGAAGTAGTTTGTTGGGTATCCTTACTCTACTATTTATATTTTTTAATACTTTCACTTCACTATATTCCAAAATAAAATAATGTAGTTTTTACTCCATACATTTTCTCTGACACCCAAAAGTAATTGTTACATTTTAAACGCTTAGCCGGATAGGAAATGTTTCCAATTCACACATTTATCAAGATAACATCCCTTGTATTCCCTACTGCCTCTGATCTATCAGACTCACTTCGTTTGTAAATGATGTCTGAGTGTTTGGTGTATGCCCCTGGCAAAAAATGCAGAAAATGGTGCAGTCTGGTTTGCTACGTAAAGGATTTGAAATTATTTATTTGTATTTAGTGTCTAGAAGAGTAAGGCTTATCTTTCTATTTAGAAGATATTGGCCTACTGTTGGGCAGGGGACTCTACTCCACAATGATTTGAAGTAACCATGCAAACTAGTAGCCTTCTCAGCAAAAGCTGATAGCATGTGCCATTCTTCTCTGCAGACCCTCTTCAGCTCTGTCAGGTTGGATGGGGAGCGTCGCTGCACAGCTATTTTCAGGGCTCCCCAGAGATGTTCGATCCGGTTCAAGTCAGGGCTCTGGCCGGGCCACTCAAGGACATTCAGAGACTTGTCCTGAAGCCACTCCTGCGTTGTCTTGACTGTGTGCTTAGGGTCCTTGTCCTGTTGGAAGTTGAACATTCACCCCAGTCTGAGGTCCTGAGCGCTCTGGATCAGGTTTTCATCAAGGATCTCTGTTTTTTGCTCTGTTCATCTTTCCCACGAACCTGACGAGTCTCCCTGTCCCTGTCGCTGAAAAACATCCCCACAGCATGATTGTGCCACGACTTTACTTCACCGTAGGGATGGTACCAGGTTTTCTCAAGATGTGACGCTTGGCATACAGGCCATAGAGTTCAATCTTGTTTCTCATGGTCAGAGTCCTTTAGGTGCCTTTTGGCAAACTCCAAGTGGGCTGTCATGTTCCTTCTACTGAGGAGTGGCTTCCGTCTGGCCACACTACCATAAAGGTCTGATTTGGTGGAGAGCTGGAGAGATGGTTGTCCTTCTGGAAGGTTCTCCCATCTCCACAGAGGAGCTCTAGCCGCTTCTCATCCGACCTTACTTTTGATACTTACAGTGCCTTGCGAAAGTATTCGGCCCCCTTGAACTTTGCGACGTTTTGCCACATTTCAGGCTTCAAACAAAGATATAAAACTGTATTTTTTTGTGAAGAATCAACAACAAGTGGGACACAATCATGAAGTGGAACGACATTTATTGGATATTTCAAACTTTTTTAACAAATCAAAAACTGAAAAATTGGCAGTGCAAAATTATTCAGCCCCTTTAAGTTAATACTTTGTAGCGCCACCTTTTGCTGCGATTACAGCTGTAAGTCGCTTGGGGTATGTCTCTATCAGTTTTGCACATAGAGAGACTGACATTTTTTCCCATTCCTCCTTGCAAAACAGCTCGAGCTCAGTGAGGTTGGATGGAGAGCATTTGTGAACAGCAGTTTTCAGTTCTTTCCACATATTCTCGATTGGATTCAGGTCTGGACTTTGACATGGCCATTCTAACACCTGGATATGTTTAGTTTTGAACCATTCCATTGTAGATTTTGCTTTATGTTTTGGATCATTGTCTTGTTGGAAGACAAATCTCCGTCCCAGTCTCAGGTCTTTTGCAGACTCCATCAGGTTTTCTTCCAGAATGGTCCTGTATTTGGCTCCATCCATCTTCCCATACATTTTAACCATCTTCCCTGTCCCTGCTGAAGAAAAGCAGGCCCAAACCATGATGCTGCCACCACCATGTTTGACAGTGGAGATGGTGTGTTCAGGGTGATGAGCTGTGTTGCTTTTACGCCAAACATAACGTTTTGCATTGTTGCCAAAAAGTTCAATTTTGGTTTCATCTGACCAGAGCACCTTCTTCCACATGTTTGGTGTGTCTCCCAGGTGGCTTGTGGCAAACTTTAAACGACACTTTTTATGGATATCTTTAAGAAATGGCTTTCTTCTTGCCACTCTTCCATAAAGGCCAGATTTGTGCAATATACAACTGATTGTTCTCCTATGGACACAGTCTCCCACCTCAGCTGTAGATCTCTGCAGTTCATCCAGAGTGATCATGGGCCTCTTGGCTGCATCTCTGATCAGTCTTCTCCTTGTATGAGCTGAAAGTTTAGAGGGACGGCCAGGTCTTGGTAGATTTGCAGTGGTCTGATACTCCTTCCATTTCAATATTATCGCTTGCACAGTGCTCCTTGGGATGTTTAAAGCTTGGGAAATCTTTTTGTATCCAAATCCGGCTTTAAACTTCTTCACAACAGTATCTCGGACCTGCCTGGTGTGTTCCTTGTTCTTCATGATGCTCTCTGCGCTTTTAACGGACCTCTGAGACTATCACAGTGCAGGTGCATTTATACGGAGACTTGATTACACACAGGTGGATTGTATTTATCATCATTAGTCATTTAGGTCAACATTGGATCATTCAGAGATCCTCACTGAACTTCTGGAGAGAGTTTGCTGCACTGAAAGTAAAGGGGCTGAATAATTTTGCATGCCCAATTTTTCAGTTTTTGATTTGTTCAAAAAGTTTGAAATATCCAATAAATGTCATTCCACTTCATGATTTTGTCCCACTTGTTGTTGATTCTTCACAAACAAATACAGTTTTATATCTTCATGTTTGAAGCCTGAAATGTGGCAAAAGGTCGCAAAGTTCAAGGGGGCGAAAACTTTCGCAAGGCACTGTAAGTATATTTAAAACCAAATACTAGTAAACTATTACTCAAGTAGGATTTTATTAGGTGACTTTCACTTTTACATGAGTCATTTTCAATTAAGATATTGTTACTTTTACTCAAGTTTTAAATGTACAAAATCAAACATCAGTGGCCATTGGAACCATCATATACTTGTGAAGATATTGGGCTAAAAGGTCAGGCGCTCCATACAGGCATTCTTCAAACCTTCAGAGTTCACACTGATATGAATCACCAGTGCACACTGCAGCTGAGGTGACACAATACAATATCCAAGCACTGTTGGAAGTCTGTCCAGCACTCAGTTCTCAGTACAAGACTACCACCCAGGGATTCATCTGACTCCTCAAACCCTGGACATATTGCACTATGTAATATTAATAAATGATCTAAGAGACTGTCTCTCAATTTTACTCTTAGCAGATGTTTGGTAAACCGTGTGGAAAATGCATTTAAAAAAGGTAATCGTGAGATGCGGTATTCCAAACTCATTTTTCAAAAATCAAATTTTAGCTAGATGCCTGGGCTGAGCTGCACGTATAAAATGGAGCCCTCAATGTTGAGTGAAAGACCTACAGGATATACAGTAAATAGTGATTGAAACATGTGGGCTGTTAAAAGTGACATGACTTTTCTAAGAGAGGTACATAACCTTTACATGTTCATTAACCTATGAGAGTTAATGAGAGTTTATTCCGGCAATTGCAGGGGAGATAACACTCAGGATAAACCGGAGAGAAACTCAAAAAATACAGAACCACAGTCATTATATACTTCATCTACACAAAGAGCTGCTTACCCCTCCTAGGGGGACAAGGTTAAATGAGAGATAAGGGGTACTTGGCGGCACTTCCTTAAAGCTTTGTACAAACAAGAACTGGTTCTAACCAGTTCTCACAGCCTATTTGTCTAATATAGGAGAGTGATAAGTTATTTAAAGCCTATTCAGACAGGGCACAAAAGGCCCAGCTCAAGGCTGAATTATCCTAAGAGGTAAGGAGCCAGCAACAAATCACGCATGTGATACTGATAAATTACCAGCTAACATAGTGCATTCGGAAAGTATTCAGACCCCTGCACTTTTATCACATTTTGTTACGTTACAGCCTTGTTCTAAAATGGATTCAATAAACAATATTCCTCATCAACACATTACCCCATAATGACAGTGAAAACAGGTTTTTAGGATTTTTTGCAATAAAAACAGATACCATATTTACATAAATATTTAGACCCTTTGCTATGAGCCTCGAAATTGAGTGTGACAGGCGAATGCGCGAAGGCTGCTGGCTCTCCGTGCTACCTGTCCAGAGCTGACGGGAAATGCCATGGCTTGCCAGGGACAGGGGGAGACCCTGACGAGCTGTGCAGTTACCTCCCGGCTACCCATTCACTGTCTGTTACTACCCGCAACACTCCACTAGGACAACCGTCAACCCCAGATTCAAGCCTTTGTAGACTCTGGGACTGCGGATAATTTCATTGAGCAAGACTTTGCTGGAGAGTTACAGATCTCCTGCTTTTAATGTCCCATCCATCTGCAGATTCATTCGCCCCTCTACATCCACTTCTGGTGCAGGCTTCTTCTTCATGGCTAAGAAGGATGGAGGCCTGTGCCCCTGCCTCGACTACAGAGGGCTGAACCAGATTACGATCAAGAGTCGTTACCACATATTCCTGATGTCCTCCGCATTGAAGTTGGTCCAAGGGGCCCAATTCTTCACCAGCTGGACCTCCGCAACACTTAGTCTGGTGAGAATCAGGGAGGGAGATAGGTGGAAGACTCCCTTTAACACCCCTAGTGGGCACTATGAGTATTTAGTCATGCCCTTCGCATTATCGAACTCCCCGGCAGTCTTTCAAGCATTGGTCAGTGAAACCCTAAGGGTTATGTTGAATCGGTTCGTCTTTGTTTACCTCGGCGACATCTTGATCTTCTCAAAGACCACATACTGCATGTCCGCCAAGTCCTGAGACGACTCCTGCAGAGTCAACTATATGTCAAGTTAGACGTGTCCCAAGTTCCACGTGTCCCAGGTTTCCTTCCTGGGTCACATTATCTCTACCACAGGCATCCAAATGGACCCCTTAAAGATTGAGACAGTCACCGACTGGCCCCGTCACACCTCACTCAAGCAAGTCCAGTGGTTCCTCGGGTTTGCCAATTTTTACAGCCGTTTTATAGGCACCTTTGCTGCAGTGGCAGCGCCTCTCATGGTCCTAACCCGCATTCATGGAGCTCAAGGGACGTTTCACCACTGGACCCATCCTTGTTCATCCTTATCCGACTCGTGGTTGAGGTGGACGCCTCAGACACCAGAGCAGGGGCAGTCCTTTCACAGCAGAACGAGGAGGATAAGAAACTGCACCTGTGCGCCTTGCTTTCCAAGTGGTTCTCGCCAGCAGAACGCAACTACGATGTAGGCAGCCGAGAGCTCTTGTCAGTTAAGTGGGCTCTTGAGGGGTGGAGACACTGGTTGGAGGGGGCACCTCATCCTTTTGTGATCTGGACGGACCTTAAAACCTCTGACTCCCCATCCCGCATGAGGGAGCGTAATCATCGACTGACACTAATTAGCATAACGCAACGGACATAAATATTAATAGAAAATATTTCTATTCATGAAAATCACAATTGAAATATATTGATACACAGCTTAGCCTTTTGTCAATTACCCTGTCATCTCAGATTTTCAAAATATGCTTTACAGCCAAAGCTAGACAGGCATTTGAGTAAGTTTATCGATAGCCTAGTATATAGTCTTTTGTCCAGCTAGAAGCAGGTAACTTGGTCACGGAAATCAGAAAATCAGCAATCAAATTAAATCGTTTACTTTGATGAGCTTCGGATGTTTTCACTCACGAGACTCCTAGTTAGATAGCCAATGTTCCTTTTTCCAAAAATATTATTTTTGTATGCGAAATAGCTCTGTTTGTTCTTCACGTTTGGCTGAGAAATCGCCCGGAAATTGCAGTCACGACAACGCCAAAATATATTCCAAATTAGCTCCATAATATCGACAGAAACATGGCAAACGTTGTTTATAATCAATCCTCAAGGTATTTTTCAAATATCTATTCGAAAATATATCCACCGGGACAATTAGTTTTTCAGTAGGACCGATTGGAATAATGGCTCCTCTGTATTTTATGCGAGAATCACTCTGGGATCATCAGGTCACCACTTGCGCAATGTAGCCGCTTACGGGTATTCTTCAACATAAATGCGTAAAACTACGTCACAATGCTGTAGACACCTTGGGGAATACGGAGAAAGAGTAATCTGGTTGATACCCCATTCACTGCTCAATAGTGACGCATTGGAATGCAGCGCTTTCAAAACATGAGGCACTTCCGGATTAGATTTTTCTCAGGCTTTCGCCTGCAACATCAGTTATGTTATATTCACAGCCAATATTTTTACAGTTTTGGAAACTTTAGAGGGTTTTCTATCCTAAGCTGTCAATTATATGCATATTCTAGTATCTTGTCCTGGCAAAACATCTTGCTTACTACGGGAACATTATTTTTCCAAAAATGAAAATACTAGTCACAAAAGGTTAAGAACTTGGTCTCCATTCAAAAAGCCAAGAGGTTGAACGCTCGCGAGGCCAGTTGGTTCGATTTCACACTAGCCTATCGCCCAGGATCCAAGAATCAGAAGGCAGACACCCTGTCCCGCCAACACGATGTCTCTAACGAGGAGAGGGACCCCGATCCCATCATCCCCAGCTCCCGAATTGTGGCCCCTGTGATATGGAGTATCGAGACTACAGTCCGACAAGCCCAGACCTGAGTACCTGACCCCGGCAGGGGACCCACTACCAGACTATACATTCCGCGATCAGCCCTAACTTGAGTACTACAATGGACACTCATCTAAATTAACTGGGCATCCAGGGGTTAATCGGACACTGGAGTTATTGAGGCGGAAATTCTGGTGGCCCAACATGATGGAAGATGTGAGATCCTTTGTTGCGGCCTGTTCCATCTGTGCCCAAAGCAAGTCTTCACGTTCGTGTCCATCCCCAGCAGGCCCTGGTCTCATCTGTCTGTAGACTTTATCACAGGGTTACCTCTAAGTCAAGGGCTTACCACTATCCTGGTGGTCATTGATCGGTTCACCAAGGCAGCCCATTTCATCGCCAAGTTGCCTTCAGCAAAGGAGACCGCTGATCTCATGATTATCCATGTCTTTCGACTACACAGACTTCCCCAGGACATTGTCTATGATCGTGGGCCCCAGTTCGTCACTCGGTATTGGAAGGCCTTCTATTCCCTGTTGCTGGCATCGGTGAGTCTATCCTCAAGTTTTCTGTTTTTTTGTCTTATTTCTTGTTTGTTTCACAATAAAAAATATTTAGCATCTTCAAAGTGGTAGGCATGTTGTGTAAATCAAATGATACAAACACCCCAAACATCTATTTTAATTCCAGGTTGGAAGGAAACAAAATAGGAAAAATGCTAAGGGGGTGAATAGTTTCACAAGCCAATGTATCATGACACATCTATGAAAAGCGGAGACTCTCACGAACATGTAACCTTTTGGTTCCAGGTAGAACACACATGTAACATTTTGGTTCCAAGTAGAACCCTTTTAGGTTCCGTGTAGAACCCTTTCTATAGAGGGTTATATATGGAACCCAAAAGTCTTCTACCTGGAAACAGGTAGGGTTCTATCTGGAACCAAAAATGGTTATCCTATGGGGACAGCCACAGAACCCTTTTGGAACCCTTTTTTTTCAAGAGTGTAGTGACATATTGAGTTAAAATATATATATATATTTTTCTCCCAATTTAAATGTCATAATGAAAAGGAAATTATTATCATTATTATCTACTTCAAATACCAAAATATCAACTCGTTATTATAAATAATTCACAGGGAATAGCTGTCCCTCAATTTCATGTAACTGGTGTTATCCCATCATTTAAAAAAAACAACACTATAAACAGAATACAACATCCTTGCCAACTACTTACTGGGTCAAAGGTGCATTGGAGGTGGGGCTGTTTTGAAAAGCACATGGTGAGTCTTCACTCTCTTCATTTGTTAGAAAATTAGTGATTAACTTGGTAATGTCATGGTGTTACTTGTCCTGCTGGTTTTAATTAAATAGTATGTGGAATTGTCACTGGTGTTACTGGTCACTGGTGGTACCGTCACTGGTGTTATAATAGGAAAATTATTACTTATCAAAAACATTTCTTAATATACAGTATCATTAACCTTTTCTGTATTTGACTTTATAGTCAAATTACTTTTTGGAAAGCCTGAATTGTCATATAGGTAACACCAGTGACAAAAAAGCAAAAGCATTTTTTTAAAGCTGTCATTTAATTTGATTTACATTGTTAAAATTATTAACCTCTAGAACAACCCTGCTGTCACAACCTCCATCGTTCACACAGTTGTCACTGACAAGTTGGATTTAAATTTCCCACTGAGCAGGCCATTTCTGTACTTACAGCATTCTTATAAATGATTCAGGTTTTTGCTTGGCGGAATTGTTTTTATATATTGACATTTTGTCAATAAAACTCATGAATGCAACTGTTTATGTTAAATTGTTTTGTGGTCTACTCGTAGCCCTGCTTGTCCTGAAAATGACATGGAAATAAAAATCATACACTTCATTATGAAGTTAAATATAAGGGACAGGATCCTTGGGCCTGATGAGATTAAGAAACGGGCTGAACAATTGTGGATGAGAGGAAACACACAGAGGAGAAAAACATGGACAGTGGGTTGAGAGCAGAGCGAGCTGAAATGTTGAAAAATTCTGTTCAACAAACTATCCTTTGGAGAGTAAAATAATAAAATATAAATAGAGATATAGTTTGATGTGCAACTCACCAAATCTTGTGTAGAGATATGGATTTAAGAAAATTATTTTGTATCTGGAGATGTCTTTCTATAAAAAAAAAGGGCATACTGACCTAACCCTTTTTTGGGTATACTGTTTATGGTTCGGCATACTGACCTAACCAGAACAGTTCCTGAAACTAACAGTGCCCTCTGCCTTATCGTTAACCAGATGATTCTCAGAGGCAGTATGGGCAGAGAGGAAGAGGCAAAGCGAGAGGGATAACTAGGCCCAAAATCTTTCTTCTCCAGCAGGTGGAGGTTTTATTTTATTTCATTCACCAGGTGAGGAGTTATTGTATGGAAGTCAATGAAAGAGTGTATAATTTGGTTAACAAAATTTGTAATGGCTTATTTGCTATTTGTGGCATATTTGATAGAATACAAGTTTCGTAATGATTAGGTTGTTACAAATGTACTAATATAAGTAGGACATGTCACATCCTGGCAACTTTGAGAAAAAAAAGCACTTTATATGTGAGGTTTGCCTGGTCATTACTAGTTACCACAGCCACAAAGTCATAAGCAATCAGTCATATTTATTTATAAAGCCCTTTTTACATCAGCCAATGTCACAAAGTGCTATACAGAAACCCAGCCTAAAACAGCAAGCAATGCAGATGTACCAGCCCCGTCGGGGACCCCGATGTCTTGCTCCCAGACAAACTAAACAACTAATGTGCTCGCTGTGAAGACAATACAGTGCCACCGACATGGTCCCCTAGCAAAACCTGCGGGCTCTCCTTCACCGCAACCAATGTCAGTAAAACATTAAGCGTGTTAACCCTCGCAAGGCTGCCCGACCCAGACGGCATCCCTAGCCGTGTCCTCAGAGCATGCTCAGTCCAATCAATTCAATCAATTCCTATCCCAGTCTGCTGTTCCCACATGCGAGGGCCACCATTGTTCCTGTTCCCAAGAAAGCTAAGGTAACTGAGATAAACGACTATCGCCCCGTAGCACTCACTTCCGTCATCATGAAGTGCTTTGAGAGACTAGTCAAGGATCATATCACCTCCACCCTACCTGATACCCTAGACCCACTCCAATTTGCTTACCACCTCAATTGGTCCACAGACGATGCAATCACAATCAAATCAAAATCAAATCAAAATGATTTATATAGCCCTTCTTACATCAGCTGATATATCAAAGTGCTGTACAGAAATCCAGCCTAAATCCCCAAACAGCAAGCAATGCAGGTGTAGAAGCATGGTGGCTAGGAAAAACTCCCTAGAAAGGCCAGAACCTAGGAAGAAACCTAGAGAGGAACCAGGCTATGTGGGGTGGCCAGTCCTCTTCTGGTTGTGCTGTGTGGAGAATATAACAGAACATGGTCAAGAGGTTCAAATGTTCATAAATTACCAGCATGGTCAAATAATAATAATCACAGTCGAGGGTGCAACAAGTCAGCACCTCAGGAGTAAACGTCAGTTGGCTTTTCATAGCCGATCATTGAGAGTATCTCTACCACTCCTGCTGTCTCTAGAGAGTTGAAAACAGCAGGTCTGGGAAAGGTAGCACATCCGGTGAACAGGTCAGGGTTCCATAGCCACAGGTAGAACAGTTGAAACTGGAGCAGCAGCATGGCCAGATGGACTGGGGACAGCAAGGAGTCATCATACCAGGTAGTGCTGAGGCATGGTCCTAGGGCTCAGGTCCTCCAAGAGAGAGAGAGAAAGAAAGAATTAAAGAGAGCATACTTAAATTCACACAGGACGCCGGATAAGACAGGAGAAATACTCCAGACATAACAGACTGACCCTAGCCCCCGACACAAACTACTGCAGCATAAATACTGGAGGCTGAGACAGGAGGGATCGGAAGACACTGTGGCCACATCCGATGACACCCCCGGACAGGGCCAAGACCCTGGGTCTCGACCCCGCCCTGTGTAACCCATCTGGACAAGAGGAATACCTATGTGAGAATGCTGTTCATCGACTACAGCTCGGCATTCAACACCATAGTACCCTCCAAGCTCGTCATCAAGCTCGAGACCCTGGGTCTCAACCCCGCCCTGTGCAACTGGGTACTGGACTTCCTGACGGGCCGCCCCCAGGTGGTGAGGGTAGGCAACAACATCTCCTCCCCGCTGATCCTCAACACTGGGGCCCCACAAGGGTGCGTTCTGAGCCCTCTCCTGTACTCCCTGTTCACCCACGACTGCGTGGCCACGCACTCCTCCAACTCAATCATTAAGTTTGCGGACGACAGAACAGTGGTAGGCTTGATTACCAACAACGACGAGACTGCCTACAGGGAGGAGGTGAGGGCCCTCGGAGTGTGGTGTCAGGAAAATAACCTCACACTCAACGTCAACAAAACTAAGGAGATGATTGTGGACTTCAGGAAACAGCAGAGGGAACACCCCCCTATCCACATCGATGGAACAGTAGTGGAGAGGGTAGCAAGTTTTAAGTTCCTTGGCATACACATCACAGACAAACTGAATTGGTCCACTCACACAGACAGCATTGTGAAGAAGGCGCAGCAGCGCCTCTTCAACCTCAGGAGGCTGAAGAAATTCGGCTTGACACCAAAAGCACTCACAAACTTCTACAGATGCACAATCGAGAGCATCCTGGCTGGCTGTATCACCGCCTGGTACGGCAACTGCTCTGCCCTCAACCGTAAGGCTCTCCAGAGGGTAGTGAGGTCTGCACAACGCATCACCGGGGGCAAACTACCTGCCCTCCAGGACACCTATACCACCCGATGTCACAGGAAGGCCATAAAGATCATCAAGGACAACAACCACCCGAGCCACTGCCTGTTCACCCCGCTATCATCCAGAAGGCGAGGTCAGTACAGGTGCATCAAAGCTGGGACCGAGAGACTGAAAAACAGCTTCTATCTCAAGGCCATCAGACTGTTAAACAGCCACCACTAACATTGAGTGGCTGCTGCCAACACACTGACACTGACTCCAGCCACTTTAATAATGGGAATTGATGGGAAATGATGTAAATATATCACTAGCCACTTTAAACAATGCTACCTTATATAATGTTACTTACCCTACATTATTCATCTCATATGCATATGTATATACTGTACTCTATATCATCGACTGTATCCTTATGTAATACATGTATCACTAGCCACTTTAACTATGCCACTTTGTTTACATACTCATCTCATATGTATATACTGTACTCGATACCATCTACTGTATCTTGCCTATGCTGCTCTGTACCATCACTCATTCATATATCCTTATGTACATATTCTTTATCCCCTTACACTGTGTACAAGACAGTAGTTTTGGAATTGTTAACCTCTCAGATCTCCCAAACCCGGATCCGGTATCGTGACTACAGCCTCAAGCTCATTACCATAACGCAACGTTAACTATTCATGAAAATCGCAAATGAAATGAAATAAATATGCCATCTCTCAAGCTTAGCCTTTTGTAAACAACACTGTCATCTCAGATTTTCAAAATATGCTTCTCAACCATAGGAAAACAATAATCTGTGTAAAAGTAGCTAGCTAGCGTAGCATTTAGCGTTAGCATTAGCGTTAGCATCCAGCACGCAACATTTCAACAAAAACATAAAAGCCTTCAAATAAAATAATTTACCTTTGAAGAACTTCTGATGTTTTCAATGAGGATACTCTCAGTTAGATAGCAGATGCTCAGTTTTTCCAAAAAGATTCTTTGTGTATTAGAAATAGCTCCGTTTTATACATCACATTTGGCTACCAAAAAAAAACGAAAATTCAGTCCTCAAAACGTGAACTTTTTTCCAAATTAACTCCATACTATCGACTGAAAACATGGCAAACGTTGTTTAGAATCAATCATCAAGGTGTTTTTCACATATCTCTTCATTGATATATCATTTTTGGACGCATGGTTTCTCCCCTATATCAAATGGAAAAGTACAAGCAGCTGGCAATTGCGCACCGAATTCCACGCAGGACACCAGGCGGACACTTGGAAAATGTAGTCTCTTATGGTCAATCTTCCAATGATATGCCTACAAATACGTCACAATGCTGCTAAGACCTTGGGGGAACGACAGAAAGTGTAGGCTCATTCCTTGCGCAATCACAGCCATATAAGGAGACAATGGAAAACAGAGCTTCAGAAATTCTGCTAATTTCCTGGTTGACGCATCATCTTGGTTTCGCCTGTAGAATGAGTTCTGGGGCACTTACATACAATATCTTTGCAGATTCTGAAACTTCAGAGTGTTTTCTTTCAAAAACTGTCAAGAATGCATAGTCGAGCATCTTTTCGTGACAAAATATCGCGCTTAAAACGGGAACGTTTTTTATCCAAAAATGAAATAGCGCCCATAGAGATCTAACAGGTTAATTAGATTACTTGTTATTACTGCATTGTTGGAACTAGAAGCACAAGCATTTCGCTACACTCGCATTAACATCTGCTAACCATGTGTATGTGACAAATAAAATTGGATTTGATTTGATTTGCAACTGGGTCCTGGACCTTCTGACGGGATGGTAAGGTAAGGTGGTAAGGGTAGGAAACAAAATCCCCACCCCACTGATCTTCAAAACTGGGGCCCCACAAGGGTGTGTTCTCAGCCCTCTCCTGTACTCCCTGTTCACCCATGACTGCGTGGCCATGCACGCCTCCAACTCAATCATCAAGTTTACAGACGACACTACAGTGGTAGGCTTGATTACCAACCAATGACGAGACGGCCTACAGGGAGGAGGTGAGGGCCCTCGGAGTGTGGTGTCAGGAAAATTACCTCACACTCAACGTCAACAAAACAAAGGAGATGATCGTGGACTTCAGGAAACAGCAGAGGGGACATCGACGGGACAGTAGTGGACAAGGTGGAAAGTTTTAAGTTCCTCAGTGTACACATCACAGACAAACTGAAAGGGTCCACTCACACAGACAGCATTGTGAAGAAGGCGCAGCAGCGCCTCTTCAACCTCAGGAGGCTGAAGAAATTTGGCTTGTCACCAAAAACACTCAGACTTTTACAGATGCACAATCGAGAGCATCCTGTCGGGCTTTATCACCGCCTGGTATTGCAACTGCTCTGCCCACAATCGTAAGGCTCTCCGGATGGTACTGAGGTCTGCACAACGCATCACCGGGGGCAAACTACCTGCCCTCCAGGACACCTACACCACCCGATGTCACAGGAAGGCCAAAAAGATCATCAAGGATAACAACCACCCGAGCCACTGCCTGTTCACCCTGCCATCATCCAGAGTTAGAGACAGCAGGTTAGCAGGTCATTAGACAGCAGGTCATTAAGAGTTAGGGTCAACAGGTGCGGTAGAGAGAGAGAGTGTTGAAAACAGCAGGTCCGGGACAAGGTCGAATGTCCGGTGAACAGGTCAGGGTTCCATATCCGCAGACAGAACAGCTGAAACTGGAGCAGCAGCATGACCAGGTGGACTGGGGACAGCAGGGAGTCCTCAGACCAGGTAGTCCTGAGGCATGGTCCTAAACCTTGCCTATTTTAAAAATGTTTCTTCTTAAAATCAGATTTTAAACCTAGCCCTTAACCACACTTTTAACCTTATGCCTAACCTGAAAGACAAAAGAAAAAAAAATGAATTCATACATTTTTACAATACAGCCAATTTTGACTTTGTGGCTGAAAACCATTGTGCCTGTTATTCACAAGTGTATCTGCCCTTTCAATATCGGAAAATGGTTCCACCTGATCTTGCCTTCTCCTGACTGCCTTCCATTTCTGAAGACATTTGTTTTCATTGTTAGAGCGGCCACTAGAGTATCTGGTCAATATAATGAATAATCACTGGTGTGGGTCCATCTGGCTGTAGAGGTGAAAGGTCAACATCTATCTGTGACTGGGGGTCAAAGGTCACCCTGTCCAGACTGTCTGTGTGACTCACATTTCCTGTTTGTGTCAACACAGTCTGTGCAAGCCGCAGTAACTGCAACACACCCTCTGTGGAGATATACCAATCAATCCCCGTCTATGGTCCTGATTCAAAATTTAAAGAATGGAATTATTTACTATTAGAGAATGACTGTAATTCAATTACAATCTGTAATATATTGTATACAGGCCAATGGAATATGGATCACATATCTAACCTCTAACGTTTGGTTTGTATTAATTTGCTGAATCACTCATCTTCTATCAACATTTCATTGAGTTCCAATGTTAGCTTGCAAGCTTGCTAGGTCAAACAATGTCAGTGACTGAGATTTAAGAGTGCACTAACATCCTGGATTTTCTAGTTATTTCTAAATTGTGAACAATTGTTTTTTTATTACATTATCATTTTTATTTACTAATACATACAAGTCAAATTGCATTCAGTGTGTGGTTGTATTTTTATAGTCACAAATTAATTTTTGTTCCATGGGAGAACATTCTAGAAACAGTAATCTAAGCTTTAAATATCTATTAGTAATATCCCTCTTTCATTTTCCCCTATGGAGTCATTATCATACAAGTTAATTTACTGACATTCCCATAATTCCAATGCTTATTCACCCGAGCCATTGATAAGAGTGTTACTTAAAATACTGGGAAGCTTAAATTCCTGAAACACCATATTCTCTGTATCTCTATATGCAATATAAAAGCTTCCTTTAACTACAATTGCTGATGTTAACTGTGCATTCTCTTATCTAAATTAAGTGGGGAAACAGGTGCATGTGTATGATGTACAATAACCTATAGAAAACATCAGTAAGGGAAACACAGACAATGGCTTTTTTCTTCTTGAATACAACTCTCTCTCTCTCTCTCCCCCGACCTTTCCTTGACCTACACTCAAAATGAGGTTCAAACATTTACATTTTAGTCATTTAGCAGAATCCCAGACATTCTTTAACAGGCTCAGTTTAGCAGCACATCCATGTCAAGGTCAAGGACATTCATGGAGGAACTGTTTGACTACTGAGGGAGCAGTCCCAGCAGGCGGTAGGAACAGAGATACTGGTTAGTGAGATGAGAAGGGGGAACATGAGAGACAGGATGAGTTTGTTTTGCAGCCCGAGGAATGCTCAAGATGCCTGGAATCTGAACGCCTCTCACTGAAAGCAAATTAAAACACTTGCATAAATCACAACAATCTGGACCTTGTCACATCACCACAGGCCAGAGAGAGAGAGAGAGTGAAACAAATCTAATAATGCATTACATTTGTTTCCTCCTCTTGCTATAAACACAGGATGGCCATTGGGAGAACTGTTATCGTTTTTATTTGAAGGAGAAGAAGTGGAAGGGATGGGAAAAACTTAGGCAGAAATAATTACAAGTGCCCTTATCATCCCCTGTTTTTTGAGGTGCACATGAGAGGCAGCATTAAATGTTATTGCATTTATTGGTCTGGCTTTGTCTATTTGCTTTCAGTGGTTTCAATGTGTCTGTAGAAGACAGACTTTAGGGACCTCATTTATCAACCTTCTATGAATTTCTTATTAATAACTTCTGCCGTACGTAGAGATTCTAGGATTTGTGTATGCAAAAAATTATTAGGATTTTCAAACTGTCGCACGCAACATATAAGCAAGCAGAGTGTGAATTACGGCGGCCCAGGGGGTTCTCAGACCCCAGAAGGAGACATGGGTCCTGTAAATGCAAAAAGGTCAAACTTTGGGGAGGTTTCAAAATATTGCTAAGGTAACCATTCTCCTATTTGTTTAAAATGCAATTTGTAGTGCTACAGTGGTAAATATGAAAATAAAAGCTTATTCCAAATTAAACGAACACCCCCCAATATCCTTGTGGCTGCAGTCCCATATCCCAGACCCTTTTCAGGTGTCTCAAATTTCTTTCTACAAAAGATGTCCTTTTGTCAGCAAGAAACCAATTAATTCAAGAGTGTAGTAGACTCATCCAATGTCATGACACTTTTCGGTATTTTGTAACAGATGTCGCTTTCATTCATCAAATGGCACTAGTGCACTGTTTGGATGCTGGAATTATTTTGGAGTGAAAGAACATGTGCAGGAAGCCTACTTTTTGAAGTGATTTGTTTGAGGAAACGTTCAGGAAACAAATGAACACAGTAAACAATTCAAGCTTCTGCAAAACAGAAAACACACCTCTTTTAACAGGGAGACTTTGGCATTTTTCCTATTTCGTTGCCTTACAACCTGGAATTAAAATACATTTTTGGGGGGTTTATTTCATTTGATTGAAATGACACCGAAAAAACAAAATACAAAAACGAACATACACCATACACAAGCACCTACAAGGTCCCACAAACTAAAGGTGGAGAAAAGGCTGCCTAAGTATGATCCCCAATCAGAGACAACAATAGACAGCTGCCTCTGATTGGGAACCATGCCCGGCCAAAAAAGAAATAGAAAAACTAGAATGCCCACCCAAATCACACCCCAACCTAACCAAATAGAGAAATAAAAAGGCTCTCTAAGGTCAGGGCGTGACAGAAACAAGAAACAAGTTTTTTTAAAAACAGAACTTGAGTGTGCATACCTATACCCTCCCCAAGTCAATACTTTGTAGAGACACCTTTTGCAGGGATTACAGCTGCAAGTCTCTTGGGGTATGTCGCTAAAGCTTGGCACATCTAGCCACTGGGATTTTTGCCCATTCTTCAAGGCAAAACTGCTCCAGCTCCTTTTAAGTTGGATGGGTTCCACTGATGTACAGCAATCTTTAAATCATACCACAGATTCTCAATTGTATTGAGGTTTGGGCTTTGACTAGGCCATTCCAAGACATTTCAATGTATCCCCTTAAACCACTCGAGTGTTGCTTTAGTAGTATGCTTTGGTTCATCGTCCTGCTGGAAGGTGAACCTCTGGTCCAGTCCCAAATCTCTGGAAGACCGAAACAAGTTTCCCTCAAGAATTTCCCTGTATTTAGCACCATCCATCATTGCTTCAATTCTAACCAGTATCCCAGTCCCTGCCGATGAAAAACATCCCCACAGCATGATGCTACCGCTTCACTGTGGGGATGTTGTTCTCGGGGTAATGAGAGACGTTTTTCTGAGAAGAACCGGGTCTGGGTTCCCACTTGTCTCAGAAACACTGCTTTAGCTCAGGATAATGGTTGGTATCAGCTGATGCAGAAGAAAAATACTAGTTCAGGTACAACCCAGAAGTTTGTTTCTCAAACAGAACATTTTTAAAAGTGGTTGGAAGTCCAAAACACGACAGCGTCACGATAGGACTGTAGAAACCACAACACCTGCAAAAAACAATCCAATCAACTACTAATAATAACATAATACATTTATCCATAACCTCTTATATGAATATTTCATTTTCAATTTGATTCTCCCATGTCCTGACCATTCATGATTGTGACTCTCTTCTCAAGGGTACTCATCAAGTGCATAGCTAAAACCTATGATTCACACTTCCTGCTGATTTAACTATTGACAGTCAGCACTGAGACTGCACTGGTGGAAGATATCAATGACCTCATTGCCACTGACTCTTGCCACTTCAATAATCTCATCCTCCTCAACCTCTCTGCTGCATTTGACAGAAGGTTATGTGCTTGGACCCCTGCTGTTCATCATCTACATGCTTCCCCTGGGCCAGATCAGCCGTCGTCATGGTCTCAACTTACACTACTCTGCGCATGACACCCAGATTTGCATCCACACCAAACCCACTTCTCACCTCCCTCCCCTGTCTAAGATCAACGTTCTCCAGGACATAAACAATTGGATAACATCAAATCTCCTCAAACTAAACAGTGACAAAACAGAGGTCATGTTGGTGGCTCCCAAGGCTCTGCTAAAAAAAAGTGCATGACCTTGTGAGGTCTTTTGATGGCTGCTCCATCTTCCCATCATCCGAGGTCAGAAACCTGGACCTCACTCTCTCCTTTGAATCCCACATCAAATCCATCACCGAATCTGCCGCAAATAAGAGGAGTTCCCCTAAATGCAGCAAAGGTCTGTGTAGAGGGGGATCTCTAATTTAACCATTCTCCTATTTGGGAAGTCCAGTGGAAAAAATGGAGACACCCGAATGTCACAGTATAATTTGCATCCTGGAGAGAGCTGACACCTGGTCCTCCTCACCGCCCTCCTCCTGCTGAGCCCACAACCACACACTGGCCACGGAGAGTCCATGGAGAGTCCAGGACAGATTCTTATTCCCCTAAGCCTCCCGCTGGGATCCCTGCCTCACTTCCAGCCTGTAGCTCAGGCCTGGAGAACCAGCTAATGAGTGTTTATACACTCAGCACAGAGCTGAGGAGGACCAGTCAGGACACACATGGCCGACCAAACAACATGGGCAGACCAGATCAGAGGATGAACAGCGGGTGTGAATCGGCACAGTAGTGCAGGTTATCTAATGATGTTGTGTTGACATGATACAAGACCAGGATTATATGGGTGTAACCTGGATGAGGTATCATAATAGTGCATTTAACGCAGAGATGCACTGAAAAAAACAACCCTTATAAAAAAAGATTTGCAGTCAGAGTGCAGTACACTGTAGTATAACAGTAGTTAGAGTGCAGTATAACTGCAGTATGCTGCAAATACTGCTTCCAAAATAACACTTTTTTCTACTGCAGTAATTTTCAGTGTAACTGCAGTTACAGGGCAGGATAATTGCCAGTTCAGTTATTCTGAAATTAATGTGTCCAAAATACCACAGTCGACTGTAGTTAGTGCATTTTTACTGTGTGGGCCTTAATACACAATTTTGTTTACATATTATTCTAGCCTACATATGCAAATTACCTTGTTCCAAGACATCTGCCAAGAAATGTGTTTTGATCATCTTCTTGAAATAAAATGTCTCTTTTTTATCTTCAGATGAGCATGTGTTCTGATGCCAGAGTGAGCTGATAAGATCTGGCACTCTTGTCAACAAAAACATTAACAGTACTATGTTTGTCGACCCGAGACCAACCACAAACACTCTTATGGCAAACCTCCATAACTTAAAGCTTGTTTGGGGTGTGTAAGCTTGGCTGAGTTAGCTGATTCAGGCTCTGGTTGTCTTCCACCTCTGGGGCTAGCTAGCTAGTATTCAGGCATGGCCAGACATGACCTCCTCAGCTGGCCCACTGGGCATTGAGCCCCCTCCACGAAGTGGAGCAATGGAACATACTTATAATGTCATCAGTACACTGAACCCCAGATGTGACTAGCTCTACAAGACCTGTTCGGCCTACCAGCCACAGAGGACCATGAGCTTCCGCCATCCCCATGTCAAAGCCCCACACAGGGAGCAGTTATGTGTTTTGATCAGAGCTTGGGTGATATGCACATCCAACATTTCTAAATGTATTTTGGGCCGAAAAAAGACAAAAACAGAAAAATTATACTCCCAACTACTTTATTGTTGCACCACAATAATAAGCATGTTGGCTGTCTTCGACTGGATATTTATGCATTTGTTCTCCACATAGAAAGATTAAAGATCATCATTGATGGGAGATTTATACATTGTTCAATTGAATGATGAGTCAGTTATGGTGATATGTCATAGTAGGTACGTTAATACAATACCCATTGTAACAATGGCACCCATTGTATATGTTGTACCCTCTTCCAACTAAGGCATTAACTGGAACAGTGGTTCTCAACTGGTTTTGCCTGGGGACCCAAATTTGACAATGACAATTGAGTCGAGACCAAATATTATATACTGTTGATGATTCCATTTTGTAATGTTGTATTGCAGCTGCCTTCTTGGGCAGGCTTCACTTACAAAATAGACTCTATGGTGTGGTATTAAATTAAGTCATTACACAGCCAAATTAACTGAGAAAATTGTTATTAGAAATTCAAGAGAATTAGCCTTTTTAATTAGGAGACCAGTTCAAGACTGTGGTGCAATACATTATCAGGCATAACATCAAAACCAGTCCAATAATGTTAATGAACAGTAACACATACAGTACCAGTTTTTAAAATAGAAAAAACTGTCATTAGGAATTCTTACTCATCAATTACCATGTCAATATTTTCACAACCTTAAAGTTTTTTTAAAGGTGTAAGTTTTTAACCAGTTCAATAAAATGTAATATGAATGTCAGTATTAATTAAAAATAATAATTAAGATAGTGAACAATAACTCAATAACCTGTTTAATTATTGTGTGTGCTATCAGTGGGAAAGCTGGGGGTGTTTCTTCAGTTTGATAAGTTTATTGAAGTTTGGGGTGATGGTTGACAGGGCAACTCGGAGGTCATGCTGGCTGTCCAGTTTGTTTCTGCTTTTAGTTTTCAGCACGGCCATAGCAGAGAAGCCACTTTCACACAGTTAGGTAGTGCTGAACGGTAGCATGATTCTGATTGCATGACAGGATATTCTCCTACTACGCTGCACCAGAACTGTGGCAGTGTCATTTCCGGGAAGCGCGTGCTCTGTCCGTGATCAAATGCCAGCTTCGCCAGCTGGTCCTCTTCGTTGACTTAACTTTTTTTTCAGTGTGTCGCCGAGCGCTTTGTTGATCAGATTCTGATTCGCGAAATCAGCATTGGGAAACATTTCAATAATCCCATTAGAAACATAATTTTCCCAAATGGTAAGGCATCTACTTTGTCCCTCTGTTCAAATCGATTGTGCCACCTCCCTTGCATTGACAC
This sequence comes from Oncorhynchus mykiss, assembly GCF_057628025.1. Classification (NCBI taxonomy): domain Eukaryota; kingdom Metazoa; phylum Chordata; class Actinopteri; order Salmoniformes; family Salmonidae; genus Oncorhynchus; species Oncorhynchus mykiss. The sequence goes on from NC_143022.1 coordinate 40,369,921, forward strand.
ATTGAGCGAATTCAGATTATCAAAAATATCTGCCAGGTAGGCAGCCTGTGCGAGCCATTCCTCACAATCGAAATGTTCGGCCAGAGGTGACTTGTTTTCCAGAAGAAACACAGCAATCTCAGCTTGAAGCTCATAAAAGTGACCAAGACTTTACCCCTGGAAACCCAGCGGACTTCTGTATGATAAAGCACCTGCTGGTGCTCGCTCGCCATATCCCTGCAGAAGGCTTGGAAACACCTGCCTATTGTGGAACTCTTTTTGATATAGTTGACACAATTGATCACATCCTGGAGAGTGGCGTGGAGCTCAGGCACCATGTCCTTCGCTGCCAATGCCTCCCTGTGTAGAAAGCAGTGGTTCCACGTCGCATTTGGTGCTCTCTCCAGGATCCGCTTTACTACCTTGGTGAGCCCCTGCAGTGGTGGTGGGCAAATCCGCACTAACAAGGAACTGCTCCTCAAAGTTATTATCCCACACGTGTCTGACATAGACCATTAGAATTGCATGGTTAGCCACATCTGCGGATTCATCAACCTACAGTGCGTAATGGCAATTTTCACTGATGCGCTCTGATGTCTGGCGCATTATGTCTCCTAGTTTGAAGTTTGTTGGCAGCTGACTCTCCCAGAAGAAGAAGATGGGGGGGGGGGGGGGGGGGGAATGTTATTATATTGGTCAGTGAGTGTGTGCAACCCAAAAACCCTCCAAGTCCGAGCATAGCTAGCCATTTCACCACTGCCGACGCGCTGCATGTATAAAGTCAGCAACAATAAGAGATGAGGCCTTTGGTGTGGCGGTTACCTTTAAAATAATTTTTTATTTAATTGTTTTAATTCTTGCACAAGTCCCACGACCCCTTAAAATCCTGACCCCACCCCCCAGTTGAGAATCACTGAACTAGAACACAACGTGATTCATACACTGTTTCTTTTTTCAATGTTTCTGCTCGACGCCAAGTCAAAGACTGGCTTGTCTCCTCATGGTGATCATGAATAATCCCGCTTGACGTACAGTGCATTCAGAAAGTATCCAGACCCCTTAACTTTTTACACATGTTGTTACATTACAGCTTTATTCTAAAAGGGATTCAATTTTTAAAAATCCTAATCAACCTACACACAATAACCATAATGACTAAGCGACAGCAGGTTAAGACAGTTTTGCAAATGTATTAAAAATAAAAAACAGAAATTCCTTATTTACATAAGTATTCCGACGCTTTGCTATGAAACTTGAAATTGAGCTCAGGTACATCCTGTTTCCATTGATCATCCTTGAGATGTTGCTACAACTTGATTGGAGTCCACCTGTGGTAAGTTCAACTGATTTGACATGATTTGGAAAGGCACACACAGACCATGAGAAACAAGATTCTCTGGTCTGATGAAACCATGCGTCACATCTGGAGGAAACCTGGAACCATCCCTATGGTGAAGCATGGTGGTGGCAGCACCATGCTGTGGGGATGTTTTTCAGCAGTATGGACTGGGAGTCTAGTAAGGAACAAGGGAAAGATGAACAGAGCAAAGTAGAGATCCTTGATGAAATCCTGCTCCTGAGCGCTCAGGACCTCAGACTGGTGGCTAGGGTTCACCTTCCAACACACAGCCAAGACCATGCAGGAGTGGCTTCAGGACATGTCTCTGAATGTCCTTGAGTGGCCCAGCCAGTGCCTGGACTTGAACCTGATCGAACATCTCTGGAGAGACCTAAAAATATCTGTTCAGGAACGCACCCCATCCAACCTGACAGAGCTTGAAAGGTCCTGCAGAGAAGAATGGGAGAAACACCCCAAATACGGATGTGCCGAGCTTGTAACTTCATACCCAAGAAGACTCAAGGCTGTAATCACTGCCAACGTTTCTAGTAAAGGCTCTGAATACTTATGAATATAATATATTTCAGTTTTAGTTTTTCTATATTTGCAAAAAAATGTATAAAAAATGTATTTTGTCATTATGGGGTATTGTGTGTAGATTGATGAGGGGGAAAAACTGTTTAAACCATTTTAGAATAAGCCTGTAACAAAATGTGGAAAAAGTCAAAGGGTCTGAATACTCTCCGAATGCACTTTATTCTTGAGCTTCGGATGCGCTAGCTCCGTCTGGGGCATGGATGCTAATCTGGAATTTAGAGAAGGTCAAATATCAACAAGTTCTCCGCTGGCTGTTCCATTTTCTCATTAGGCAAAAATATGGCATATAGCAGGGACAGGGAGAGGAGGGGGCACAGGATATAAGTTACTCCTCACAAACAAACACATATCCTTGACTTGAAAAATGCCATCACAATTAGACACGGTAGTTTAAAGAAGTGCCAAAATAAAAGGGAAGATGAGGCAGCGCTACAAAGCTGATCCGCTAGAACTCCAAGAGAATAAAGCCTTTCATTTTGCTCATTGTGAGCATTTTATTTTTAAGGGAAACTGAAATCGGCTTAGAGGTTTCACAGAAACATTGCTTGGTTGGAGCAAGCCGGAGCAGGGGATGAAAAAATATAAGTAAAAGTTATTGCCGTGGCAAAAAAGGACACCAGAGATTGAGGTCAGAGAAGAGAAAAAAACTATTCCGTACACACCAGAAATTACACCAATTAATCAGCAGTTAATGTGAATTACATAATTTATACATCTGATCTATTGGATTTCATGAAGCCTGTTTTATAAATGATGGAATGCACTCAGATCTGACTTCCAATGCTCTATGGAGAAAGGGAATGACCCTACTACCTACAGTGCATACTGTAAGTATTCAGTATTCTTCACTTTTTCCACATTTTGTTGTGTTACAGCCTTATTCTAAAATTGATTAAATTGTTTGATGAAAAAAACTACACACAATACCCCATAATGACAAAGCAAAAACTAGATTTTAGCAAATGTATTAAAACAAACAACTGAAATATTACATCTACATAAGTATTCAGACCCTTTACTCAGTACTTTCTTGACGCAACTTTGGCAACGATTACAGCCTTGAGTCTTCTTGGGTATGACACGACAAGCTTGGCACACCTGTATTTGGGGAATTTCTCCCATTCTTCGCTGCAGTTCCTCTCAAGCTCTGTCAGGTTAGATGAGGAGTTTTGCTGCACAGCTATTTTCAGGTCTCTCCAGAGATGTTTGATCGGGCTCTGACTGGGCCAATCAAGGACATTCAGAGGCTTGTCCCAAAGCCACTCCTGCGTTGTCTTGGCTGTGTGCTTAGGTTTGTTGTCCTGTTGGAAGATAAGCCTTCACCCCAATCTGAGGTCCTAAGCACTCTGGAGCAAGTTTTCATCAAGGATCGCTCTGGACTTTTTCTCAGTTCAACTTTGCCTCAATCGTGACTAGTCTCTAAGTCAATGCCGCTGAAAAGCATCCCCACAGCATGATGCTGCCACCACTATGCTTCACGGTTGGTTGGTGCGGATGGTGCCAGGTTTCCTCCAGATGTGATGGTTGGCATTCAGGCCAAAGAGTTCAATCTTGATTCCATCAGACCATATATTGTTGTTTCTCATGGTCTGAGAGTCTTTAGGTGCCTTTTGACAAATTCCAAGCGGGCTGTCATGTGCCTTTACCTGAGGAATGGCTTCCCTCTGGCCACTCTACCATGAAGGCCTGATTGGTGGCATGCTGCAGAGATGGTTGTCCTTCTGGAAGGTTCTCCCATCTCCACAGAGGAACTCTAGATCTCTGTCAGAGTGACCATCGGGTTCTTGACCACCTCCCTGACCAATGCCCTTCTCCCCCTATTGATCAATTTAGCCAGGCGGCCAGCTCTAGAAAGAGTGTTTGTGGTTCCAAACTTCTTCCATTTAAGAATGATGGAGGCCACTGCGTTCTTGGGAACCTTCAATGCTGCAGGCATGTTTTGGTACCCTTCCCCAGATCTGTGCCTCAACACAATCCTGTCTCGGTGCTTTACGGACAATTCCTTCGAACTCATGGCTTGGTAATTTCTCTGAAATGCACTGTCAACTGTGGATCCTTTATATAGACAGCCTTTCCAAATCATATCCAATAATTTTAATTTACAAAAGGTGGACTCCAATCAAGTTGTAGAAACATCTTAAGGATGAAAAATGGAAACCGGATGCACCTGAGCTCAATTTCGTGTCTCATTCAAAGGTTCTGAATATTTATGTAAATAAGGTATTTCTATTTATATATTTAATACATTTCAAAAATGTCTAAAAACCTGTTTTCACTTTGTAATTGTGGGGGATTGTGTGTAGATTGATGAGTATTTTTGTTTATTTCATCCATTTTAGAATAAGGCTGTAATGTAACAAAATGTGTAAAAAGTCAAAGGGTCTGAATACATCCAAAGGCAACGTACATGCCCGTTGGGTTAGAGAACCAGTCTAGCTCAGCAGTAGAGTTAGCACTCCATTACAATTATCTTTCTTTACTTGATGGCATTTGTATTTACTTGCTTAAAATGTTTAACACTATCATTCAGATAATGTTAATAACTAAGCACATACACTAGCGGTCAAAGGTTTTTGAACACCTACTCATTCGAGGGTTTTTCTTTAGTTTACTATTTTCTAAATTGTGGAATAGTATTGAATACATCAAAACTATGAAATAACACACATGGAATCATGTAGTAACCATAATTGTGTTAATAACCCCTTGAAACTAGGGGGCACTATTTTTATTTCTGGAAAAATAACATTCCCAAAGTAAACCGCCTATTTCTAAGGACCAGATGCTAGAATATGTATATAATTGACTGCTTAGGATAGGAAACACTCTAAAGTTTCCAAAACTGTCAAAATATTGTCTGTGAGTATAACAGAACTGATATTGCAGGCGAAACCCTGAGGAACATCCAATCAGGAAGTGCCTCTTATTTTGAAACCGTTGTGTTCCTATGCACCCCTATGAATTGAAAGGGATATCAACCAGATTCCTTTTTCTACATATTCCCTAAGGTGTCTACAGCATTTTGACGTAGTTTCACGCCTTTATGTTGAAGAATGAGCGTAAACGACTACATTGCGTAAGCGGCCAGCTGAGGGCTCTCAGAGTGATTCTTTCGTAAAAGACAGGTAGTAATTTTTCCTCTTGCTCCTTCTGAAAAGCCAATTGTCCCGGTTGATATATTATCGAATAGATATTTGAAAAACACCTTGAGGATTAATTATAAAAAACATTTGCCATGTTTCTGTCGATATTATTAATATAGTTAGGATTTTTTTTTTGCCGTTGTCGTGACCACCATTTCCGTTGGATTTCTCAACATAACGTGAGCAACAAACGTATTTTGGGTATAAAAATAATCTTTATGGAACAAAAGGAACATTTGCTGTCTAACTAGGAGTCTCGTGAGTGACAACATCCGAAGCTCATCAAAGATAAACAAATAATTTGATTGCTTTTCTGATTTTCGTGACCAAGCTTCCTGCTGCTAGCTGGACATAATGCTATGCTAGGCTATCGATAAACTTACACAAATGCTTGCCTTGCTTTGGCTGTAAAGCATAATTTCAAAATCTGAGATGACAGGGTGATTAACAAAAAGCTAAGCTGTGTTTCACTATATTTCACTTGTGATTTCATGAATATCAATATTTTCTAGTAATATTTTTTGACCGTTGCGCTATGCTAATTAGTGTAGTTGATGACAATTCTCCTGGATCCAGGATGGGTAGTTCCAAGATAGAGGCTGAGTTCAAAAACGACAAACCTCAGATTTTCCACTTCCTGTTTGGATTTTTTCTCAGGTTTTTGCCTGACATATGAGTTCTGCTTATACTCACAGACATCATTCAAACAGTTTTAGAAACTTCAGAGTGTTTTCTATCCAATACTAATAATAATATGCATACATTAGCATCTGGGACTGAATAGGAGACAGTTCACTCTGGGAACGCTATTCATCCAACGTGAAAATGCTGCCCCCTATCCCAAAGAAGTTTTAACCCCTTTTTGGTTACTACATGATTCCATGTGTTATTTCATAGTTTTGATATCTCACTATTATTCTACAATGTAGAAAATAGTAAAAAAATACATTCAACCTCTGGAATGAGTAGGTGTGTCCAAACTTTTGACAAGTACTGTATGTAAATGTGATTTTTCAGTATACATATTTTCTTCTCTCAAATGTCTAAAAACCTGTTTTTGCTTTTTCATTATGCGGTATTGTGTGTCAATATTTTTTAGAATAAGGCTGTAACATAACAAAATGTTCGCCTATTAATGGGTAGAGAATCACTGGCAGTTATCTTTCCATGGAAATGTACTAACAGACAAAGCAGTGTGGGTACATGTAGAACTGCCTTGAAGAGAATGAATACAAAGGATGAAAGAATGACACCACGTCAGGCTGACCAAGAACAAGTGGATGGGTCTACTGACAAATTACTTCAGAATGACATATGCGGTAAACAAGTGCCTAAGATGACTTACCCGCCATACAGGTTATATTTGGGAGAGTGAGGTACATTAGACTGTGTGATACGTATTATTAGTATCCTCAAATAAAACAATTTTCTTAATAGAGAAGCTATAGAGAGAGATACCCAAACAAAAGCACTCATCTGGAACAAAGCCTGTCTTCAGCTGTCTATGTTTTCTCTATCTCACTCATCTGTTTCATCTACCATTCTCCTGTAGTTTTATCCTTCCTGATGTCACTCAAGAGCCTCGAGGCTTGCATCTGAACACAGGGAAAAGTTGGAAAAGAGAAGTTGGAGAAGTGCTACTACATTATAGTTTTGTTTTCATGTTTCACAGGTATGCAACAGAGAGCCAGAAACACCAGACCAAACCCATGTACATAGGATGATTAAAATTAATACCTGACAGCTGATGGAAAGGAAAATAACAGTAGGGAAAGTGTGTTACCTACAGATGTAGCATCTTCATTTGGTCACTCTTTTGTTGCTGAGAATTTTCCTGCACAGCAGAAAATTTTAATCTGTAGTGTATTCAAGTTTTAAAAAGGTTTCAAAAGTCTGTAATTTCCACTTCAAAATGTCAGACTTGAATTGCCCTAACAAAAAATGCATCAACCCCTACAAAAAATTGTCATTAATTATTATACACATAATAACTCACATTTCCTATTGGTGAAGGATTATTTTCCTGCTGTAACAAACGGGCTCAAATTAAGATTCTACTTCTGTAAGAGATGATCACAGAGCAGGTGTTTGACTAATTACAGGGCTGTTTCAAATGCTCCCATCTGGAGACATTATGAAGGCTTAATATATCTTCAACACAACAGCAACTACATACACCTGCTATTGTGGTGTCACTGAACATCTTCAAACGATGCCATCCCATTGGTCTGTTAGGGAGCTCCCACAGGGTCATGCTGGTTTACTGAAGAGTGACATGAGGACATGGTCAGGCTGCCTGCCCCAGTTTGCCATGGCGGTGTGTAACAGCCAATTTATGCTTGATCCAAAAATGTGGTCGGAGGCGTCGTATGGATGTATGGTGTGACACAATTGCGGAGCCTCCAGACGCACGCTAAGACTAAATTGAGCTCTGTACCGCATTGCTGTGCACCTCAAATTTTACAGCAATGCAGAGGGCTCCGTGTTGCGCCGCATTTACATGGTTGTTTGAGGTAGGTGAGGGCGGGAGGTCTTGTATAAACACAAACACCTCCGCCCATGGGACGTAGCTCGCCCATTCTCCTGGCCGGTCTTGGCAATATGACCGCAGAAACCTGCCCATTGCTCTCGGGGTGAAAATCTGAGGTCAGGCTGATCGAAAACCCCAGACGCTCCATGAACGCTCTCCAAACTCGGGACGTGAACTGGGGACCCCGATCAGAAACTATATCCTCAGGCACCCCGTAGTGCCGGAAGACGTGGGTAAACAGGGCCTCCGCAGTCTGCAGGGCCGTAGGGAGACTGGGCAACAGGAGGAGTCGGCAGGACTTCGAAAACCGATCCACAACGACCAGGATCATAGTGTTACCCTGAGACGGGGGAAGGTCCACCGACAGATGTGACCAAGGCCGTTGTGGAACGGGGAGGGGCTGTAAACTTACCTCTAGGCAAGTGTCTAGGAGCCTTACTCTGAGCTCAAACCGAAGGAGACATAAAACCTCACGTCCCTCGCTAAAGTGAGCCACCAGTACTTCCCCCTAAGACCCCGCACTGTCCTCCCAATTCCCGGTTCACCCGAAGAGGGTAGTGTATGGGCCCACTGGATCAATTTGTCACGAACACTAAGCGGCACGTACTTACGACCTACTGGACACTGTGGGGAACGGGTTCCAACCGTGACGCTCGCTCGATGTCCGCGTCCACCTCTCATACCACCGGTGTCACCAGACATGAAACTGGAAGTATGGGAGTAGGATCGATGGACTCTGTGTCATAGAGACGGGACAGCGCGTCGGCCTTAGTGTTAAGTGAACCTGGTCTATAGGAGAAAACATGGCCCACCTTGCCTGAAGAGGATTCAGTCTCCTCACTGCCCAGATGTACTCCATATTACAGTGGTCAGTCCAGATGAGAAAAGGGTGAATAGCCCCCTCAAGCCAATGTCTCTGCACCTTCAGAGCTTTTACCACAGCCAGCAACTCCCGGTCCCCAACGACATAGTTTTGCTACGCCGGAACGAGC